>NC_138769.1:304422229-304797229 GCF_965119305.1 Pelophylax lessonae | reverse complement strand
ATCTGTCCTGATAATATTAAGTGGTATGTTCTAGGAGTTAATTGCTAAGTTTTCCATGTGGAAAAGGGAGAACATATTTGAGTTAAGAAAGGTAGCTAATTTTGTAAGTGATAAATCTCCCTATTTCTGATTACCCTCTAGTTGGCTCTGGTTCTGCATATTCCTAAACTTTTTTTTTTTTGGTATGTGTGCCCCTATAAAAATGCGCAAATGCAAAGAGCTTCCATAATTATAGCTTATAATAATTTATTACAGGTGCTTAAATAGCGCCATCAATTAACATACATATTATACATTTACATTCAGTCCCTGCCCTTAAGGCATTTACAATCTGAGGTCCCCAACTCGCATTCATACATACTAGGGCCAATTTAGACAGGAGCCAATTAACCTACCAGCATTTTTCTTGGAGCGTGGAAGGAAAACGGAATATCACACGGGCACAGAGTGAACATGCAAACCCAATACAGGTAGCGTCATGGTTGGGATTTGAACCAATGACCCTAGTGCTGCAAGGTAGAAGTGCTAACCACTTAGCTACTATAATTAGTTTTAGAATTTCTTTAATATATGGGTAATGAAAGGATCGTCTCTTTTTATTCAGGAAAAAAGTATCTTGATGGGATATAATAAGCAGACACTTCATATCCAGGTTGTCAATAGCTATGTTCCGATAGATATCATAGGTATGTTTAACATGTAATTTGATGTCCTACTGGAGTTTTTATAGGAAAGTGAATTTGTGTTTCTTTCTAGATTAAGCATAATTCAAACTATAAAAATAATATATTTACTGGAGCTGGCTATAGACCCTAGAGGGCAGTTGGGCATATGGGCATGACTTGAAAACCCCCAGGAATCTCCAGTGTATTGCAAATAGTTGCCATGGGTAATTATTCATGTTGAGGACTGTTGCAGACACCTGTGTTGCTAGCTAATCAGTGGCACAAGCTTATAGTTACATAGTTAACCTGGTTGAAAAAAGATACAAGTTCATCTAGTTCAACCAATAAAAGGGGGGTAATCTTAAAAAAAAAACAAAAAAAAACCATACAATCCTATATACACAATCCTATACCCACGGTTGAGCCAGGGGAAGGCAAATAACCCTAACAAAGCATAATCCAATTTGCTGCAGCAGGGGAAAAAAATTCCTTCCCGATCTCCCGAGAGGCAATCTGATTTTTCCTGGATCAAATTGACCAAATAGGATTCATGAATTTATGATTGGACAAAGTTTTCTACCCTGTCCAATGGCTATTCAACCAGCTCAGCCATGGTTGGGGGCATCTGCAGCTAGCTCAGGTATAAGATCTCCATTGGAGCCATCCAAAAACATCTGGAATAAGAGACGTCTAATGTCTATGGGAACTAGAATGGTTATATGATGATAACACAGGTTTTTGTGTCTTAAAAACATCTAGCAATCCAACCAAGACAATATATTATTTCCTAGCATTATGATGTGTATTTTATCAGGGACTGCTAACATAATCTAACTATTGAAGTGAATAACTGTGAGTACAGCATCAGGCATTTAGTAATCTACTACTATATGTAGTATGGGTGCCACTATTGAATATTAATTTCCATTGTGCAGATGATAAAAAATGTAAGCCGGGGATAAATATAGAGGTAAAGAAGTCAAAAAGTCTTGTCAAAGTTCTATCTATTTTTTTTTTTCAGAATATATATATCTGTATATATATTAATATATTATTATTATATAGCGCCGACAGTTTACGCAGCGCTTTACAACTTGAGGGTAGTACAAATACAATACGCTTTAATTTAGTAGGAATCAGAGGGCCCTGCCCGTTAGAGCTTACAGTCTAAGATACAGTATATATATATATATCTATATAGATATATAGGTATATATATCTATATATATAGATATATCTATCTATCTATACATATATATATATATACAGTATGTGTTTGTGTACATACATATATATATATATATATATATATATATATATATATTTTTTTTTTTTTAAATTCTATTTTCTGTTTTTTACCTGTATACTACCTGAACCTTATAGTATTTAAAATATTTTAGTTAGTTACTAAAAGGTATCACTTTGAGAACACTTAAAACTCTAAACTGATATAAAAAACCTGAAAAAGACAAGTTCTTTCTTTTTTTTTTAAAAGAGTAGAATTAGAAAATAATAAGATACATTATTTAGAGACATGTGGCACGGTGCATGCAATGACAGTGGCCCAGTCTGGATGGCTGTAGGTGCCTGCTCTCTATTCCCCTCCTCTTCTCCTCTACAGTGAAGTTGTCAGACCTTAAACATGTTTATGGTACACACCGCAGATAGCTTGCCCTGACGGCAATCAGATTGTGTCTATATGCACAACCACCTATAAAGTCCATTTATAGTGCTTTCTGTTTAAATTCAAAGCTCTAGACATAAATTTACATGGAGTGCTGGGCTCCATGTACATGCCGTCAAAAATGGCCGCACCCAGTGGCCCCACACTGACTTTGTTTAATTACTAAATGCTGCATGACCAGGAACTGCTTTTTTTGTGACAGATTCTCTTGAAAGAGAAAGCAACAAAACCTAGCCTCCTACGTCAAATACAATGTGAGCTACTTTACACACTAAAGACTCCATTTATATTGTTCATTGTAGAGCGTTTTATATAGAAATAAACCTATCATGATCAAAGTGAAACTCCAGTTACTGTTTTTTTTTGTTTAGCCCCCTTCCAACCCTTGTTAAAAAAGAAAAAAAAAATCCAAGTTCTACTTACCCATTTCAGTACTGTACCCGGCTAGATCCAGCACTGCCAGTCCTGTTTGAGTAGGATGGCAGTCATGTTATTTTTTCCTGTGAGCCGGTCTGTACTTTACATGCCCCCTAAGAGGCCACATAGATTGGGCTCATAGTACCCCAGGACTGACCGATACTTACATGTCATTACATGAGCGCTGCTCAGTCCATGAAAAATGCTCCCCCCTCTACCACCACCACAAGAATAAGCTGCCGTGACATTACCACACTAGCTAGAAGACTGCAGGAAAATTTGTAGTTACCAGAGGGAAGAGTTGGGGTTTTAGATATTCACTTTTTTAAAATTTTATTAAAAACCAGAATCTTTATATATTATTATACATGGGAGCAGTCAAAAATTTTTTTCCTAGTTCTAGTTAAAATGGGAAAGGTTTAGAGCCTCTGTCAGGTATATATTGCTGTCTGCTGGCCTATTGGGTGAACTTTAACATTACAGTCTTAAGCCCTGTACATACGATCAGAATATTATACTAAAAATACCGCTTGCGATGCGATCGTATGATAATCTGATCGTTAGCACACACAGCTTTCGTCTGAAATTTCCGAAGGGACAAATATTAACATTTTTCTCGTAGGATACCAGATCCTATGATTTTCGTTTAATCAGTACAAAAAATACTATACAAATACGTTACATCACTTCTGAATTTTTATTCTGTCGTACGAGAATTTTCGTACTTTAGTAACTTATTTGTTTTCGATATGGAGACTAGCATACGAAAAAAAAAGGGATGATCATTCGTTCAATAATCTCATCGTGTGTACTAGGCTTTAGTGTACAATCTTCTTTAGGACCAAAACTTAGGCTGGCCACATTTGGATCATTTTTTTTTTTCGATCAGCTTCCCCATATCCACGCAAGCTAGGTGGATGGAGGAATCCTCCCCGCTGTGCTACTGTATACTGACAGACAGGGATTCCTCCACTGTCAGAATACACTGATTAGTGCTGCAGCCAATTGGCTGCAAGGGCTGATCGAAGGGAACATTTCCAACCGTCTTATTCTAAAGAAGTCCCTGTTGAACCGACCAAATTTTAGTTCATCTATGGCCAAGTTTAGATTGAGAGCCTACTTGATTGAATATGAATTGATTGGATTGTTTAGAGTGGCCTTGCTTATTTACAAAGTTTATTGTTGATAAATCAAGCAAATTCTGCTTGCCTTTTACAATGTTTAATAAGAAGGAAGGTATGTTGTGAATAGTTTGGGATTGTAAATTGCTTTAAGCACTGGGAAGAATTGTTTCCTGAGGAATAATCAGGCATGTATCTGAAAGTATTTTTACGCACTGGAAAAAAATTTCTACAGCCAAAAGTTATAGCCATTTGTGAACATTCGTGTTCGGTCATACATAAACCTAAAGAAACATGAGAGCTATATTGCCTACCTGCTTTTGAAAATGTTAGTTGTCTGGCTTTTATGGGCTTTAATACTTTTTTAATCTTTAGGGTTGATTCAGAGTCAAACATATTGTTTGCAAAGCTAATTTATACTTAGCTTAGTGAATGAAGTGAAGATGTGCTGCCTTCAATCATAGAAACTTATGCAAGCAGTTTTTTTTATTATTATTAATATTAACACAATTAGGTTTGTTTGCAAAGTAAATGCATACTTAAGCCTAGTATACACGGGCTGAATGTTGGGTGGCATCGGCCGGTTTCTAATGAACATTCGGCCCATGTGTACTGCAGCCAGTCTGCCGGAAGTCGGCCATTTGGCCATCTTCTGTCGAAGGAGTATGACCATAAAAAGTCTTCCGATCGGCATCCAAACAGCACTCTCAGCCAATGACCGTGTGTTCTGACGGGGGGTGGGCTGTCCCCATGTCAGAACACAATAGTTCAACAGGGGAGATCGCTTTTCTAACATTGGATGGTTAGTACAGCGGATCCTCCTGAGCTCTCCAGTTTTTTTTTTTTTCAATCGGCCTGCTGGGTTGAACGAAAAAAAAAAAGCTACTAATGTATGCCAGGCTTTAGTCAGCCCCTACACGAGTCATTTTTTTTCTTTCAATCAGTGTGAAGAAAGAAAGAAAGAAAGAAAGAAAGAAAGAAAGAAAGAAAGAAAGAAAGAAAGAAAGAAAGAAAGAAAGAAAGAAAGAAAGAAAGAAAGAAAGAAAGAAAATGATTTGATTCCCTCTTGAATTATAACCTCTAACAAGCAAGGCCCTCTGATTCCTACTGTATTAAATTGTATTGTAATTGTACTGTCTGCCCTTATGTCATAAAGCGCTGCGTAAGCTCTTGGGCCTATACAAATTCTGTAAAATAAAATTGCCCCATCCACACACTAGATGTGGATGGGGGAATCCCTCCCACTGTGCTATTGTATTATGACAGCAGGGAGATTTCCCCGCTTTCAAAATTCACTCATCAGAACTGCTGGCTATTGAGAGATTGACTTGTGTACAAGCAGCCTTACTATAGAAATTAAGGATCGAACTTCGGGTGATTCCTACTGAACTGGCTCGATTTTGATCAATGTATGGTCAGCTTTAGCTTAGTCAATGAAGTAACGCTGTGCTGGCTGCAATCATCCAAACATATGTAAGCAAAAATCCCAAATTTTCACCTTAGCTACACCTCCTTGAAAGGGAAAAAAATGTACAAAAGGAAGACAGACTCTACTCCTTTAGTAAATCAACCCTGTTTGGCCTGAAAAAAGCATGCAGCAACTAAAATCAGAATAAAGATCTATGCACTCTGGGCCACAGTGTAAGGCTGACCATAGATGCCTTGTTTTTTTAAATCAGCCAGAGAGCTGATCGAAAAAAAAAAATTAACAGATTCCCCTATCTACACAAGCGAGGTGGCTGGAGGAATCCTCCCCACTGTATTATTGTATTCTGATAGAGAGGACTCTTCCCCTGTCAGAATACACTGATCAGCGTTAGATCGACTTCTGTCAAGCCATAACAGCCAAAGATGGACCAAAATTTGGTTGGTCCCTGCTGAACATGTTTTGAGTTTTTTTATTTATTTTTTACAAATGAGAACTGGCTGAATTTTGATTCATCTATGGGCGGCTTTAAGGTGTTGAAGACAATGGTTCAGCATGACAATCAACCAATAAATATTTTCTGAGACAAACCTTGTTTCTCTCTTGTCAGGTTCCCTTTACCCCTGGGCACTTATAATTATCAATGCTTAAAATGGGTGCATGGTTAGCAAATATTTGCTAGACTGTTAGCAGAATTTGATACTTCCCACTTAGGGGGAGATTTAACAAATATTCTTTAGAGCGGTAAATCGGTGTTCACAGAGCAACCAGTGCCTAAATGTAAGTTCAGTTTCTTTAATTCACAAGCATTCTGTTTTTGAGTTTTATTTTAAACTGCAAAATGTTTTATGCTTCCTATTTGTTGGTGTGTGCTAATGAGGCATACGTATGAGAACAAATATCTGATTTGCTGATGTAAAGTATGGTTCATTTACTCAACAGGGTTTGTGTACTTATACCATATGTTCACTCTACTCTTTTGTAATGCTTCAAAATGCAACAAAGGCTTCAAGAGTGACCACACCAGCCTTTCCACCTCTTAGAGAAAAACAGTGATTTTTTTTTGATTTTTTTTTTAAAGCCATAGATTTACATAGTGATTCCTTGAGTGATCCCAAAAAGATCCGTCCACCCAGAACTGGCACTTCATGTAAACGTAATACCTATCTGGAGTGGTGATGTACCTGTCCCAGACCCAGGTCTGCATATATTGTACCTGATTTGGCAATTATATAGAATGTCCACTTTCTCTCTTGGATCAATAATGTACTCTATTTGGAAAACCCCATGTCGTAGTAAAAAATCCAAAATGTAAACAGAGTGCCCCAGATCTCTCCTCTACACCATATGCAAGAAATTAATGAGTTACTAAGCCTATCATACAGCACATGTGCTTGGACTTTCACACAAACTAAACATAAATCTATATCTATCTATCTATCTATCTATCTATCTATCTATCTATCTATCTATCTATCTATCTATCTATCTATCTATCTATCTATCTATCTATCTATCTATCTATCTATCTATCTATCTATCTATCTATCTATCTATCTATCTATCTATCTATCTACAAATTAACTTCATGCTGACACTATTTATTAATTTGCAGTTAAAATTTAGCAATTTGGGCAACTACTATTTAAAGGAATAGAATTGTTTTGTGACCATATATCTTGAGCAATTATTGCAATGTTTGTTGTGCCTTCCATATTATTATATATTTTTTATTATATATTTTCTCTAAAAAAATTTGCTGTTATATTCAGTGAATTATAGATTAGCCACTATAAACAGAAAAGATTGGCCACTATCATCTTAACAGGGCGGTGGATAAAAATCATCAGTTTTGGAAAATTATTTTTTTAAAAACCTTAAACTTTTGAGAGAGCAGCTAATAAGCTCCAACTCATATTCCTCGATATTGACCTGAAGAGAATTATTCAATATGAATAAGATAGAAGTGAAGTTATTACTGCAATAAATAAAAATCCAGACATTGATTAATCTCGCTAAATTACTTGATGAATTAAATAATGAATGAATTAATTAATTACTTGATTAATTATGCGTCTTAATCTGATTAGTCAATTGTTACTTGTGTAAGTGTTGCTTTATAGGTAAAAGTGAGCCTTATTTGCTAAAGGAGGTGAGAATGTTCACTTAAAAAATAAATAGTGAAATAACGAAGATTCACGTAATCTACCCCAAAAAAAAAAAATTGTGTGAAGTGCTAAAACAATATGACTATCAATAAACTAAGTGCTGTGCCTGTGAACTAAATAAACAGTCCAAAAGTGCATAAAAAGTACATAATCCAAAATTTGTAATGAAGTGTCCCTGGTGCATATAGAGTGTCAGAACACTCACCAGATGTGATGTAAAATACTGCAGTAAAAATAGATACACCCCGAGTGAATGATAATCTTGAAAAGGTGCTCCTCCTTCACCATATATATGCACTCACCAGAAATTGCATACAAATGTGCCTGAACAACAATTCAAACGTTGGTCTCTTATTAGCCACCTCATCCAGTTCTGCATGTGACAGCTGGTTCACTGTGATTGGGTCTTGCCCGATCCCCACTGTTGGAAGCAGCGGGCAACTAAATCATTCTAGATAGGTCAGCGTCTGAGAGCGTTGGATAGCAGATTTCTTTCAACTTTCTGAGATGGGAACGAGGGACACCTATTAGCAAAAGTAGGTAGGCCGCCAGGAGTGTATAAAAATCTTGAAAAGGTGCTCCTCCTTCACCATATATTTTTTACTTTAATTACCCAAATTATTTGAAAATCTGATTCTTGTTTGTTAATTTCATCTGCACATAATTGGAGAATTGAAGTGAGTTTTCACTTTTCTTTGAGCTAATATTCTCAATTCCTCAGCTTCAGTGCCTCAAAAAGTTTACAACATCAATGGACACTATAAATTATTCAACATTACCATGCCCAGACTAAAGCTTGCCAAAGAGTGATTGAAATTGGTGTGTGGTTTTTGCTTGACAGAAGTTGATCATTTGATCAACTTCTGTTGAAGGGGAATGTTAGAAAATGTTGGTTGATCAGTGGCTGTAGCTGCTAAACAGTGTACTCTGACAGCGGTAAGTCCTGTTGTAATAATACAATATCCTTGTGGGTTGATTCCACCATCCACCTTGATTGTGCAGATGAAGGAATCTGTTCATTTTTTTTCTTTCGTTCAGCCTCCTGGCTGAATTAAATAAAACTATCCATCTATGGCCAGCTTTAGACTGGCCATACAGCTTAACATGAGAATCCTTATAGATTCCTTCATTCCCACTAAACAGTGGGAATGGAGGAATCTCCCCTGCCAGCTGTTGTATTTAGGCAATCGCAGCATCCACAATAGTCTTAATATCTAAGCAGCGACAACATCTGATTGGCTGCAGTCAATATTCGGACAACAAGTTTCTACCCTGTTCCTTCAATTTTTCAATTGAAGTTTGTTGAGCCAGATGGTATCTGCAGGGCCACCCCAGCTAAAATTTAGGCCAATTCAGCAGGAATTGGATAAAATTAAAGCCGTGTCTTGCAGACTTAAAGTGGTTGTTAAGCCACTTATATTAAATGATATAATCCGCTCTGTAGAAGAACACTAAATGCTCCTGTGCATGTGTTATAGAAAAAACACGCAGATTGGTACCTAAATCCGAGCGTCTTCCGGCGCTCACCTGACTCCTCAGATCTCTCCTTTGCTGGGAAGGAAGGAAAGAGAGGAAAGATAGAGAGCCGAGCGGTCACGTGATCATCGGGAGCCGCTCAGATTTAGGTACAGATCGCTTATTTTTTCTATAACACAGGCACAGGGGCAGTAAGTGTTATATTACAGAGGGGATTTGATTATTTTAAAATAATTATGAGAGCAGCAGGAGGAGAGGGGGCAGGCACTGACGAGCAGACAGGCAGGGAGGGGAGGTGGGAGGGAGGACAGGAGGGCTGCGGATGATGAAGGCACATACACTGACCACGGTGTCAGGGCTCAGCAGCCATGATACACCATGGTCAGTGTGCTGGGAGGAGGGCAGAAACTGGCAGGATCAGCCAGGTTTTTTAGGTGATATGGGGGGCCAAATGATACAGCACAAGCGCTGTGCTGTACAACATGCTTTAAGGGACCAGGATCTTTTTTTTTTTTTCCTTTTTAGGGTAACAAACGCTTTAGGTTGTATATTATTATTCCTCAAACACTGCCTATGTTGTAAATGCATATAACTGCAAGCAGTGACGTTTCAATGGTATTATTCAAACTTAAAGTTTACTTGTGTTTAAGTTCATTCAGCTTGGCGTTTAGAGAAAATAGAATTCTGTGCATCCAGAATCCGATAAGATACTCTAAGTGGCGGTTCACACTAGTGCGATGCCAGACATTGCATGTGATTCGCACCGCATTGCTATGCAGATCACATGTGATGTCTGTGCAATGTGAAATTGCATCGCATTGGCACCCAAAGGGTGCAGGACCCTTTGTTTGGTTCGCACTGGAATCAGATTGCATGGGTGTTCACAACTATGCAATCTGATTCCTGCACCATTTCACAGTTCGCACTGTGATCTGCGAACCAATCTGGGGGTGTCATGAACTTTACATTGACACCCCCTGCGATTCGCAGATCTCAGTGTGAACCATTGTGCAATTCTGGTGCGATGCGGGAACCGACACTGATTCACAGGTTTTCCCGCATCACACCAGTGGGAACTGGGACTAAGTGCAGCTAAACACGGCTAAACCCAGAGACATATAAAAGCAAGAAAAATGATATGGGAGGCATAAAAGTTGTTTATACCTACCTGATAACTTCTCCTGCATTCAGAAAAAATAAATACAGGCATTCCAGTGTGAAGGAGGCCTTTCTTGATTACAGAGCTATGTGGTCCTAAATGACCAAGATATATATTTTTTAGAAGTCTGACACCATTTGCACAAAGGCATCTTTTATTAAATTAAAGCACCCTTAAATATATTGTTTAGTATGGTCAGCCACAGTGTAAATCTTCACAAAGCAGTATTTATTGTTCAGCTTAATTCATCACATTCATTGTTTTCATTAAATATTCATTCTTTTCATTCATTAACAGTTGCATGTTAAAGTATTTATTACTCCAATCATTTGGAGGAAAAGTTCCTGTTTTTTCCTATTCTCCTGCATGTGATTAATTGTTTGAACTTGACTGTACCCATTTCATTTCACTTTAGTAAAATCACCCTCTTGGAGTATATCTACCAGGCCCTTTTTAAAGGGCAAAACTAGTTATTTTTGTATTGTGTTGTCAGTGGCCACTGCCCATGTACTGCATATCGTCATTAAGGTGCACCTAAAGTCAAATATTGACTTTAGGTTCCCAGGCTTGCTCTCTTCTCCATAACTGGGCAACCTTATAAGAGCCTGAACTTCCGGTTATGCTTCTACTTCACACAAAGCCCACCTTCGGCCACATTGAAGTGCTGGAACAAGTGGGGAATTTGCTTTTTGGTCAGACCTAGAACAAGACTGAATCAATGAACAGATTTTTCAGCACTCGTATTAAGTTGTGCAATTAGAAAGCAGCTTGTTAGTAAAAGGATTGCAACTGCACCAAAGTGCTAGTACACTTTTAATATGTGCACATTGACTAATCATCATCTATATGTTAGTAGCTGCACTTAAAACGAGTAGGAATAATAATCTGGGGGTTTGCCATGGACATTTGAAGCCTTCCTTGTATGAACACTTCTCAAGTACATACCACAGTCATTCTTTGCTGTGGATTTACCTTAGCATTACTGTCAGATTTTAGTACATACCTTTTTGAATAGGAGCTATAGCTATAGCTATACCTATTTGTGTGTATTTATTTAAAAAGAATAAAGGAACATATATGTGTTGTGTACTTGGCAGACCTTGAGGAAAAAACCTTTCCTGTGTTGTTAGTATTTTCCGTTCATAGTTATGCTATAGCCAGTTTAGATTACAATCTCATGAAGAGTATATTTACCTAAGAAGTTTGTGTACATATTTAGGAATTTACTGTATATTGAGCAATACAATCAGAGTTTATTTACTAAAGAAGTGGAAATATAATTTGACTTAAAGTAAAGATATGCTCATTTCGAGTAAAGATAAGTTCAATCCAATCATGTGCAAGGAGAAATACTGTTTTTGTTGAAATTTTCATTCACCAGATTGGATATTCAAAAACATAGATTTACAGTGAGGGAGATTTACTAAAACTGGAGCACTCATAATCTGGTGCAGCTGTGCATGGTAGCCAATCAGCTTCTAACTTCAGCTTGTTTTTTTAATGAATTAAGCTTTGACAATAAAACCTGGAAGCTGACTTGTTTCCAAGCAGAGCTGCACCAGATTTTGCACGCTCTAGTTTTAGTAAATCCTCCCCATTATATGCTAAGCCAGGGCTTTTTTTCTCAGAAAATTAGTGCAGGAACTCAACTACGACCGCCCCCCCCAAAAAAAAAAACCCTCCCCTCGACACATACAAACTGCATAAAATAGTGGGTATGGTCAAATTTCAATAGCAGTGGGTGGGTATGGTCAAATTTCAATAACAGTGGGTGGGTATGGTCAAATTTCAATAACAGTGGGAGGGTCTTAAAGTTGCATTAAATACCAAGAGTGCATTATGTAGTGCATTATGTATGCATTATGTAGAGTGCAGAGTTTGGTGGGGTTATACACAGAGTGCAGAGGTCAGGGGTGCTCAATGTGCAGAGTTCCGGAGTGCTCTACACACAGAGTGCAGAGTTCAGAGGTGCACTACACATAGTGTGCAGAGCTCAGCCTTCATCAAAAGCTGCTTACCTCTGCATCCCTCATCCACATCTCAATTTCACCCCTCTTCTTTTCTAGTACCTCTCCGCACACTGTGGGTGGCTCCACTTCTCTCGCTTGCAGGGAGATCATCCAGTAGGAGTGTCCACATCCCTACTGCACCCCGGGCACCTGCATCTCCCTTGTCCCCATCCTACACTCAGTGGAAGCCGCTCAGGAGATCAGATCTATGGAAGCCGTTGGGAGACAAGCTGTCACTTGTAAACACAGAAGCCAGACCCCTGTGTTTACAAGTGATAGTGGTGAGCAGGAAGCAGAGGTACTGAGCCAAAGGTGGTGGAACTTTTCCACCAAATTCCAGCTGAAAAAAAATCCCTGTACTAAGCTAAGTTAACATTAATTTTCTTTGTGAACATTTTCTACTCCTTTGGTAAATTGGCATGTTGTTTTTATGGATTGGTTCACAACGTTTTCATAGTTTTAGTATTTAAATGTCTGATAATCCTAAAGCAGTCTTTCTAGTCTCGGGGAACCCCCTGCAAAAATTGAAAAATCTACAACTCGTGACACATTAGTGTGACAGTCAGTGGGAAGAATGCTCCTTACTCTTGTCATCATTGGGAAGAATTACCCCCTTGCCTATAGCTAAAAGTAACAATGGTGTCATTGGGAACTCATCTGAGAGGCAGAAATTGCTCAAGGAACCACTAGCAACCTCAGGAGGAACCCTAGGGTTCCCTAGAACCCTGTTAGAGAAACCCTGTCCTAAAGGGTCAGTTCAACCAAAAATTATATTTCAGTCATTGGTAGATTTTGGTGAGGTCTACTTTTATATATTTCTGTAAAATTAATTTGTACTTGAATTTCTGGGTCTGCACATCCATTGTGAGGGCTTAACAATCTACCTGCTTAATTTTAGATTTATCCTAAATTATAGATGATGCTACAAAAGATGCAAAAACACAGAGAGGTGGGCTTGGACATGAACATAGTCAGGAATTTTGACAGGGAGAGATTTCTTCTGGAGTGTCCAAGACATATAACATACCACGTGATGATTCAGCCCACCAGGTTCCACTGATAATTTTGTGCTGTATTGTTTTTAATTTAACAAAACTTCTGTTCTGTTTCATTTATACAGATCATTAAACTTTCAAGACAGGATTATGTACTGCTCAGTCAATTAGCATAGTCATTATTGGGGTTGATTTACTAAAACTGGAGAGTGCAAAATCTGGCACAGCTCTGCATAAAAACCAATCAGCTTCCAGTTTTTTTTTTGTCAAAGCTTAGTTGAACAAGCTGAAAGTTAGAAGCTAATTGGCTACCATGTACAGCTGCACCAGATTTTGCAATCTCTATTTTTAGTAAATCAGCCCTATTATGTTCTTCTATGGTCTTATATTTTAGCATGATTAAAGGAAGTGGTTTTTTTTTTTTTTTTTTTTTAATTTATTGTAAACAACGAACAAACATTTTCATCAGCCTATCTTACAATGTCGTTTTTTACAGGTGATCATTTAACAAAAAAAATTTTAACAAATAGTTCACTTTAAATTAAATAAATAGCCCAAAGATTGTATAAATTAAAAATAGCAATATGTTGAAATAATGTATACAAATTGTTTAAACAATGAGATATAATAATATCATAGACCGGGGGTTCTCAACCAGGGTTCCATGGAACCCTAGGATTACTCCAGAAGTTGTTAGGGTTTCCTTGAGCATTGAGCAATTTCTGCCTCTCAGATAAATTCCGACTGACACCATTGATCTTTTTACCTATGTGTTAAGTGGTAATTCATCCCAATGTTCACAAATGTGGGGAGCATTCTTTCCACTGAACATTACACTAATGTATCATGAGTTGTAGCTATAGAAATTCTTAGCAGGGGTTCCTTGAGCCCTGAAAGTAATTTTAAGGGATTATTCTGTGCTGAAAAGGTTGAGAAAGGCTGCTATAGACTGATACTAAACTTTATTTAAATGCATTTTCTTTTTTTTGTGAGTGTGTTTTTTGGCTATACACTATAAATTATATATTATACTGTATATATTATACATTATTTATTTGGATAGAAGTTGCATCTTCCCCAACTCTCTAAAACATGCACTAGTCACCCCCATACCTAAAAAGCCTTCCTTGGACGCTACCAATCTCAACAATCTACGCCCCATCTCCTAGCTCCCCTTTTCCTCCAAAATCTTTGAACTCCTCATTAAGAATAACTTTCTCAATCCCCTTTAGTATGGATTTCACCCTCAACACTCCACAGAAACTGCTCTTTTAAAATTTACGAATGACTTACTAACAGCAAAAACCAATGGACACTATTCTGCACTCCTACTTCTGTTGGCTGCCTTTGATATGGTTGACCACCCCCTCCTCCTTAAAAATCTTTACTCCTTTGGTCTCTGTGACTGTGCTATTCGCTGGCTCTCATCCTATCTATCCCACTGCACCTTCAGTGTCACCTAAATTCTACTTACTCCTATTCTCTTCCTTTCTCCGTCGGGGCCCCCCAAGGTTCTGTTCTTGGACCTCTCCTATTCTCAATCTACTCATCCTCCCTGGGTCAACTGGTAGCCTCCTATGGTTTTCAATATAATTTCTACGCTGACGACACCCAAATCTATCTCTCCTCACACATCACTAATTTACTAACAGACATATCTGTCTGGATGTCACACCACTTCCTCAAACTCAACTTGTTCAAAACTGAGCTCATAATATTTCCTCCCCCACGTGCCTCTTCCCCTTACTTCTCTGCCAGGAACAATGGCTCAACCATTAACCCATCTCCGTATGTCAGGGTGTTAGGTTTTATCCTGGACTCTGAACTCTCCTTTTGGCCCCACATTCAATCACTTTCCAAAGCTTGCTGCTTCAACCTCAACAACATCTTTAAAATACCTTCCTAACCAATGCAACCACAAAGCTCCTGATTCACTCCCTGGTTATCTCTTGCCTCAACTACTGCGACTCCCTCCTCATCGGCTTAGCTTTAAATAGGTTATCCCCCCTTCAGTCCATCAGGAATTCTGCTGCCAGAGTCATCCATCTTACAAACTGCTCAGCGTCTGCTACCCCTCTCTGCCAATCCCTTCATTGGCTGTCACTTACCCAACTAATTAAATTAAAAACATTAACAATAACTTACAAATCCATCCACAACTCTGTCCCCAGCTACATCACTAACCTATTCTCAAAATACCAACCAAATCATTCTCTTCGTTCCTCCCAAAACCTCCTGCTCTCTAGCTTCCTCATCACCTCCTCCCATACTTGACTGGGACTTCTCCCGAGCCTCACCCATCCTTTGAAATTCCCTACACCAATCTGTCCGACTACCTCCAACTATATCCATTATTAGGAGATTCCTGAAAACTTTTTTTTTCAGAGACGCCTTTCCTGCTTTCACCTAACAATTGTACTTTCATCATCTCCATCAGAATAGCCCCCACAGTTATTACCTTTTGTATCACTTGACCCTCCCTTCTAGATTGTAAGCTCTAACGAGCAGGGTCCTCTGATTTCTCCTGTATTGAATTGTATTTTAACTGCATTGTTTGTCCTAACATTGTAAAGTGTTGCGCAAACTATTGGCGCTATGTAAATCCTGAATAATTATAATAATATACACTAGGAAACAAGTTGTTAGGTACATGGTTTTATGTGCTTGTCTTTATAAGGGTCTGAGTATAAGGGGGTAGATTTCACATGATTGGATTTGTTCTTTTTTTAATAAATTAAGGTTTGCCATCCCTACTGTGTCACTGTAGACAGATCGCCAACTAGCAATTGTATAACCTTGGTAAATCAGTTTCCATGATTCACTTCTGTATATTTTATGTATGTTCCTCTACATCATGGATGAGAACACATATGCAGAACGTCTACGAAGTGAGCAGTGTTGTTAGGCTGGCACCAAGGTTCCAGCAGCAACCTGTCTGTTCAGGATGCTGTGGCTATGAGCTCTACTATTACATAAATACTAATGACTCATTTGTTAGAGGGGAAAACAGAAGAAATACATCCATCCACTGGTTTCATCATGAGTCGGAAGTCTAATTTTAAACTCATACTCTGATTCAGCCTACTTAGTAAATTGGATTTAGTTAGGAAAGTTAAAATAAAACTAAATTTTTCTGAAATTAATATGCAGATTAGGTGTGCTAATGTCTGTCTGATTTCACTTACTGCATACTGTTCCAAGTCAATAACTTTTCAGAACATCAACAATGGCAGCTTACATATTTCTTCTATGATACATTTCCTGAAGGCAATGAAAATAAGGATGAGAAAGAGAATGAGACTATGTGAACCCCATAAAAACCAAACAATAATTTCTTCATTTTAATTGATTTCAGTAAGCTGAAAAAAGATTGGTGGTGCCATGGGTTTTTGTACTTTGCACACGCTCTTCACATTATCTTACTGGATAAGCCTTATAAAGAATTCAGTTTAATGGGAAAATATAATGCCTTAGTCCCGGTTCACACTGATGCAATGTGGGAAACCCTGCGATTCAGTGGCGGTTCCTGCATCACACCTGACCCTGGTTCACACTGACATCTGCAAACCACTGGGGGGGTGACAATGTAAAGTTAATGACACCCTCAGTTCTGTTCGCATATCGCAGAGTAAACTGTCAAATGGTGCAGGAGGCGGATTACATAGGTGTGAACACCTATTTTAAAAGATATTTTGAATGTTTACAAATTAAAAACATAACTTTTATACATTTAATTACTTTTATAAAATCTTAATTTTATAATTAAACATTTAATAAAGGGTGCTTCCATGACATTAAGTCTGCAGCAGAGTTTTCTAATTAGAAACTCCAGTGAAACCCATACAGGTCCATAACAGCTAATAGTCAAGGAGAGGGTGAGTGTGTGTGCCAGTAATCGATCTGATTAGCAGAAGATCAATTCACAGTTATTCAGGCTATTCACAGCATAGCGTAAAAAGTAAGGTGCAGCTGCTAGTACTCGTCCTGTTCCCTGTAAACAATTTATATGAACTATAAATTATTTATATAAAATTATGTTTAATTAACTTGGAAAATATATTATCTTTTTTAGTCCTGGATATATAACTACAAAAAGATTAAAAATACCTTATACAGTCACTTTAAAATGTTAAATGCAAGGAAACAAACCCAGGTAAATATTGTACGATAACATTATCACAGTAACACATTTCCTGTCTTATATTCAGTCCATCAATTTGGCTTAAGGACTAAATATAGTAGTAAACCAATCCCCTTTCTGAAAAGAGGGATTTTAGAGGCAGAAATCATAAAAAAACAACAAATCAAGGAATACATTTTTACATTTTACATTTATAAAATCTATAGGGTGTATAGTGGATTTGTCATTGTAAAACCAGTGAAATGTGGACTTCTAAATGTGGGCAATAAGTTTCAAAGGCTAAAAATAAAACCTATGGGGCTCACATCAAGTTAAAAAAAGCTAAAAATAGTAAGAAAAGAGCTTTTATAAAATATAAAAATGAAGGAACACTATCATTGTTTAAATGTTACAAAGAATATAACAGAATATGTAAAAAGGAAATCAAGGACACAAAAATTCAAAACGAATGACAGATTGCAAAAAATAGTAGGACAAACCCCCAAAAATTTTTTAAATATATTAATATTCAAAAGGTCAGGTCTGAGCATATAGGCGCTTTACAAAATAAACTAGAGTGGGGGACGGGGGACAAAGAGAAGGCAAATTTATTAAATATCTTCTTCAGCTCTGTGTATACAAATGAGCATGGGGGAGCTCATGTCCATAATGGGGATGGTATTGACAAAGCCCCAAATGATCCACAATGGCTCAAAGTGAATATGGTCCAGAAATATTTAGACAGAATAAGGGTGGATAAAGCACCTGGGTCAGATGGAATACACCCATGGATCCTAAAATAATCCTCATTTCAAAGCCTTTGTTTCTAATGTTTAGGGACTCATTAAGGACTGGAATAGTACCACTGAATTGACGTAAGGCCAATGTGGTGCCTATATTTAAAAAGGGAACAAAGTCTTTACCAAGTAACTATAGACCTGTTAGGAAGATACTGGAGAGTTTAATAAAAGACCACATAGATGAGTTCTTGCTGGAAAAAAATATTTGAAGTAACATACAGCATTGATTCATAAAAGACAGAAGTTGTCAAACAAATTTGATTTTTTTTTTATGAGGAGGTAAGAAAATCTTGGATAGAGGGATAGCTGTGGGTGTGGTATGCTAAGATTTTGCAAAAGCTTTTTACACAGTTCCCCACACACAGCTAATGTGTAAGTTAAAGTCAACTGGCTTAGAAAAATCAGTTTGTAAATTGATAGGAAAACTGTCTAAGATAAAAGATAGAATTCAGAGAGTAGTGGTAATAATTTATGCTCCGAATGGTCTAGGATTATCAATGGCGTACCCCAGGGTTCAGTGTTGAGACCCTTACTTTTTTAAAATATTTGAAAATGCTATAGGGTCTGGGATTAAAAGTATAATTTCAGTCTTTGTAGATGACACCAAGCTATGCTGTAGAATAAATTCCTTACAGGATGTCTCCAACTTACAAGCTGACCTCAATGCACTGTTTAATTGGGCAACTATGTGGCAAATGAGGTTTAATGTTGATAAATGTAAAGTTATACACTAGGGGGCTAAGAATATGCATGCATTTTACATACCTAGGGGAAGTACCACTGGGGGAATCAATGGTGGAGAAGGATCTGGGTGTTTTGGTAGATCATTAGATTCATAATAGCAATAAACATTGGTGCATTGGTACATCTAACATTGGTACTTAAAAATCTCCATAGGTGACGCTTTAAAAATTTCTACAGGTTACCAGTTTAGAGTTACAGAGGAGGTCTAGGGCTAGAATTAATGCTCTCACTCTAACAATCACAGCTATACCTCACATGTGTGGTTTGAACACCATTTACACATGTGGGCGCGACTTGTATATGCGTTCGCTTCTGCACGTGAGCTCAGAGGGACAGGGCGATTTAAATAATTTTTTCCTATTTATTTTACCTTTTATTTTTTAATTTTACACTGTTCCTGTAAAAAAAAAAATGTGATCACTTTTATTCCTATTACAAGGAATGTAAACATCCCATCTAATAGAAATAAGCAGGACAGGTCCTCTTTAATGTGAGATCTGGGGTCAAAAAGACCTCAGAACTCACATCTACACTTAAAGGCAAAAAAAAAAAGTAATTTTTCTTCAGCATGAAAAAAAATGGGCCCTTTAAGGCCGTTGTGAGGAAGTGAATTATGACATCGCTCTGGTCCTCCAGGACCATAGAGTCGAGTGGGGCCATCTTGCCCTCACTTGACTTCCTGCCTAGGACCTGAAAGGACCGGATCCTTTTCCCCGCTACCAACGTCTCCGGTAAGCCGGGAAAACGACCGGGAAGCGGTGGTGGAGGGGGGGGGGAAGGGGGTGGGGGCACCTCTCCCTTCACCTATAAAAGTAATCCCACTGTGAATCCCCCACTGGGACCACTTTTATGTGAAAGAGGACCACCCACCTGGTAAGAAAATACTGAGGTTATGGTAGCTATCTGCTGCCATAACACCGGTATTTAACGTCAAAGTAGCGACGTAAAACTGCGGCGGCTGATCCAAGAGCGGTTAAAGCGGGATATGATCAACATGTATAAATGCAGAAGTGATCCATTTAGGGAACTTGGTGTTGAGTTATTCACTTTAAGGTCATCACAGAGGACAAGGGGGCACACTTCACGTCTAGAGGAAAAGAGATTTCATCTCCAATTCTGGAAAGGTTTCTTCCCAGTAAGAGCTGTGAAAATGTGGAATAGACTCCCTCCAGAGGTGGTTCTGGCCAGCTCAGCAGATTGCTTTAAAAAAGGCCTGGGTTTTTTCCTAAATGTACATAACATAACTGGATACTAACATTTATAGGTAAAGTTGATCCAGGGATATCCGTTGATCCAGTTGATATCCAAATGCCTCTTGGGGGAACAGGAAGGAATTTTTTCCCCTGCTGTAGCAAATTGGATCATGCTTTGCTGGGTTTTTTTTCCTTCCTCTGGATCAACTGCGGGTATAGGATTGTGTATATGGGATTGCATGATTTTTTTTCTCTTTTTTTGGTTGAATGAGATGGACTTTTTTTCCACCTGACTAACTAACTATAATGTAACCATAATATACATATATTTGGGAAAATCCTTTAAAAAAATACTAACAAAGGCTACTTTTATTGTCCTTCTCCCTAAAGTGCTAGGTGCCTGGTTGTTCTGGATGCAGAATTTTTTTAGAAGCACTGGCCTGGAACAAGTATGCAAATGAAGAAAATCAGACTTCTTTACTTGCAAACTTTTTGTAGGTCAGCGACTCAGAAAGTATTGAAGGTACCAATCAGGCTCAGCATGGCAGCCAAGAAATTTCTCATTTCTGTTGGGAGTCTTTCTTGATTATTTTTTTTTAGACACGTGGTGTGTAACATGGTTTGCCAACTGCAAAGTTATCCTTTGTGGTTTGTAAACCATGTGACCAGACGTTCCCTTCTGCTGTTTCCAAACTGTAGTATTGTACGCATTGTCTCCTGTCTCTTAGCACAAAAACATCTGAAAGAGTGAATTATAGCACTGAATCATTCCAGGAAGTTAAGATCATCATGGTCTGTGATATACTGTTTAGAAAAATGTAAGTCGAACTTTGCAAATTATTTGAATTTTGAAGGATTTGGGAAAGTATTAGAAGGGAATTATGAAAAAGTGTCTTCACTGAACATTGATGTTTCTTTTTCTCAACATTGTGGATAAGTGACAAGCATTCTTACCATATAGTACTGGGACCCTGTGTTATGTTATGCTTTCACAGATTTTCTACAACAGACACAAAATGATTGACCCTTTAATTCAGTTTTAATATATATATATATATATATATATATATATATATATATATATATATATATATATATATATATATATATACATATATATATCTACTGTATATATATCTATATATATCTATATCTATCTATCTATCTATCTATCTATCTATCTATCTATCTATCTATCTATCTATCTATCTATCTATATATATATATATATATATATATATATAGTATCTCACAAAAGTGTAAATATTTTATTATATCTTTTCATGTGACAACACTGAAGAAATGACACTTTGCTACAAGGTAAAGTAGTGAGTGTACAGCTTGTAAACAGTGTAAATTTGCTGTCCCCTAAAAAATAACTCAACACACAGCCATTAATGTCTAAACCGCTGGCAACAAAAGTGAATACACCCTAAGTGAAAATGTCCAAATTGGGCCCAATTTGCCATTTTCCCTCCCTGGTGTTATGTGACCCGTTGTGTTACAAGGTCTCAGGTGTAAATGGGGAGCAGGAAGGGGCCATCCCCAAACTGTTCCTACATAGTTGGGAGCATGAAATGTCCTGGTATGTTGACACCTTTCCTTCACTGGAAATAAGGGGGCCAAGCCCAACGCCTAAAAAACAACCCCACACCATAATCCTCCCCCCAACAAATGGTTTGGACCAATGCACAAAGTAAGGTCTATAAAGACATGGATGAGGAAGCTTGGGCTGGAGGAACTTGACTGGCCTGCACAGAGTCTAGACCTCCACCCATTAAAACACCTTTTGGATGAATTAGAGCGGAGACTGCAAGCCAGACCTTCTAGTCCAACATCAGTGCCTGACCTCACAAATGCACTTCTGGAAGAATGGTCAAACATTCCCATAGACATACTCCTAAACCCTGTGGGCAGCCTTTCCAGAAGGGTTAAAGCTGTTATTTCTGCAAAGGGTGAGCCAACTCAATATTGAACCCGACAGACTAAGACTGGGATGCCATTAAAGTTCATATGCGTGTAAAGGCAGGTGTCCCAATACTTTTGACAATATAGTGTATATTTCAGGGATACTGTTAGAAAGATTTTTACCCTTGAGTCCCTCTTTATTAGGAGGGGGTAGTATATTAGGAGGGGGTCCCTCTTTAATGCTGAATTTACTACTTATTTTTATATTATGAAAATCACAAAACAAGGAGTTGGAACACATGAAGGTAGCATAACTGTGCAGGTGGACATGTACAGAGTTGAAACTTGTGGCAGGGAAATCTCCTGGCTCCAACAATAGCTAAACTATCACTTTTAAGGGGACTGTCCTTCTAATTGGCATTTGACAAAACGGGACATAACTTGTGTATATGTTGTTGCATGATAATGGCAGATACATTAGTTCATTTATGTTCATACATTTTTCCTTCAATAAAGTGGAATGCCATCCTTAACTTATCTTAAAAATGCTTCCTCCGCCCTCCTAACACCTATTCTGACTAACCTGTGTAAAAAAAAAAGATGTATATGCTTACTTATTTTCAGACTGCTCTGGTCAGGTCATGTGATCTCCCCTGTGTCAGCCAGTGGCGGCTGCAGGGGAGAGGAGAGAATGCTCAACAATGCTGGTAATGCTTGGATGTGGTGACATAGGTTCCTATTGCCCATCCATTGTTGGTGCTCCCTCATCTCCCCCGCAGCTGCCGCTGGCTGACACGAGAGAGATCACATGACTGAACTAGAAAATACGTGTATACATCTTTCTTACACAGGTTAGTCAGCATAAGTTTTTTGGGGAGGGTGCACTTTTAAGATGAGTTAGGTAAAGCCTGGAATTCCACTTAAGGATGCAGTTAAACCTATTATTTGATGATCCTCATATGTCACACGGATGTGATGGAAACTCTGATCTTGTAACAGAAACATCATTTTGATTATACCGGTACTTTTAGTGTGTGGGGCATGAAAATAGTCTTGGGAGCATGGGGGTGTGAACATGGCAGAACAAACTATGTAATAAAGTATTTGAGTATATGCGTATGTGTAAATGACAGCGTAAAATAAATTCGACTCTAGACACAAAATACCTGAAGGCGATGTTATCAGCATTAGTTTTAAGGCTATATTAACGCAAACTTTCCTAGAAGCCTTTCCTCCTGGCAGCAGCAATTTGGCAGAAAAAAAAGCCTGAAGCTTGTAAAAGTGTCTAAAGCTTTTACAAACTTTTCGGCGCATTTACTTGCTTGTTAATTCATTTCATTGGCTAAAATGCTAAATGCGCCTGGCGTTTAGATGCGTTTAGCAGCGTTGAGCATTTTTTTCTGGCAAAACTCTGCTGCTTCAGGATGCACTGGCAGTGGGTTTTTTCCTGCCTCTAAAAGCTCCTGTGACTAAACGCTGCTAAAAGTCTATGTGTGCATGGACATATAGGCTAACATGCAGGGGAGTTTGGAGGCAGGAAAAAATAAGCTGCAAAAATGTCCAGTGTGCATGAGGCCTTATTATGGCTAACACAAAAAATAAAAAAACTGATCTGATGTAGCATTCCTAATAAACAGAAAATCAGATCTTCTAACACTAGTGACAGGTAGTGAAGATTGCATGAATGAATTCACTTAAATAAGCAGGGACCTTGGTAACTGACCATGCGTTGGGTGATTGCTTTGTGTTCCCTAAGCCAGGGGAGGACTAGGCCAGGGGGCAGGGGGGCAATTGCCCCCCGGGCCATTCTGACGCCCCACAAAAAGGCTGCACCACTTCTGCCACAGACATGGCTAAAGGAATCCTGATGAAGAGAAGTAAAAAGTCCCCACTGCTGACCTACTGAGTGCAGGATAAAGACAATGACAGAGCGCAGTCCTCCCCCCAGCATAGATGGTGTAAGTTGTGTCTGAGCAGAAGCCGGTTTCATGCCCCACTGGAGACTCTCCTACTTCGGCCAGCTCAGTCCCAGTGCCAGCTCCACCTAACCGCCCCTACTGGCCAGGTCAGGAAACCAGATTTGGCCAGTGAGTAGATAGTATCTGAAGCGGAGCTTCAGCCTGGAATGAGGGTCAGGAGGAGGCCAGGAAGAGGGGGATTGGGAGGCGGGCCGAGTTGCTGCACTATGGGGCCTCTGGTTTGTACTTGCCCCCTAGGCTGAAAGTTGCCAGTCAGCCCCTGCCCTACACTACATTAAGTGGCGGTATAACTAGTGATAAATAGGTAGCATTTTCTCAACCAGGATACAGAATAAAAGCTCAAACTTAAATGCTTGTTGTGAGCAACGGCGTGCCCCAATTATGCAGCAGAAATCATTTTAGTAGTGAACCCTTTCTCTGAGATTTGGGGAGAGTTTATATTGCTATCACTGTATCCCTTAAGCTCGCAATATTGGAAATACTATTTCATCACGTTTACACCGTATACTTTTCTTACTAGCTAGATGGGTTTGGTTTTCAGCATGTTGACAAAATAAATGATTCATCTGATATCAATGGAATGCCAAAAGAAATGGCTTGTATAAACAGGTGTATACATTAGTTTTGAACTTTATTACCTAGTGCAGAACATGCATTCCTTTTGTTGGGGGGTTACTGCAGGGTTTTCAAAAAAGTAGATCATGTATTTAACCGCAGTACCAGTTCCCACCAACCCCCCATTCCCAAACAAACTAAAACTGGCCTACTGCACAATATACCTGATTTACTACAAGCATGCTAGTAATGGTGAACAGGGCCGTGCTACCACTAGGCGAACTAGGCAGCCACGAAGGGTGCACTGCCGCCTAGGGCGCAGCCACGGCCACTGGTTCATACTGCTTGCTTGACCTTGACCTATAGTAGTCCCTATCGTTGTATGTTTTTTTTTGGATGCCTGGGTCTTCAGGGTCATGTGGACAGGTTGTCATGCTTTCCCTGTTGGCTCCGGTGCCTGGAACTTGGTATGCTGTCGCCCCACCCTCTTGCAAGATGGCGGCGGCTACCATTAGTTCAGCTGTAAATGCACATCTTGTGCATGTGCGGTTGAACTGTGGTTCTTGAACCGGGCAAGCGACGCGCACTGGATGGGGGACAGGTGTGGGTGGTGGGAGTATATAGGGCAGCTTGGCAGTTCATTTGGCCTCTTTTGGAGGCACTGGTGGTACTACCCTTTTTTTCTTGTCCTGGATGGAGCAGTTGGACTGGTAAGTCTGTCACAGCCTTGTGTTCATTCAGGGACTGCATTTCGCTGCACACTTTCTCTATTACTCTGAGGTTTTTTCACCTCATTGCTAATTGGGGGGGTACAAGTAGCTGATCTTGCCTAGGGCACAAAATAGTCTTGCATTGGCCCTGAGGGTGAAGCAGTGTTTGCTCTCTTTTTCAGGCAAGCATAACACACACCTGCCAGTGCATTTCTGCACACACGTGTTTGCTGGGCTATAACAGCTGCTCTCAATAGTTGATTCCTTTTTTGTAACTCGCTATGGTTGACCAATTAGCAAATAAAGAAGTGTGGATTGAATTTGTAGCATATTTTGTAAACTTTATGCCAGTGGTGTGCAGTGCTCAATATTGATATCAAACAGTATACAAAAAAGTATGTATAAAAGTCCAAAGTATGATAATAATCTCCCAAAATATAAGTGCAAAAACTGTTCATAAAGTGACTTGGATATATTATCCACCATATGTTGTAAGGATCATCCAGTGGTTACATGTGGTACATCTATGCACTCATCAGATACAAGTAAATATACAGCCTTAAACTGCCATCACACTCCACCTGGTATTGTGAACACTGAATCACCATCCGTGAGCCTCCACCAATACATGCACTCACTAAAGTCTTTAACTGCTCCTATGAAGTAGTGGATTCTCCCAACCCTTCTTGTCAATTGGATGGAGGGATCCAGAAAACTCTTTAAACTGTATAAAAAAAGCTTTTCAATGAGTACTAATATAGTGTAGTATTTTATTTAAAATTTCAATAAAAGCAAATATAATGCTGCAGCAAGGAAAAACAGATTGGCCAAACTTACAGGAACCCTTGATAATGTGCATGCGTGTAAAATGCATTGGGAGAGGCCTATGTGCTGACGCCATCACTGCTGCATCCTCGTGCTAGAAGCGGCGACCATTACTGTAAGTTTGCTAACTCTGTTTTTCCTATGTTCAGCATTGTATTTGCATTTATTGAAATGTTAAATAAAATACTACACTATATTAGTACTCTCTTGACTCCTGGTAGTAAGCTTGTTTATACAGTTTAAAGAGCTTTCTAGATCCCTCCATCCAATTAACAAGAATGGTTGGGAGAATCCCCAACTCCAAAGGAGCAGTTAAAGGCACATCTTTGCCTTACTTCTGGTGAGTGCATATATTGGTGGAAGCTCACAGATGGTGATTCAGTGTTCACAATCCCGGGGGGGGGGGGGGTGTAATGGCAGTTTAAGGCTGTATATTTGCTTGTTTCTGGTGAGTGCATAGATGTAGTACATTTAACCACTGGATGATCCTTACAACACATGGTGAATACCCGAGTCACATTACGGACAGTTATTTGCTCCTATGTTTTGGGACATTATTATCATACTTTGGACTTTTAGGCTCCTTTCACACGATTGGTCGTTCTGCCACTGGTAAAAGCATGTTTTGTTATTTTGAAATTCCAACACTCCTGGCACAAAGATAATTCACATTTGTACATTGTAATTATGTGCGATTAAGTGCGTTTACATGCGGCTGCGTTTAGCTGCGGTAGTAAATTCTTGCCTTTCGTATAGTAACTGTTTACTTATTTTTTCTTTGTACTGCGATTACCTGCGTTTATATACAGATAGCTGCGATACATCGCTCCTTGATGCTCTCGCTGTAGTCCACATAGCGCTCACTTTCTAGTTTTTGTTTTTACTTAAACTATATGATGAACAAATGTATAATGTATTTTTTAACACTTGTGAAATACTGTAGATAAATAAATCCAAAATCATTTTACACCTTCAAATGTAACAATAAATAGATGGCTGGTGACCAAGTCTTGAGTCGACGCACATGCACAATGGCCGAAAAGTGGCAGAAATTCTCTATATGATTTTATTATATGTTCATAACTATTATACTGTATTGTACCACAGCAATATTTTAGGAAACAGATCTGCATAAAATACTTTAATGCAATACAAAGATACATTAAAATACAACATGTCACTGTTTATCTGCAATGCCAGTTGGGGCAAGACTGCATCATAGAAGCCATGTCTGAATTTTGCAACCTATGAAATGTGTGTCTTCTGTGTGTGATAAATTACAGATTGGATTTGTTTACCTAGTGGTTCATTCTGAATATAATGCTTAATTTAGAATTCCAGTTTACACCTAACTAACCTTAAAAATACCCCCCCCTCCCCCCCCAACATCTATGCTGACTAGCCTGTGCAAGAAAGATGTATATACTTACCTATTTTTTGCTCGCTTCAGTCTAGTCACATGATCCAGCTTACTTGCGTCAGCCAGCAGCGGCTGCAGAATAGAGGAGGGAGCCATGGATGGGTCATTGGAGCCTATGGGTTATGTCACCGCTGCAGCTTTACCAGCTCTCTCTCCTCTCCCCTGAAGGCTGACACAGGGAAATCATGTGACTGGACTGGAGCGGGCTGAACATAGGTAAGTTTCAACATCTTTATTGTTACATAGATTAGTCAGTATAGGTGTTAGGAGGGGACATTTTTAAGGCTAGTTAGGTGTAAGCCGGAATTCTACTTTAAAGTGGTCTAAAAGTCAGAAGGTTTATTTATCTTAATGCATTCTATGCATTAGGATAAAAAACCTTCAGCGTGCAACAACCCCCCTCAGCCCCCCTAATACTTACCTGAGCCCCATCTGGATACAGTGATGTTGCACGAGAGACTCAGCTGTCCAGGACTCTCAATCAAACTTAGTGAACCAATGAGGAGAGAGAGGGGGAGGGGCTGGTCTGTGGCTCTGTGTCTAAATAGACACACCAAGCAGCGGCTCAGCTCGGGTGCCCCTATAACAAGCTGCTTGCTATGGGGGGCACTTGGCAGGAGGGAGGCACCAGGAGCACTGAAGAGAGACACATAAAGAGGGGGATCTGAGCTGCCCTGTGCAAAATCTTTGCACAGAGCAGGTAAGTATAACATGTTTGTTATTTTTTAAACAAAAAAAATACAAGACTTTAGTATCACTTTAAAACCCCTGACAGTTTTCTTTTGCTGTCTGTGTTTTCTTATGGGAAATTTCCCTTCCTTTCTTATAAGCAAGAACTGCATGCACAGATTTTAGAGGAGCAGCATGGTTACTTTAGAACCCATCATTGCCTTGGAGAGCTTTAGTCCAGGGTTTTATTCTCACTAATACTGGTTTCTGCTTGCGGTATGTTTTCATTGTATTTGTAACATTTTTTTCCACAGCCCAAATGAATGTTAGGTCTTAAGCTGGATAGACACTATACAATTTTGTTTAGATTTTTTCCTTTAGACTCGGTTCACATTAGCGCGACTTGTCAGGCGACTTGTCAGCCTGACAAGTCACGCTCCCTCACGGTCCATTGACTGCTACAGGACCCGTTCTAATAGGAGCGACACAAGTCGCTCTGACTTAGAAAAAGGGTCCTGTACTATTTCGGGGCAACCTCGGAGCGACTTGCATAGACTTCCATTATGTGAAGTCCCTGCAAGTCGCTCCGAAGTCGTGGTGCACGGGACTGACAAGTCGCCTCCCGAAGTCGTGCAGAGTCGTGTTGCCCCAGTGTGAACCGACTCTTAGATTTACCAAAACCATATAATATGAGGTCAAACCTAAACATATTCAATTTGTATGCAATCAGGCAGGCCCTTGACTACATAGTTGAAGGTAAATCTAAAGAATATTGAACAACAAAAGTTATATCCAGCTTTAGGTTAACATCTACCAAAAAAAGTTTGTGACTTACTAACTGAGGTGGAGACTTTAGATAGTAACATTTCAGGGCAGTTCATGTGATAAGTCCAATTGCACTTGTAAAGAACTGTAGAATTTGTTGTTTCTATACAAGTGAATTTGTCTTCAAACCAGCCTCCTGTGGTCCTTTGCACAGTGGCAAGCTGGGAGTTTGAGGACCAGAATTCTAAACCAACCAAAACTGTCTTGCACAATGCTGCCAACAGACCTAGAGAGGAGGGGGGACACAGAGTTGACATCACAACTTTGCTGCAACTTTATTGTCCAATTTCAGGCTTTGGCGGGTCTTGCATAGCTTTAAGTATAACTAAAGGGTAACTTTTTTGTTTGTTTTAGATAGAGAGGAGAGCGACTAGAAAACCAGTCAAATTTTACTGTTGTCTGTACCCCGTTAAGGAGACTCCCCTCTCTATGTGTCCTGTGTATTATTTTCATTGAAAGTTAAAGGAAAAGAAATTGCTCAAAATTTGGGTTGTCCCCAGAAAAGTATTAGAGGGGAAATCTTCCAATGGGGACCTGGGGGTCCCCAAGGAATTCCCTTGCTTTACAAGGTTTTACTCTCACTTCCTGTTAGGCTATGGGACAGGAAGTGAAGGCAGATCTTGACAATGGGGCACAGATTTTGAAAACAAAACCTGACAGGGGTTATAATCCTCCTGTGCTTAATCCAAAATGCAAAAAAAGTTTCTCTTTCATTCATTGACGGACACAGCTCCTCATCTTCTTGACAACGTGGGTTATACTGCCCCCTACAGGAGTAGGACACTAAGCAAAAAAGAACTTGACTACACCTATGGGGCAGTCCCAGGGGGTATACTCCCACTCTCTGCTATAGGTACTCAGTTCTGCCTAGTCAGGACTAAGGACATAGTTCCTTGCTGGGATCTTTGGTCCTGGCAATTTTTTATTTTTAAATTTAATTTTTTTCCCTCTTTTTATTATTTTGTTTCTGTGAGATCTACAATCAAGTGCCGGACTGGGCAACAGACTGGATAATCGAGATCCAGAGGGTTCCCCTAGTCTGGGCAGCGAGTATGTGCAGACCGCAGCTCTGTGCTAGGTCGGCCATGACATAGCCCCACTGGACAGGGACTGGCTTGCAAGTTAAACATCTTATGAGGGCGCATACAAACTGGCTTCTGCCTGAGTCACAGCGTTTCCTCCTGGCTGACAGCACCCACATTACGATGGAGCGGTGGTCTGTCCAGAGTGGTGCCCACCCTGTTACTGGTGGGGTAAGTAGCTGTCCCCCCTCTACCCCTGGAGGGTTTTGGGGTGGACATGGGCCCCTCCTTGAGATGGTCAGACCCCCAGGCTCCCCTCCCAGTCAGCATTCCCCCTTTCTCTGTGGTCTTCCGCAGGCCTTTGCCTCCCATCTGCCAACATCCCCCCCTCCCCCCTAGGGTGGACATACCTTTTTAGGTCGACCTGGGGTGTTGAGGGAATGGCGAATGTGTTGCTCACAACATTAAATCTGATTCCAATTATGATATGCCCTATAGTTTAGAAAAAATAAGCATCTACTTGACAAAGTCATAACATATTTTTCTTCCATTTTTTTTGTACACATCAGGTCTGGTGTGTTTCCTGAACAGCTTCTACTTTATCTACACCCCTTCATTGTTTCAGCTGCCCATAAATGGCTGGATACAAAACAGCGATGGTCCCAAGACAATAAGCAGAATATTACACAGCTGGAGGTGCTAGTTATAGTACAGGGAGTTTTTTTTTTTAAATCTTCCTTTGAATATGTCCATAGTTCCTTGTTTTGTGTAAAAAAGTGAAAGATTGGGGGTATGTCTTGAACTACTGCCATTTGGGGAGGATTGGTACAATAAAAATAGACGGTCCGGTCACACTTATAGTGATAACGCCTCCATCCCTAAATCATTTACATACAGAAAGGGAAGATTGCCCTGGGACTTTAGATGAGGTGAACACAGGTGGCCACTCAATTAAGTAAATGTAATCTCAATTTAATGATTAGTATCAAAAAAATTTTTACATCATGTAACATGGTACATAAAATGTTAACCAAGCCAAACAAAGTATAGGCACAAATATAGTACATGCTTGAAGTTAGTAACTCTATTGTTGCATGGTTGTAAACAGGCATCTTAATAACTTTGACGCGATTCCCGAGCAAACTGGAAATGGATGCACACATGCATGTCTGTGAAAAAACATATGCAGAAATAATATTGTAACAACTATCCAAAAAATAGTTATTGGTGATGTTTGCAGGGTACAAAACCCATGAAGGATCCCAAGTCAGGGACCCATACTTACCAGTTGGCCGGGCCTGGACAGCGAAGAAACACTGAACTCCAGTGGCGGCATGAACGCCTGAACCGGGAGCTGATGGAAAGGGACCCAAAACCACCCAGCCGGGAGAGGATGAGGGACAGGGAAATGGTGTAGGTGTGTAGAGTAGGGTGCCAGATGTCCATGATCACTGACTAAAATAAATATATGTAGGTTATAGCAATGTAAGAATCAACTGCATCATAAATATAAATATGTATTGAATGTTCAGCAACAAGGATGTAAATACGAGGGCTGATGCAGGGATCAGGGGAGGAAATGCACCCAACATACTAGGTATGAGCATTGTGTAAAGCAAAGTGAAGACAAAAAAAAAAAAAAAAAATATATATATATATATATATATATTGGTAAAAACAAAAAATACAGATTGGAAGAGATAGATATTGTACCATGTGTGGTGCAAACAAAATGAGGGAACAAGGAAAGCAGTGGTGAGGAAAGAAATGAATCTGAAGCGGTGTAGTTTATGTCTGTATACCCACCGTGTGTAGTGTGTGGACCCAGAGATAAGAGGCTACTCCCTTCGTGCACAAACAGGTGAGTGAATGAATGCCTCTGTGTACCCGTATCTCATTTGTATCTCCCGGATAGGGCATGGCCGGGTCCCACCCTAAACACCATGTGCTCTGGCTTAGGTGTGCAAATGCCAGAGGGGCGCTTGCCGCCAGATGGAGAAAGACGGTGCTGGCGCACCGATTTCATCCCGCCAAGAGAGATGATATGCCGCGTTCATGATGTGGGGAGGATTGGGGTAGTTTCTCGATATAGAAAGAGTCATGAGAGCACAGACAGATAGCTTGCCACCATCTGTTCTTGAAGAGATAACTACCCATCTGTGGCTGGTCTTAGGCCCTGTGTCAACAGAATTTTGTTAATGTCAGCTGTTTCTCTACCCATACAATTCTATAGGAATGCAAAAGCAGCTTGACACAATTCAAAAGGAGGTAAAATAGGAATATTGGAGTGCAAAAGCAGCTTGACACAATTCAAAAGGAGGTAAAATAGGAATATTGGAGTGCAAAAGCAGCTTGACACAATTCAAAACTGTAGGTCAAATGCACCTATTAGTGAACTCTAAATAATTTCAGAAGCATCCCAAACTGATGTCAAAAGTAAGCTGCACTTGTCCTTTGACAGAAGCTGAAAGTCCAAGGACAAATTCCATAGCTGTTGGTCATTGCAACCTATACGGTGTGGCATGTATATTAGTAAATCATCCCATGCCATGACATTGACATTGACATGTCTTTTCTTCTCTACAGTGAGGATCCCTGGAGAGCTGCAAAGATGATAAAGGGATATATGCAGCAGCACAACATTCCTCAGAGAGAGGTAGTTGATGTTACAGGACTGAACCAATCACATCTTTCCCAGCATCTCAACAAAGGCACTCCAATGAAAACACAAAAACGTGCTGCCCTGTATACCTGGTACGTGAGGAAACAAAGGGAAATTCTCAGACGTAAGTATAAAGGGGAACTTGAATGTTTCTTCATTTTTTTTTTTCTATGACATGGTTCACTATACTTGAATTACAACATATTTTTTTGTTACAGTTAATATTTCAAAAAAATTCCCTTGACCAAGGTGTGTATATGGCAGTAGGAGGTTTTCTACTGTTGGAAAGAAACATGTTGTATTCTTTATGCCTAACAGAGAAGTGTGAGTTTTGAAAAAAAGCAAACAATAATATTCACTTAAGTGAATGCAGCAGCGGTCTGATACTGCATCTGTTCCCCCGCTGCCTCTACACGGAGAACTGATTGATTAAAGACTGCTGATCGCTCAGTTCTCGGTCTTCAGTGAGCAGAGAGCTAGTGACTGCCAGTCACCGCTCTGTGCTGTGCCCCCTCCAGTGCTCACCGGCTGTGGAGGGGCAGGAGTGGCTGGCTCAGGTCTAAGCAGTGCGCAGAAAAGTTGGGATCCCTCCCGAGTTTGGATTGAGTGATATCAGCCAACAGCAGACTTTAGCCTGCTGTCGGCCGAATATGGGTTACAAGAGTGCAGAACAAAGTACACTCCTCTGACCTACAGGAGAAGTATGGTCAAAAGAGCTTATGTCCTACTTCTCCTTAAAAGCGTAGTACACACTACTAGTTTTTTTTTCCGTTAAACCCGCTATATATATAACCTCACAGCTCAGGTCGAAACCACTGTACTACCATACACATGGACCGAATGTTGGACATTTTTTTTTAACTGTCCGATGTCACCTGACATTTAGCCCGTGTGTACTAAGCTTAATGCTTAAAAAAAACTGTGATGATTGTTTGTCATAAACAAATTAAAATGTCACCTTATCCATCAGCCACTGGCTTTTTTACTCTACGAGTATTCCCTCATTCTGGTTCCAAGAGTTAAAATGTTTTAGAAACAGTTTGTTTTTTTGAAAATATAACACTGACTAAGAAATTTAGGATGATATAGGATTCATTCCAAACTTTTGAAGGAGGAGGGGGGTAACAACTGTAGGGTCCTGCACTTGTCTTATGACAAGCAAAAGACCTTAAAGTCATAGTGAACAGTGCAAATCTGAACCATGGTGCTTTGATTGAAATCACTGACATCAGTTGACATCAACAAATCATGCAACTAAAACCAAACGTCTATTTCCCAAAGACAACCTCTACATATGACGCTGAGTAAGTGCACTCAACTTCTTTGGTCGACCAATGGCGAGGCCTGTTCTGAGTGGAACCTGTCCTGTTAAACCACTGTATGGTCTTGGCCACCGTGTTGCAGCTCAGTTTCATGGTCTTGGCAATCTTCTTATAGCCTAGGCCATCTTTATGAAGAGCAACAATTTTTTTTTCAGATCCTCAGAGAGTTCTTTGCCATGAGGTGCCATGTTAAACTTCCAGTGACCAGTATGAGAGAGTGAGAGGGATACCAACAAATTTAACACACCTGCTCCCCATTCACACCAGAGACCTTGTAACACTGAGTCACGTGACACTGGGGAGGGAAAATGGCTAATTTGGCCATTTAATTTAGGGGTGTACTCACTTTTGTTGCCAGCAGTTTAGACATTAATGGCTGTGTGTTGAGTTATGTTGAGAGGACAGCAAATTTACACTGTTATACAAGCTGTACACTCGCTACTTTACATTGTAGTAAAGTGTCATTTCTTCAGTGTTTTCACGTGAAAAGATATAATATAATATTTACAAAAATGTGAGGGGTGTACTCACTTTTGTGAGATACTGTAGTTACAAATTAACTTACCTCTGTGCTTCTCTATCTGCGCTTATTATCAGTGATGATAATAAGTAAAAGCTGTGAGCGTATAGCCCAGGGCTCCTAGTGTTCTCAAAATAAACAAGTACTAAATATGTGCAATGCCTAGTACACACAGTGAGAAAATGAAAAAAACGCATTTGGAGCAATCGTCCAATAATCTATTCGCTAGTACACAGCTTTCGATCACGGCAGTTCATGCGAAAATATTCGAAGGAACAAGCACAAACATTTTTCTCGTAAGATAACAGAACAAACTAATTTTGTGTAATATAGTATTTTTCTGAAAAAAATCAAGTGACCAAGGCCATGCCGGCTCAGAAATGAAAGACTACAATACAACACAATACATGACATCACTTCCGAAGTTATATTCTGTCGTACAAGAATTTTCGTAACTGTAGTAAGCTATTTGTTTTCCATATAAGACTAGTATGCAAAAAAAAAAAAAAAAAAACGAACAATCATTCGTCTGATATTCTCATTGTGTATATAAGGCATTGTCAATCTGGGGGAGGGGAATGTTAGATGTACTAGATACACTAGAAATTGAAGCCAAACTCCAGATAACACTTTTTAAGCAGTTATTACAACAGATTTTTTTCTTTTGAGATAAAGGTTTTACATGAAAAAATAAAAGCTGATCATTGTAATCTTCCCACTCAGTGTTTACATTTGCAGGAGAGCGCGTTCTGTTGAAAAACAACAGACTTAGTGGCCAGATCACCAGGCGAGAATAATGGAATTAAAAAATAAAAAAGAACACTAAGGCAGCCACCAAATATAAGAATTGGTAAGCTGCAATATGATAAAAACTTGCTCTTGGGTTTAATACAGCTTTAATCAGTATATAGGGAATAACAAATGGAAAAACCGGACTTCTTCTACAGAGATCACTGTATAGCAAAAGTGGACTTTAGAGGCACAACATGAGACACGTATACAAAGCAACTTGCATAAAACTAAATTTATTAAAACAAACAATAAAACCATGACATATATTAAAAAGGTGGAGGGGTTAGGCCATATAGCCCAGCTAGCCCCATCCACAATGAAATAAACAACAAAAAAGGGAGATATCTCCCTATAACCATGTTACTGTATGTATGTCTACCCAGAATTCAACCACAGACAAGACAATTAGTATTATGGCAAACAGATGATGTATCAATACAGTTACTCTTGTCTTAAGTGGATGGTCAACGTGTTTCGCATATAGCTTCTTCAGGACCGTTAAACAATGGGGGTACAGACGTAATTCTCTTAAAACAAACAAAGCTTCATATTAGGAACTGTATATATATTTTCACACATTTTTATCTATTTACTCATAGCATAAACATAGATTTCTATGGCTTACATATTGGCAGTGTTTCTCCAATTCCCAGGTACAATACAGTCTAAGGGGCAGACATAGGGGCCCAAGAGGAACCGCTCAATGTGGGTCTAGAAAGGTGTGTTAAACATATCTCTTCTAGATATAGAGACACTCCAAATAAGTACATATGTCTCAAAATCAAAGCTCTCCTTAATTTGTATGAAACAAACATAAAAATGTACTTAAAAGCATCAGAAGTGCACTTGCAACCCCATTATGCCACAGGTATCTGTTGTGGTATATTAGGAAGCCACATAGAATTGTTAAGACAAAATTTTAGATAAACGAAGTATCCCATAAATTTTAACTGGCATCTGGAGCAATGATACTAATTACTTATTAGGATCCCCTAATTTTTTCATTCCAGTGCACAGTTTGTTTAAACACTTGCTGACCAGCCTCCGTAGTTCTCTCGGCTCTGTTACACGAAATGATGTACCTGTACATCGCTTCATGTAGCAGATAGCGGAGGCATACCAGGCCCCCGGAGGCACGCACACACACCGATTGGCTAGAGGAGGAGCCAATCAGCAGGTCCGCATCCACCAGGCACCCGCGATGGAGACAGAACGGCAGTCTGCCTATATAAACACGGCAGACCGCTGTTCTGTCAGTGATGAACACAGAGATCCTGTGTTCCTCCTATTTAGGAACACAGGTCTCTGTGCTCATCCAGTGATTTCAGCCCCCACAAAGTTAGAAAGAACCTCCTAGGCACACATTTAATCCTTTGATCACCCCTGGTGTTAACCCCTTCTCGGCCAGTGTCATTAGTACAGTAACAGTGCATATTTTTAGCACTGATTACTGTAGTAATGTCACTGGTCCCCCCCCAAAAGTGTCAAAAGTGTCAGTTAAGTGTCCGCTGATCACCCCAAAAAAAATCGCTGGTCACCCAAAATAAATAAACAAATAAAATTAAAAATGACATAAATCTATCCCCTAGTTTGTAGACGCGATAACTTTTGCGCAAACCAATAAATATATACTTATTAGGATTTTTTTTTGCCAAAAACATGTAGCAGAATACATATTGACCTAAATTGAAGAAAAAAATTATATTTAAAATTTTTTGATTGGGAATGTTTTTTAGCAGAAAGTAAAAAATATTGCTTTTTTTTTTTCGGAATTGTCGCTATTTTTTTGTTTATAGCACAAAAAATTAATACCGCAGAGGTGATCAAATACCACCAAAAGAAAGCTCTATTTGTGGGAAAAAAAAGGACATTGATTTTATTTGGGTACAGCGTCGCACGACCGTGCAATTCTCATTTTAAGTAACACAGTGCCGTATCACAAAAAAATGGCCTGGTCATTAAGGGTGTAAAACCTTCCAGCCCCTAAGTGGTTAACAGTACCAAGCCCTGATGAAAACCTCTGAAACATGTTGGCCTTTTAGAAACATAGGAGTCTGAATACAATTTAAATCTGGATTTTATATGTTCAGTGATAGGGCACTTCCCTCCTTGCAAACCCAGTCACAGTGCTCCCAAAATCTTTGTAAACCTTAAAGTGGGAGTAAACTCCCATGCATGAATTTTACCTTTAGGTAAGCCTATATAAAGGCTTACCTATAGGTACTGTAAATATCTCCTAAATGTCCACTGTTTAGCACATATTTACTGCAGATGCAACCGGCGACATCACTAGCACATGCACTCTGTAGGAACGGCATACCCATGCTGTGCCTTCAGAGTCCTTTGCCCTAAATGGCGGCTCTCACGCAGGAGTGACGTCATCGTGGCTTCGGCATGATATTGCCGAGCAGATTTAAAAAAAAAAAAGCCAGCGGTTTACTATCGCAAGTCTTTTTTGGCATCACCCTGGCTTGGTTACATCTAATTATTCATATCTCGAATCTGGAGGGCAGCTGGGGATGTAAAAGTTCACTATAGTGGCCTGTGCTACATGCAGTCAGCACTGGTCTCTTCTGGGTGCTGCTGGAGTGACTTGCCTTTTGAATACTGAACACAGCAGGGTTGCTCACTCAGCACCTCTGCCAATCAGGGAATGTCTATTTTTTGTTTGCAACAATTCAAGGCATTCTCTGATTGGAAAATTTAAATGACCTCTCTCTGAGGATTGGCGAGTGGCTGCATATATCTCTTTATCATCTTTGAAGCTCCCCAAAAGGTAAAACAATGATTCCAACATCATGACATGAGATGATTTACTAATATACATGCCACACCTCTACAAAACTAGAGTTTTTCCAACAGCCTGGGTCAATGGACTTTCGGTTTTCGTCAATGGACAAATGCAGCTTGCTGTGGCAGTTTGAGATGCCCCTGAAATCATTTTGAATTAAGTAACAGCTGCTATGGTGCTTTTGGGGGCAAAGAATATGCATGCATCATACATACTAGGGAGAATCAATGGTGGAGAATGATGGGGTTTTGATAGATCGTAAGCTTAATAATAGCATGCAATGCCAAGCTGCGGTTTCCAAAGCGAGCAAAATCCTTTTTTGTATTAACAGAGGCATAGGCTCCAAAGAGAGATAGATATTGTTTTGCCCCTGTACAAATCATCAGTAAGATCTCATTTGGAATATTCAGTTCAGTTTTGGGCACCAGTTCACAAAAAGGATATCGGGAAACTGAAGAAAGTGCAGAAAAGGGCAACCAAACTGATAAGAGGCATGGAGGACCTCAACTATGAGGAAAGATTAGAGGAACTGGATTTATTCTCTCTTGAGAAGAGGAGATTAAGGGGGGGGGGATATGATCAACATGTATAAATACATAAGTAATCCACATAGTGAACTTGGTGTTCAGTTATTCACTTTTAGGTCATCACAGTGGGCAGGGGGCACTCTTTACGTCTAGAGGAAAACTGATTTAGTCTCCAAATACGGAAGGTTTCTTCACAGTATACGCTGTGAAAATGTACATAATATAATTGGATACTAACATTTATAGGTCGAGATGATCCAGGGAATATCAGATTGCCTCTCGGGGATTAGGAAGAATTTTTTCCCCTGCTGTAGCAAATTTTTCATGCTTTGCTGAGGTTTTTCACCTTCCTCTGGATCAACTGTGGGCATAGGATTGTGTATACAGGATTGTATGATTTTTTTTTTTTTTAATTGGTTGAACTAGGTGGACTTGTGTCTTTTTCCAACCTGACTAACTATGTAACAGTTAACCTCCTCCCCAAGGAGAATGGCAAAAAAAACTTTGTGTATGGCCAACCTAACGACTGATATTTACAATAGACCCAAACTATCTTGACTTTTCATTTTTAAATGCCCTGGGCAATTACAGCCTCTTGGTGTTCTGAGAGCAGAATTTGATTACATTGTGTCCTTTTTGTTTGTGCTGCTTTATATATGTTTGCTGTGGCTAGACATTTTTTCCCCTTTCTTTACAGAATTCAACCAGACAGTCCAGGGTTGTGGAAATATGACAGACAAAAGCAGTCAGGATCAGCTGCTGTTTCTCTTTCCAGAGTTCAACCATCAACCTCAAGTCACAGCGCAGTCTGATGATTCCTGCTCAGAGCCTGCTAACAAGAAAATGAGACGGAACCGTTTCAAATGGGGACCTGCATCCCAGCACATTCTCTACCAGGCCTATGAAAGACAAAAGAACCCCAGTAAAGAAGAAAGAGAGGCTTTGGTTGAAGAGTGTAACAGGTAATAGAGAAATGGGAGCTCTTATAGACTATATAAATTCCACAGTTTTAAAATTTAAAGTAAAATTAAAGGCTTTCTTTAAAAAAAATAACAAACATATTATACTTACCTGCTTTTTGCAGTGGTTTTGCACAGAGCAGCTCGATCCTCCTCTTATCAGGTCCCTCGCAGAGGCTCTTGGCTCCCACCTTCTGCCTCCTGCCACAGAGCAAGCAGCTTGCAATGGGGCACCCAAGTAGGCTCGCTCTCTCATCACTGTTCTGTGGGTCCATTCAAACACAGAGCCGCAGCTCGGCCAAACCCCCTCTCTCCTTGTTGAATCACTGGCTGTGATTGACAGCAATGGGAACCAATGGCTCCAGCTGCTGTCTCAGCCAATAAGGAGATAGAGTCCTCAGAGAGCCGAGGCTCTTGTGCACATCACTGGATCGAAATGGGTGATGGGTAAGCATCCTTGCAATTATACACCTGGATTTTAATGCCTGGACATATTGATCACTTATGTGTATGTTTTTATGTATTTATATATATATATATATATATATATATATATATATATATATATATACATACAGTATATCTATCTATCTATATAAATCTTTTCTGTATTTTTATTATTTAATGTCTCCAAAATACTCTGAGGAAGCAGTCACTATCGTAAAACATGTTGAGAAGATATGGATAACATTTTTGTGATAGACCATAAGAATCAGCTTTTGGTATCACTTTGTAATTATCCGCTAATTAGAGAGCAGTTGTAATGCCTTTGTGTTGGGCATTATTTTATTTTTTTTGTACATTTTTCAAACTTTTTAAAAAAAAAAATAATTTTAGATTATTTATGTGTTGACGTCCATACAAATACCATAAAAGTCCATACAGCCTCCAAGTACATGAAATGATCTTAAGTAAAATGCTACATAAATGTCATTTGTTCATTATATTTTGGGGCTGCACAAATTACATAAATATTTTGCTGGGAAATACGTTACGGACAAATGCTTTTTCTTTAATTTTTTTACTATTGATTCCCAATAAAAACCAAATCTGCTACCAAATTAAAACCCTATCTGTCCCAAAAAAGATGTATAATGCATTAGGCTTCAAATGCTAAAGAAGTATATTGCATGGAACCAACCATCACCAAAGCAAAAGTAATGCTCTGGGACTCAAGGGGATTTAAGAAGAAAAAGGGATAAGTGGTCAAGGTAATAATGATGCAAGAAATAGCTTTCCTCATCAGGTATTATACATATTAGATACACGTGCTAAGAACTGATTTCAAAAATTGTTGGGGATCCTGCCCACTTTGCCAACCCCACTTCAGAGATCCACCCCGTGTAAGCTCCACGACCCATATGGCCTAGACACTGGGTAGTCTGTATGGTCCAACAAAAAACATTATGGACCTGAGAAAACATTGTTCATAAGAAACTCTGATCTTTAACACAGCTGCAATGGAGGGACGGAATTGGTATCTCAGGGAGAAAAATTCTTGCAAGAGAAGTATTAAGAAGGTTATGGGTGATCAAACCCCCTAAAGCCTATCCAACGCTGTATAATTAGTTGTGAGTGGTTGTGTCTTTTACATTGGCTTTTCAGAAATATCCCTAGAATTCAAGGCATGGTTTGAACTCTGCAGCAGACAGCATTTACCCAATGCATGAATTTTGCACAAATATTGACTCATTCATGGTTACTCTGCTTATAGAACAAGAAAAAAAAAAAAAAATCAAATGTTTTATGCTCTGTGCACTCTTTTGTTGCTTATGTTTACAGAGCAGAATGTTTGCAACGAGGTGTATCACCATCAAAGGCTCATGGATTAGGATCAAATCTGGTCACAGAGGTTCGTGTTTATAACTGGTTTGCTAACAGGAGGAAAGAAGAAGCATTTCGGCAGAAATTAGCCATGGATGCATACAGCTCAGGATCCACACATCCACACAATATGACTCCTCTTATGTCACATGGCTCTCCGCACCACACTCAGTCAAGTTCTTCTCCTCCAAGCAAATTGCACGGTAAGAATAAAAAAATAAAAAATAAGTATAAAGTCTTATATGACACATTAACGATTTATGTCAGAAAAATGAAAGAGATCATAAATATTATTTTACAAAAAGTTAACTTACCCTGGGACAGATTTTTTGAAAAGCTTTATTTGGTAGCAGGAAGAAAGTGAATGAGTTGTTCAATTCAGTTGAGTTGTGTAGTTCTTGAAACATGTTAGTGAATTCTAAAGAACAGCTATGGACATTTTTGCACTTAGGTTTATTAAATGAGACTAATGGTGTCGCTGCAATGACAGAATTCACTCTAATGTGCTCCATTAATCACTCCCCTTCCAAAGACTGATCACATCAAAATTAATAATGAAGAGGTTATCTTTATGGTCAGTTTGGAAGTCTGCGGCTGGATTATGGCTGTTGGAGATGTACTTCGCTTCATGAAGTAAGGAATGAAACTTCCCCAGCTTAGTGTGTTTTCGGAGGTGTGGTGCCTGTCTGGAATGTTCATTTGTGTAACATTGTTTAACCTTTTAGGTTCTGCTCACAATTTATATCATAGCGCATTGCTTCTTCCAGGGGGCCAGCAGGATACACGGTCAGTAACAGTCATTTCTATTGGAATGCACATGAGGTCATCAGAGGAACCAGAAAGTGTCAGACCAAGGGGGTAGAAAAAACACGTAGCTAAAATGATTCACTGTTCTGATGGCTGAGAACTAACAATGATATGTGCTTTGTTTTTCTAACAAAAATATTTGAATGATATCACAATTAAAGGAACAGAAGGCCTTTGCTTTACTTGTGCCCAATAAAGGAAAACTAAACCCAAGAACAAAAATTCAATGTATTGCAACGTACCAGTCCTTGAATGTGGTGGTTGCATCCCTTTTGTAATTTTTTAGGCTAAGAACAGTTTCAGCAAGTACAGAAACTACATGTCCTGTACCTGTCCTTGTCATTTCCTGTTAATTAAATTGAAAGCACAAACAACCTTATCTTTTTCTGTAGCTACTAATCCCATTGCCCCACTTGTAGTGGAAATGAACAAAGGCAGGCATGTCTGAAGTCCAGCTTGGGTGGAAGCCATGGCTCACCCCGTATATACAGTGTAGAAGTGAGCATAGCCACACAGAGACAAGGAGTATGTTATTCATATTACCAGGTGATGATAGTGGAAAAAAGCTGGAAAAAAGAAAAAAAATGCACTGTTCACATGTTTAGATATGCTTTAAAGCCTAAAATTCCCATGGTCATTATATGTTTCTTGCCAGATCTAGCTGAATGCAATTGACATTTCAAGTCAGCTAATCTCAGGGAACTAGTAAACAGTTGAGATAAATCAGTGCCTGAGGGTATCTGGCCAAGTGCACTTTCCAGATTCCAATTTCATATGCATATGTATTCATTTAATTTATTCTATTATATTATATGAAATATCAATAACACTAGCATCCATTCTTGTGGATCTCTAAAGTTTTCCTTTTTGTTGGGATGGGATGTTCCTGACCTTAAATAAAATAGAACAGGCTGAAAATATGTCTGGACAAATAAGGACAGTGGTCAAAATGTGGCCAAATTTATTTCCAGGCAGACTAAAGTGGACCATAGATGGCTCGAAATGTTGCTTCTGTTCAGGAAAAGTCGACCTAATGATTGACTTATCACAAACTGTCTAGTTGGGAACTTTTTGGGTCATTTCTAGCTGTTACTTGTGATCTCAAATCTTCTTTGAACTATTAACATATATAATTAACACAAGTATTGGCAGGTTTCAATGTATAATTTTTGGTGCAGGATCTGCATGTCTACTGGCAACCTAAACTGGTATGTTAAACTGTCAGTAGTTAAGCATTGAGTCAAGTAAATAACATTTTTCGAGAGGTGGTCAACAATGACATCTAACTCCAGCACAACTTAGACCAGGCTTCCTAACCTTTATACATTGAGAAACACCTTGAAATAGCAGTCCGGTCTTGAGGAACTCCTGCCAAAAATGATTAAACCTACAGCTGATGGTACATTAGCAAGATCAGTAAGTTGCAGACATTTTTAAATAAATATAGAATGTGAGTTTCCTACTGTATTTGTCACCCAGGACAGATCATTTTTACCACCCCCCGCTCTATACAACAGTTTCAGTAATAATCTTATAATGGAAAAATTGTGTTGTTCTCTTATAATAATGGACAGTGTAGAAGTGACCCCATATATTGGTGGTTTGTGGAAAATGTGCCCTCTGCTCATTTTTCAAGGAACTCCTAGCAACCTCAAGAGGAATTCTAGGGTGTCACAGGCTGTTTGTAGGCTGGGTACACACTAAAGTTTTTCTTCATTTAACCCAACTGAATGAACGAAAAAAAAACTGAAAGATCGCCGTACTAACACAAATGATTAGAACACACTAATCAGCCTTTGAAGCCATTGGCTGCCAGTGCTGATCTGACGCTGGTTGGTTGTTGGTTTTCCAGCATGCCTGTTAGAAGCTGGTTTGTAAGACCAGCTTCTATAGAATAGACAGCTATGCACACAAGCCGAAAGTCGTTTGGTTCCTGCGGAACCAACTGTTTTTGGCTGATTTTCAGCCTTTGTCTATCCAACTTTAGAATAAAGACATTGCAGGATGAAGGGTAGTGCTCCATAGAAGTATATGCTTTGCTAGGTTGAGCGTACAATTGTACCCCAGTACAGAGTGGTCTGCGATTGGTAGTTCTGTCTAAAAGTGGTCAGCCAGAAGGGTCTTTGGGCATCTGTAAACTTAAGTGTCATGGTATGTCTTTGTGTTGCTTTCTTCATGACATTTATTTTGGTGACTAGCAGCATCTACAGTATATGCCATTATTTTTGTGTGTCCAGGTGATAAGATTCCAGACTGGAGGTCTGAGATGAACAGTAGGTCAGGAGGTATTGTATGATAGAAAATCCATTGTCCCTTCACCTGTAATCTAAACACCAGCCAACTCAGAAGTCAAACAAAGGAAAGCAGTCTGTGACAAGCACAAAGGTTAGAATGGGGTCAGGACAGGGTTACTACTCACATCTCTCTGAAGAGCTGCCTGGTGCATTCAAACATTTGTGTGTTAATTCAACTTCTGTACCCCTAGGTGAGTGTTCAGTGAAATGTAAATGAAATGAGGCTGACAAATGAAGAAATGCAGTCTACTGTCTTTACATGTGCACAAACAGAGTTATTGATAATAATGGGAAATAAGTGGATTAACGTCACCAGAGATACACAAACACAGATAGTAGGGTCCTTAGATATAGTGAAAAAAAAACTTTTTTTAATCCCAACAATTACAGGAAACCTACACTGATAGAAATAAGAATACTAGTTGGCTGGTGTCAGTACTTTCTCATTCACTGACCTGGAACAAGTATGCACATTTGAAAGCCAAAGTGAAGGCAGAACTACTCATCTAATCTACATACTTACTCAAGGTCAATGCCTCTGAAAGCATTGAAGACTGTGGTTTAGCTTGATGGTCAGGCAATCAGAATTGTTGAAAGATGGGTAACAATAACAGCCTTCATATCCTCTCAGTACAGGTCTTCTTTAACCACTTCTGGACCGGAAGGTTTTACCTCCCTTAATGACCAGGCCATTTTTTGCAATTTGGAGTGATTTTAACTGGTAATTGCGCAGTCATGCAAAGCTTTACCCAAACAAAATGTATATACTTCCCCCCCCCCCCCCCCCCAAAAAAAATAGAGCTTTCTTTTGGTGGTATTTTATCACCTTTGCAATTTTTATTGTTTGCGATATAAACAAAAAACACAAAATATTTTGAGAAAAAAATATCCAATAAAATCTATTTTTGTCAAACATTTAGGCCAAAATGTATTTATCTACATGTCTTATAAAAAAAAAATCTCAATAAGTGTATATATTTATTGGTTTGAGCAAAAGTTATAGCGTCTACAATCTATGGTGTACAGTATATACTGGAATTTACGCAGCTTTTACTTTCTGACAGCCATATCAATTTTTTGAAGTGCCAAAATGGCAGGGCAGTACAACCCCCCCCCCCAAATTACCCCTTTTTGAAAAGTAGACACCCCAAGGAGTTTTCTGAGAGGCATGATGAGCCCATTAAATATTTCATTTTTTTGCTCACAGGTGTTTTTTTGCACAAAGTTGTCTTTGAAATTATATATTGCTCACGTATGCCATGGGTATATGTGTAAAGACACCCCAAAATGCATTCTGCTGCTTCTCCTGAGTATGAGGATACCCCATGTGTGAGACTTTTTGACAGTCTAGCCGCATACAGGGCCCGAAAACCAATCACTGCCTTCAGGCTTTCTAAGCGGAAATTGTTGATGTCACTCCTCACTACTTATCACAATTTCGGAGGCCATGAAATGCCAAGATAGCACAAATTCCCCCAAATGACCCCTTTTCGGAAAGTAGACACCCTAATCTATTTACTGGGAGGCATGTTGAGTCTATGGAATATTTTATATTTTGCCACACGTTTTGGGAAAATTAAATTTTTTTTTTTATTTTACACAAAGTTGTCATTTAAATGATATATTGCTCAAACATACTATGGGTATTTGTGAAATGACACCCCAAAATACATTCTGATGCTTCCCCTGAGTATGGAGATAGCACACGTGTAAGACTTTTTGGCAGTCTAGCCGCCTACAGGACCCCAAAAACCAATCACCGCCTTCAGGCTTTCTAAGAGCAGAAATTGTTGATTTCAATCCTCACTACCTATCACAGTTTTGGAGGCCATGAAATAACAAGACAGCACAAAATGACCCCTTTTTAGAAAGTAGACACCCTAAGCTATTTGCTGAGAGGCATTTTGAGTATTTTTCAGATCTTGCTTGTCACAAAGTTTTGAAAATTGAAAAAAGAACAAAAAAAATAAATGTTCCTTTTCTTTCTTTATTTTCCAAAACAAATGAGAGCTGCAAAATACTCACCATGCCTCTTAGCAAATACCTTGGGTGTCTACTTTCCGAAAAGAGGTAATTTTCTGGGGTTTTGTGCTGTCTTGTCATTTCATGGCCTCCCAAAATGTGATATTTAGTAAGGAGTAAAATCAACAATTTACGCCTTTAGAAAGCCTGAAGGCAGTGATAGGTTTTCCGGGTCCTGTACGTGACTAGATTGCCAAAAAGTCTCACACATGTGGTATCCCTGTACTCAGGAGAAGCAGCAGAATGTATTTTGGGATGTCATTTCACATATAGCCCTGGCATGTTTGAGCAATTTATAATTTAAATGACGTTGAGTAAAAAAAACAAAAACAGAAAAAAACAATTTTTGGCATTTTCCCGAAACCTGTGGCAAAATATAAAATATTCCATGAACTCAACATGCCTCTCAGCAAATATCTTGGGGTGTCTACTTTCCAAAACGGGGTCATTTGGGGAGGTTTTGTGCTATCTTGACATTTCAGGGCCTCCTAAACTGTGATAGGTAGCAAGGAAGTAAAATAAGCAATATACGCCCTTAGAAAACCTAAAGGTGGTGATTGGTTTTCGAGGTCCCATACACAACTAGGATTCCAAAAAGTCTCACACATGTGGTATCCCACATGTTCCCAAAAAATTGTAATTTTCCCGAAAATTGTTGAAAAATATAAAATATTCCATGGACTCTCAGCAAATAGCTTGGGGCCTCTACTTTCCAAAAAGGGGCTATTTGGGGGGGTGTTTGAACTTTCCTGGCATTTTATGCCCAATATTAGAAGCTTATGCCACACATCACCCACTTTTCTAACCACTTGAAGACCATGCCTTTTCTGACACTTTTTGCTTACATGAAAAAGGTATTTTTTTTTTACTAGAAAATTAATTTGAACCCCTAAAAATTATATATATTTTTTTTAAAGCAGAGGCCTTACAAAACAAATTGTTGGGTTTTGCAATTTTTTTGGTCACACTGTATTTGCGCAGAGATTTTTCAAACGCAATTTTTGGGGAAAAAAAACACTTTTTTAAAATTGAATGCACAAATACACTATATATTGCCCAATTGTTTGGTAAAATATAAAAGATGATCTTATGCCGAGTACGCAGACACCAAACATGACATGCTTTAAAATTTTGCACGCCGTGCAGCGGCAACAAACTATGTACATTTTTAAAAATCTTCAAAAGCCTTTACAGGTTACCACTTTAGATATACAGAGGAGGTCTACTGCAAGAATTACTGCCCTTGATCTGACATTCGCAGCGATCCTTCACATGCGTGCTGCAATTGCTGTTTACATATGACACCAGACCTATGCTTGTGTTCGCCTTTGCAAGCAAACACGGGGGGACAGATGTGCTTGAATTTTTTTTATATTATTATTATTATTTTGCTTTTTTATTTTATTTCGACATCTTCCCTTTCATTTTTTTTTTTTATCATTTTTATTGTTAGCACAAAGAATTTAAATATCCCTTATGATAGCAATAAGTAGTGACAGGCACTCTTTTTTTAAAAAAATTGGAGTCTATTAGACTCTAGATCTCTCCTCTACCCTTAAAGCATCTGACCACATCAAGATTGGTGTGATAAGATGCTTTCCCAATTCCAAATGTTTATATCTGGCCAAACCGAAGTCATGAAATTCTTGTAGCTTCCGGTATCTTGGGCCATAGAGGTGATTGGAGCCATTCTTGTCCCCAATCAGCTCTATGGTTAGCTGACGGAACCACCGGCTGCAGTCTTGGGTTACCCGGTGGGACAGGAGAGCTGAGAAAACCGTGGAAGGCAGCAGAAGGGAGGGGGAGTCCCCTCCCACTGCTTGTAAAAGCAGTCTATCAGCTAATTATTTGCTAGGATTGCTTTTACATGAAAGCTGACTGCTGGATGTAAAAAACGGTACCAGAAAGTGTGTGGCATGCCCACCATTAGACCTCCCAGCATCCATCCACTTCTAATGATGGGTATGCATGTAACATTCTTTATTTTTTCGTTCAGCCCATTGGCTGAACGAAAAATAAAATAACTTAGCAGATTCCTCCATTCGCATCGATCGATGTGGATGAAGAAATCTCTGACAAGAAAAGTGTTAAAAAATAGCAACAATAAAACATTACATTATTATAGCATACAGTACAGTAGAATGGTGGTATCTGCAAAGAAAACTATGGTTAACAATGAAAAACAGTAACACTAAAACATTACAGTATAACAGTATATTATAAAGTACAGTAAAAGTAGAAAAGTAGTAAAAGTAGAAAGAGTAGAAAAGTCAAGTAAGAACAGAAAATTAACTCAATAAAACGACAACTATTTTTGGCTTTTTTATTTTTATTTTTTTTTCCCTGTTTTTGTAACTGTAAAAAAACTATTCCAGGCTAGGGTCTCTAAAAATGCGAAAGTGTGTGGTAGCAACGGAAACAGTCCCTGATGTAGAGATCAGGTTGGCCAGGACAGGAGGGACAAAAATAGTGGGTGTCACGCCTATATCCACGTTTTCTACAGACACAACATCTTCTTTAGAGTGCTCTTTGGGTAGGGGTTCCAGGGAGGACATCCGGAAAAGGCCTCTCATGCAGCCGGCTAATTGCATCTGGATTGTGAATATGGGCCACAGCACCTTCTGGATACAGAAGGGCTGTAATGACCTCTTCCTGGAATTTTAGGAAGGATCCACTTCTTCCTGTTACTTTGTATAGCCCATAAGCGTTCGGCAGAGCCAATTGGAATACGTATACGGACATTATTTTGTACCAGCGTCTGGCCTTATGGGCAATTAAGTAGAGTACCATCATCTGGTCATTGAAGTCCACCCCTCCCATGTTAAGGTTGTATTCGTGGACACAGAGGGGCTTCTTAACAACACCAGTCGCCGTTGCAATTTTACAGTCATATCTGTGTGACTGGAGGACAGAACAAAAACATTCCATTTATCTCTCCACTTCACTGCAAGCAATTTATTACACTACACTTCAAGCAGGCTCTCTCACCCCATTTAAGTTGGGAATCTACAAGCCGTTGGGGGAAGCCCCGGCGATTAGGTCGCACAGTGCCACATGTGCCAATTCCAAAATCATAAAGGTGACTAAAAAGTGGCACGCTTGTGTAATAATTGTCCACATATAAATGGTACCCCTTTCCGAATAAGGGTGACACCAAGTCCCAAACAATTTTGTCACTGCTCTCCATGTTGTCTGGGCAGTTGGGGGGCTCAACATTGCTATCTTTTCCTTCGTAAATCTGGAAAGTACATGTATAGCCTGTTGCCCTGTCACAGAGCTTATACATCTTGACCCCATGTCTATTAAGCTTGCTGGGGAAAAACTGTTTCAAAGCAAGGCAGCCAGAAAATTTAATTAGGGACTGATCAACGCAGACAGCTTGTTGGGGCGTATACAAGGCTGCAAACCTCTGGTTGAAGTAATTTACGAGGGTCAAAATTTTGTGGAGCCTGTCATACCCAGGGTCACCCCGAGGATGACAGAGTTCATTGTCACTGAAGTGCATGAACCACAAAATTTACTCATATCCAGCTCTGGCCATGGCTGCAGAGAACACGGGCATATGATGAATTGGGTCAGTGGACCAATATGACCGCAACTCACTCTTTTTAGTAATGCCCATGAGGACAGATAGGTTTAGAAGGGTTTTAAATTCTGGAAATAGTGAGACATTTCCATGCAAATTCTCTGGCAAGGGTCACATTTGGATTTGCGGCGATGAATTGATCGGCATATAAATTGTTTTGGTCCACAATAGATCTGTACAGATCTTCTATGTAAAAACAGCTTATTAATACCAAGGGGAGTAAAATCGGCTGTTTCCACCTGAATTCCGGGTTGGCCAGTGAATGGGGGAAGTACGAGCGCTGCAGAAGTGGTGGTCTCCCAACCAGGATTTGCAAGCGCCTCAGAAGGACACTATTGGCTCTACGAGGCTGTCTTGGAGGTATTGGTGGCTGCGGGACACTACTTGTGATAGCCACAGCACCAGCTTGAACTGCACTTTTAGGACTCGCCACGTCACCAAGTGTTACTGTTGTGCTGGTTTGACTATGACCAGGATGTACTAGGCCGCTGGTGCTTGCCAGTTCACCAGAAAGTTTTGCGGCACTACTACTGACACTCTGCTGCATACAAGAACCCTGCGGCAGTTGCACCTCAGCAACAGAACAGGGTCGGGTATGCCTGACCTTAGCAGGGACCACTACTCTGTCGTCAGAGCTATCTGTCAGGGTGCCGCTGCTCTCTACAGGTTCGAATACTGAGCCTGATTCTGACAGTGAGGCTTCCCCATCGCTCTCATCTGTCATGCTCAGCATCGTGTAGGCCTCTTCACTAGAGTACCTCTGTTTGGACATTTTGGCCAATAAATTTATTGGTACCTAGTGTGACTCACAGGTAAAAAAGCACCTGGTTGTCAAGGACTGTTTGAACCGCTAACAATAAATGTAACTGCTAGTGCTAGCAGAGATCAAGCCTGACTCTTCTAACGCTGCGGTTTAGTATGCTGTGTAATGGAAGTGACAGTAATCTGCTGATTCTGCTCTTCTTGGGGGGGGGGGGGGGCTGCTGATTCTGCACTTCTTGGGGGGAAGGGGCAGAGGGTCTAAATGCAGGTGGTGGCAGGTGTTGGGGCTGATCCTGCTAACGCTGCGTTTTGGGAACATTATACTATACTATTGGGGACGCTAGTATAGTTCTGATCAGATCAAAGATATTGATCTGTTCAGGCACAATACTAGTAATGGAGGTATTTAGTGTGTGTGTCACTGGCAATCAGAGGGTTAAAATGTATTACTAAATATGCGGCGGGTAATCTGACACCATCCTATATTGACGCTAACTAACGTTAACACTAACTGATGTCACCTGTGACACTAATACAGTGATCAGAAAAAAGATCTGTATACTATAATAGTGACACTGTGACAGGGCAATGAAGGGGATAACTGGGGGTGATAAATCTTTATTAGGGGATATATGGCAGGTACCCTATACCTATCTGGGACTCCCTCTAACTACTACTAACTGTCTCTCACACTAACTGAAGTCACAAGTGAAACTAATACAGTGATCAGTAAATTATCTATATTCTGTATATAGTGTACACTGTGACAGGGAGTGAAGGGGTTAACCGGGGGTGTTCAGGGGGTTACATCTTTATTAGGGGATGTATGGCGGGTACCCTAAACCTATCTGGGACTACCTCTAACTGCCTCTCACACTAACTGAAGTCACAAGTGACCGTAATACAGTGATTAGTAAATTATATGTATACTGTATATAGTGTACACTGTGACAGGGAGTGAAACGGTTAACTGGGGGTGATCAGGGGGTTAAATATTTATTAGGGGATGTATGACGTGTACCCTAAACGTATCTGGAACTACCACTAACTGTCTCTTACACTAACTGAAGTCACAAGTAACACTAATACAGTGATCAATAAATTATTTGTATACTGTATATAGTGTACACTGTGACAGGGAGGGAAATGGTTAACTGGGGGGTGATCAGGTGGTTAAATGTGTGCCTATGTGTACTGGTGTCAGTGTTTTGCTTGTGTACTCACGGTAGATGTTCTCTTTTCTCACGCTGGAACTGAAAAGGGCTCCAGGAAAGAAGATTGCATCATTTCCTGTGCCTTTATTTACATTAGACAGGCACAGGGCATTCTGCAATTGGTCAGAACTGCTCACAAGGTTCAGGCCAATGGCCTGGGCCTGATGACTGATCTGTTCTGAACTGAATCAGAACATCGCAGGGACAGCAGGCGCACGAGCGGGTTCCACTCTAGCCCTGCGGGTGACCGACGTACAGTTCCGTCGGTTCCCACAGCCAGGCCCCCTTGCCACTGTAAATCTACGGCGGGTGGTCGGCAACAGGTTAAATACACCTGGCAGACGTTTTGTCAACTTTCGTGTCTCTATTGCTTTATGTTCTGATTGCTAGTCCTCTACTCACTGCCATGTTATGTATAACAGTGACAAGATATATATGGTGGCCCTCATAAGTATAGGTGAGTTTGATTCTATCCTTTACACGTTACAATCTGACCATACAATTTTGTACAATCAACTTTGGATTTACCAAAAGTATATATAGTATGAGGACCTACCTAACCTATCCAATCATTTTGTATAAAACCAGGCAGGCCCTTGCACTACTTAGTTGTTGGTAGATCTAAAGAAGACTGTACAGTTAGACTGTAATGTGTTTGGTAAGCTTAAGAACATAGGAGTTGATTTACTAAAGCCAAATAGACTGTGCACTTTGCAAAGTGCAGTTGTACTCTGCAAAAGCAGTTGCTCCAGGGCTTAGTGAATGAGCAGAAACCTGACTTTCATCATCCAATCATGTGCAAGCAAAAATGCTGTTTTTTTTTTATTTTTCTTGCACGTGATTTACTTTGCAAAGTAAAGCTTTACCTTATTTACTAAACTCTGGAGCAACCGCACTTGCAGAGGGCAACTGCACTTTGCAAATTGCACAGCCTATTTGCCTTTAGTAAATCAACCCCACTGTAACTATACAAAAACTCAGGATAGGCTCAAAAGTGTGTGCAGCTTGTTGCATTAGGCTGTGCACCCTAAAGCTCAAACACACGTGTGTGTGTGTCTACACATATATGACCCCAGTACATTTACACTTCACTTATGGCAGAGCCAGTAAGAGGGGAATCTTTCCCATCTTCCTGATGGCACACAAAATGATAATGCTACATGGGGGTAATTAGGGTGTGCCCAGGCACATCCGGCACACCCTGTGTGCACACCTATGGTAGGCTTACTTATCTTTGCACATTTATGATCACTTCCAGCTTTGTTTGATGTAAGTACCTTTCTGACATGCCTTGTTTCTACAGTTTCTTGATACATGATTGGCTGAAGAGGTATCTGCAATTTACACAGACCAATAACGGCATAAACTAAATATCGGAATACCTGACAGCCTAAAAAGTATCTCCACTTTTGAAAAAGTTTAGGAATGAATAGTGGAAAGTTTAGAATCTCTGTCAGGTTTTTACTGTTGTTCCCATTGGAAATATTTACCCTCACATCCACCAGGACAGTAGAACTCTGTTTCTACTCGTGCAACTTGTCATGCGACTTTGGACGCATAAAGTCGCATGACAAGTCACAGCCTATTGATTTTAAAGGAACCCATTCCAATCTATGTGACTTAAAGTTGCAGTGACTTTAAAAAGGTGCTTGCCCTACTTTGAATCAACTTACTTTTGATGCGACTTCAGAGAGTGAGTGAGTCAGAGAGTGTTGACTCAGATCAAAATTGCACTCAAAGGTGCATCAAAGTTGCACTGAAAAGTCGCACTCTAAATCGCGCGACTTTGGCGTCGTACTAGTGGAAACTTAGCCTAAGTGAGGGTAAATTTCACAATTGGTAAATCAGTTTAAAATAAATAAAAGTAGCACTGACACTCCTTTCCTCTGATTATTCTTTTATCATATAGTTTTATTTTTTTTTTTTTTGTATTGATTGTGTGATACCTCTCTCGGCCTGATGGACCAGTAGGTCCTTCATCCCTCTTTCCCCAACCTTTTTCCCCCTCCTCTTTCTCCTTCTTTTTCTCCTCTTCTTTCCTCTTCTCTTCTTTTTTTTCCCTCTCTCCTATCTCTTTCACTATCTTATATAACAGTTTTCACCTCTAAAATAAATAAAAGTGGCAGAATTTCGCATCATACAGTATAAAGACTTGTCCTGGGCCCACTTCTGTTTAATTTATTCATAAACGATTTAGAGGATGGGATAAACAGCTCAATGTCAGTATTTGCGGATGATACAAAGCTAAGCAGGGCAATAAGGTCTGTGCAGGATGTGGAAACCTTACAAGAAGACCTACATCAAATAATGGGGTGGACAACTACATGGCAAATGAGGTTTATTGTTGAAAAATGTAAGGTAATGCATTTAAATGCTAAAAATATGAATGCAAGTTATTTGCTAGGGGGGAGAACCTCTGGGGGAATCTAAGATAGAAAAGGACCTAGGGGTCCTAGTAGACAACAAGCTCAGCAATGGCATGCAATGCCAAGCTGCTGAAAGTAAAGCCAACTGGAATGCATTAAAAAGGGGATTCACTCCAGAGATAAAACGATAATTCTCCCACTCTACAAGACTCTGGTCCGGTCGCATCTTGAATATGCCGTCCAGTTCTGAGCACCGGTCCTCAGGAAGGATGTACTGGAACTGGAGAGAGTCCAGAGAAGGGCAACAAAGCTAATAATGGGACTAGAGGATCTCCGCTATGAGGAAAGACTACAAGCACTGAACTTATTTTTTCTGGAGAGGAGACACTTGGGAGGGGATATGATATCAATGTACAAATACCATACTGGTGACCCTTGCATAGGGAAAAGTGAAAGGGAATTTAGAGACATTGAAATTTGAAGAAGAGAAGCGGTTTAACCTTTAACTGCGTAGAAGGTCCTTTACTGTTAGAGCTGTAAGGATATGTAATTCTACTTCATAAGCAATGGTATCAGCAGGGAGCCCCGCTCTCTGTCCTGAAACTTCCTTATGATTGCCCAAAGCAGCTGCCTGTGGGAAAGGAGGAAAGCTGGCAGCTCTGTGGGGTATAAGGGAACACGGGGGTCCAGGCACCAATCCCCCTACAGTGCAGCCGAAGGGAGAAAGAGGAGGAGAAGCTGGCAGCGCTGCAGGAGGAAACAGAAAAGGATTGGTATCTGCAATAAGACTGTATAGCTGGCCTTCCTGCTCAGCAGGGGCCTGTGCCCCCCATTGAACTGATGGGGCCTGGGCCCAGAAGAGGAGAGCTGGCTGTACTGCTTTATCAGTGGCCCAGTTGGCCATACCCTAGGAGATTTTTGTTTGAAATATTTTATTTTAAAAATGTTTGTTTCGATTTTATGATCATTAGTAGGGGTCATATTGACATTCATTTTCAACAGCAATGAGGAGAAAATTCCAAGGAGCAGGACAGATAATTTTTCTTAAGCTAATGAATTTCTAACAGTGTATGTGGTGCTTCTAATTTGAGAAAGCCCATTAATTCAAAATGTAATTATAAAAGCAAACAAAAAGCAGTTAATCGAACTGAAAATTATTGTACAAGTGTTAATATCTACAAATCTACTAGTGTATGGTCAGGTGTTTTAGTGATCCTGCAACTGACACTATGATGAGTCCTTTTTACATTTGTAGCACCCTCCTAGGTAGGTGCTAGTGAGAAAGTATAGTTTGTCTGCTTACCAGAAGAGCTGCAGGTAAATCTATATTGTTCTCTGCCTACCAGAGAGCAGGATCTGTTAGTGAGGTCTGCACATTGTGCTCAGAGTGCAACGCATTCTGTCTAGAGAGTGTTTTACACTGGTCAAATAGGGAGGCATGTTGGACAGTGGGAGGAAACCTGAAAAATGGGTGCATGGGCTTTTGATACAGTCCTGATGATTGACAGAGGGAAAGTCGCCTCGGTGCATGTTGGAATACTGTATAAAAGCCAGGAGCAAATGTGCTTGAGGTCTTTCGTTGTGGAGCGGAGTCCCGGAGGGAGGGGGCGGCTGCCTCCCCCTCTGTAGAGGTGCCATGCAGCCTCAGGGGGTCGTTCTGAGGGCCAGAAGAGTAGGAGTGAGGAGCTGAACCCAGTGGTCCAGGGAAGCTGACTGAGAGGGGATACACTGGAGGATCTGTCTCTGCAGTACAGTGAGTACAGAAACTGGTGTCAAGGGGCCTGACCTGAGGGGGCCACCCCTGCTCCTAGGATAGTCAATGGACAGGTGTCAGCGGGAAGAAGATGCTAGTGAGAGTGTCCTGAAGATACAATATCGTTCACCAAGTCCTCTTGTCAGAGAGTAAAGAGAGCAAGAGAATTAACCCCTTCTACACTTGTGGCAGTGTGGATTAACAGCCTGGCTGTTCCTAAGTATTAAAGAAGTTCTGAAGATAGAAGTCCTCATCTATGTGAATAGTTCAGTTGGACTATCCCATTATTCCCTTCTCCTATCGCAAATTACAAAATAAACAATAAAAAAAAAAAAAAAAAAAAAACAACACCCCTAGACTGTTTATTTCTGGGAAGAGCCAACAGGAGCAAGGAGGGATCCAGGAAATTAATTATAACCATGTGTTGGTAACCAGGGGAGCCCGCAGTGTCAATATCCAGCAGTCCCTGCGGAGGCAGTGCTACACATTGTTGATTAGTGTGGCATAGTTCATACATATGATAAGCTCTACAGTGTACTGAATAATTACAAGACTACACTTCAATGCTATGGTAATTGAATAAACATTATTGTTCTATTTTGTAAGGCATTCAAAGCACAATAGCTATAATTTTTATCTTCAGTGGCACTGGCTAACAGCAGTTTATTGATGCCTGATCGGTTTTTAATGGGTAACAACTTTTGCTTCTTTGCAAAGTTTTGTTTTAATGATAAAAGACTCCAAAGTGGTAATGTGTCTCTTGCTGACAGAAGATAACTTAATTGACAAAAGAACACGGATTGTGGTACAATAATCCCATCACTTATGGACTGCTCTTGTGCATCCCAAAGAAGTAGGAAAATTGCACCTTTATTTCTTATGTGCCAAGTTTGCTGCCCATTTTCTCTTTGTGCCCAGTGTTCTGCCCATATTATCTACAGGGGTTGATTTACTAAAACTGGAGAGTGCAAAGTCTGGTCCAGCTCTGCATAAAAACCAATCAGCTTCCAGTTTTTTTTTTTTTTGTCAAAGCTTAATTGAGCAAGCTGAAGTTAGAAGTTGATTGGCTACCATGCAAAGCTCCACCAGATTTTGCACTTTTCCATTTTAGTAAATTAACCCCTGAGTCTGAACCGTAGCAACTAATCTTAATTTTTCCAATGAATCAATTCAATCTGATATTGCTTAAGCTAAATTATATACCAGAGAAGAAATAACCCTTCTATTATCACAGTTTGGTTCAAATGATTTTATTACATTATAAAAAAATGTGCATGTATTTTATGATGACTCTTTATCAGTTTTTCGGGTACGAACATATTAGAGAGTACAAGTGCTTCTGTTGCCTTTTCTGTCAGAGGTGTGTTTATGGCATCTACAGTATACAAGTATTTACTACACGTCATGAAGAGCAATATCCTTAATCCATTTCTCTTTTTGAGTGTCTAGGCGGGGCATATCATTCTCTGTAAAAAAAAAAAAAAATGTTTTTATATTCTTTGTTTTTTACCAGTTTGGACCACACTTAGCCTAAAGTGGGGTACACACTAGTAGAAAATTCCCATCCATGGTAAACTTGTACGATTTTCGGCTAGTGTGTACACAACTTTCAGCAGCCGATGCCGACATTTTCAATGAAAAAAAACAGGGACAAACACCAAAAATGTTATCGTCCATCCCCAGCACGACCAAATTTCGTTTAATGTGTATGCAGTAGGTCCACGAAAAATCGGATACGAAAGACAGCGCATGATCTGAAGTTGCTGACGACCCGGAAGTCTAGGTACAAACGTCCCAAAAAAAAAACCCGCTGAGCATGAGATAGAAAATCGGAGGATATTTCGTCCGATTTTCGTCAAGTGTGTACAAGCCTTAAGATATGGTAACACTTCCTTTGGCAGATCTTGGGATGACCAAAAGGTGACCTTAATTCAGGAATGTTCTACATAAAAGAATGACAGAAGAGAAGTTCTGCTCTCTGAGACAGATAGCTTTCAAGATTCCCCAAAACTGAACACTGTCAGCAAAGTCAGCTGTTTTCAGTGTTGTTCACTGGCTGTGCTATAATACACCAGCATGTAGCCTTCTGTTGTCATGGCATTGTTGCCTTTATGCATAGTCAAGACAATTAAATGGCACCTTTGTACAAGTCTTGTAGTCTTTGATGTGCCCTCACTCTTCCATTGCGTACTCAGTCACACCATGACACCCTTTGTTTTGTTTCTCTTAAAGGGACTGCAATTACTGTACAAGTGTTCATTTATCTTTACTCAGAAGGCCTCTTAGACTCGTAGTTTATTTTACTGGCACTAGACTGAGACAGCAGGAGCTGTCCTAGGGTATAGGAGGTATAGTGGCAACCTATTCTGTGGCTCTCTTTCACCAGACAGGAGTGATGGTTACCTCCATAATACTGTTACTGAGGTCATGCTAGGTCGGGGTGAAAATTGATTGAAATAGCTGGAGACTGGTGCGCGCATTGATTAGATTCCATAAAAGAAGGACATTTACACAGGACATTTGTTTGTTTGACACTAAAGTGCAATGATATAAATATGGCTTCCTGGTATAATAGGGCAAACAGTTTTTTGAGCTTCCTCCTAATGTTAGGGATAAGATTAACACAGGTGATAAAGATAAAAAAAACTAAATAGGAGATGAAAAAGGTTGGAATTAGGTCACATTCGACCAAAAGTTTTGTAATGCGTTATACTTATAAAGAATTTTAATGATAATGACGAATATAATTTTTACAAAGATATTGCAAAACAGTGTTTACACATTTTAGGTGAAAGATAGGTTTGCTAACATTGAACATAGGATCCGATGTATGTGAGGGTAGCATTTTAGGTGTGTTCATACCAATGTGTTTTTTATGCCCTTTAAATACATGGAATGCATGTAAATTATTACATATAGGTATTATCACACCACATGCTGCAATAAAAGCTTCTAAAGAGTAAGCTCTTCAAGAATTGATTGCATGCTTCCAATTAACTTTTTTCAATAATTTGCTGCCAATGTGGTTTGGTCTTAGTTCATACAACTTTATATCAAACAGTAGTATTTTTCTAGGCTGCACTAGTTTCTCAGTTTATTTGTGACAGGAGACAGGTTTGACACCAATGTGAGCATAAAGCAGGAGCAGAGACAAAATCATGTAGAAGATCCCTCTGCTAGAGATAGCAGATGATCAAACCTGCAGATTCCACCAATCCTGAAGAAGGTTTATATACCCCATTGCTAATGCTCCAGCCAATGTTTTTGTACCATTGGTATTATGGAACAGAAAGCAAACTGGGCACAAGAAAAATAAAGGTGCAATTTACCTACTTCTTTGGGATGCATAAGAGCACACTTGTATAAAGTACTCGAAATTTCTACTTGAGTAAAAGTACAAGTGCTCGATCAAAAAATTACTTGAGTAGAAGTGGAAGTGCTCGCAGAAAAAGTTACTTAAGTAGAAGTACTAAAGTATTCAACATTTTTTTTACTTAAGTATTGCAAGTAGTTTTTTCAAAAAATTTGCTACTTAAGTACTAAAAGTAAAAAGTACCAGTAGTTTTTAAAAAAAATTTCTACTCAAGTACTGAAAGTAGAAGTACAAGTACTGTGTTATGTAGTTATTAAAGAAAGAAGTCAAAAGTATGAACATCATATTGTTTTTATTATTTCAAATGATTTATTCAAATGATTAACCTGTGTTTGTTAGTAGTTTCTTGATGCACTTTAAGCGCTGTAGCACCATTTATTTGTTTGTTTCATATTTTCTTTTTATTGGAAAGATTTGGTATAGCAGCTTTTATTATACACAGCCTTTATTTTCGTATGCGCTGATTTACAAATGACATTATACACATTTTTTTGAGCTTTATGCAACCTGCCATCTACTGTTCTGGCAGTGGTAATTTTTTTTAAAGTAACGAGTAACTATGCAGCACAAAAAAAAAAATACTTGAGTAGAAGTATCGAAATCATCGAAAAAATGTAGTGAAGTAAAAGTAGAAGTAGGAGAAAAAAATTCTACTCTAGGAAAGTACAGATACCGCATTTCGGTACTTAAGTACAGTACTTAAGTAGTTCTACTTCGTTACTATACATCTCTGCATAAGAGCAATCAATGCAAAGGTGATCAGACTTAATTTTTGGGACCTACAGGCAACTCTTAATACCTTAAGCTTTTTTTTTTATCATCGAGTACAGAATATTTGGTCTGCTTAAATATCTGATTAGAACATTGTTGTATAATAAGGTGAAGCCAATACAATTATGCTTCTGGATTTGTCAAAACAAGCTTCCCTAATTTTGACTAGGTACCCAACTTGACATGCCACGGGTATGTTTATAAGTGTTTTAGTAAAACATATTTATATAAAGGTTAGATTTAAAAAGCAACTTTATTCCTAAAGGAAGACAAATTTGTTGAATGCACAGCAGGTTTCCTGTTCATATAAAGAAGGAAGCCCGGTATTGTAAGTCTATTGAAGGACACAACAGGACATCACTTAAAGCTGACTAGGGAGGAGTTCATAGGTCAATTGCTTATATGTTGCCAACCAAGAATGAGTGTATAAATAGTCACATTTTGGAAAACTATATATTCAAACCTCAGCGTTCATTTTTTTTTGTAATTGTTTAGTGAACTGGAATGAAATTGGACACATGTCGCTTGATATATTGATAGAATGTTTGTGCAACTGTTGTATAGTTGGAGAGGTGCCCATTTGACTCTAGAAAGAATTTTGACAGGATAAGGTGGTATCACCCACTGCTTGTTAGATAAAAATATCAGTCAAAACAGAATATTTTACAAAGAAAAAACAAAGCCCGTGACAAACAAAATTCAACTTCTGCTATTGTCAGACAAATAATACACCTTTACACACAATGATGTTTGACCTGTCAGTGAACTCCTCCCCACATCCCTATTGGTTAGGGGAACGTGTTCACTGCATGGGACCGTAGGCAAAACCTTTACCAATATAAAAAACATTTTTAATAAATAATAAACACACTTTGAATTTTGGGTTTGAAATGGCCGCGGCCCTTTTAATTGGTACTTATTTTAAACAACCCTTAAATATAAATAACCAATTTTATATAAGGTAACACATATAAACTCACCAAAATACACGTTTAATACAATATTTAACTCAGCAATAACAGCTTGAGTTAATACAAACACACGCATATGTATAGAACTGTCCCCTTTCAAGAGAAAGGGACTAACCACATAAAAAGAACTGCGATGATGGACGGGAGGGTGGTATGCATATTGTTCTTTGCTGATCCACTGCCAACTGTTTACTACGCATTTAAATTTCTTTATATAGGGCCTTGCTTTTGCCAAATTTAACATGTTAGCCAGTTTAAACCAATTTCATTTTGATATTTGATTCAAAACTTGCACCTGCCCTAACTGAAAAATTAAATTTATGGTCTGCCATGGTCCCATAGGTGGGCGGCACAAATTTCTTTGCCACTCCCCTCTCCCTTCCATGTAGAGATCTATTTGTTTCTGATGTTTTATGCTTGCTAGTAAATTTATTGTGACTGTAGATCTCTAAATTTAGGTTAAAAGTAAGGTCTCAATGCACCACTTCCTACAGAGTTGGGAGCTGGATTTAAACATGACTTTCTCTTAAAAGCAGAGGGAAAGAATCTTGCTCTTCATCCACAATGCCTCCTTGGCCAGCAGATACCAAGAAGGAGGATACAAACTCCTCATGAGATAGTATAGGATGCCAGAGGTGCTTCATCGCATGTTCACCTGGGTCCCAAATACCTGTTGGCGGTGTCTGACTTCTGAGGGGTTTTATTGCATATTTTCTGGGAGTGCCCTAAAATAACAGATTTCTGGACCATGATGGAGCAAACGATAAAAAGATAATGGAAGAAGGAAAATCCTGCAGGCCATTCTACTACATAATACATCACTCTCAAACAACTAACAACAATTTGTTATTGAAACATCTCCTTAATTCAGAAAAAGCCCACATTCCAGCTCAATGAAAGAGTACAGTGCCTCCCAATAATGCACACTGGCTTGCTCCAATTAATGAGAGCCAAGAGATAGAAAACTTGACCTTGATGCTAACAAAACAAGAACTGTACTGGAAAATTTGGACCATCTACTTATTTTTTACAGATCAAACTATACTAGCTTTCCAAACTTAGGTTGAAGTTGAACTTTGCGACAACTTACTCAATCCTTAGGGACGCAACATCTCTTTAGGTGCTGGGCCAGGGGGATTTGTGGATTTTTTTCCCTCCTACCCACCCCTTTACCCCCCCTTTTTTCTCTTCTCTTTTTCTTCCTCCAAATGTCTTCTCTCCATCTCTTTTCACTCTTCTTGTTACTTCCCACCCCCCCCCCCCAAAAGAAAAAAAAAAGAAAAAATTCTCTTTTCTTCAAAACCAAAACCTGACTGAGGAGACAGTATATCCTAGGCGGCATGTACAAAATGCCTTGCTGCGTATACTTTTTCCATATTGTCTACACTGGTTCTCAATGCCTATGATGTATATATATTTGCCTTTATGTTTGTGTGTACAATTATCTGTTACATTTACCACTGGTAAACCAGTGCTGTTAAGATATAATGTGCCGATTCTTCTAAATAAATAATAAAAAAAAAGAAAAGTAAGGCCTTATGCACATGAGCTCAATAATTCCAGTCTTACAGACATTTACCTTTTTTTTCTACCTCTAAATGCCCCTCCGTGTTAGTCTAAGTGTCCATGCACATATATGTATTTACAGAAGTTTAGTGGCAGAAAAAAAATCACTTGTGCATTCAAGAGAGGGAAAAGTGATAAAACGTGCCTAAATGTGTATTAACACATCCAAACGTTTCTATACGTGCCTACGTGCTAGGTGGGTTTAGCACTTTAGCGTTTCTTCATTTCAGTGGCCAGAATAAATTAATATTCTGGCCAATAAATAAACAAGCACCTAAATGTACTCAAACACATTTTCTAAAACGCGTCACAAGCGCGTTTTTGAAGCTACTTTTTTTCTTGCCAGGAGAAAAGCATTTGCAAAAGAGATAAAGTGTAGCGTTTTTACATAAATTAACATTATTAATTATGTTTAAAACATGAAAAATAGGAGACATTGAAAGGACATTGTTAATATATTTTTTTAGTCGGATAGAAATTAAATATTTAAAATTAACTGGAATTGCTTGGCAAGAAAAATAAAAAAAGCTTGTTTGTTACACAGATAGTTAGCTAAAGCAATTTATTTAATTAATCTCCGCACTGGTCTTTGTAGATAGCTGTGTTATTGTAAAGACATAGGATGGAGATGGGATGAATAATTGGTACATTCTATATAAATGTGACATGGTCTATACACAAGTTGACATCTAGGCAAGTCAAAAAAATTTTATACAAAAATGTATTAGTGTAATGCCCAGTACACACGATCCGAAAATCGGGCGACGTTCCATCCGTTATTTTTCGTATTCTAGCAGCTCTTAATAATATTCGCTTAAAGGGAGAGGTTACTCACGATACGAATTTTCTCGGACGATAATTTTTAGCTTCCGGTATGCGTAACCACGCTGTAGTGTGTGAGGGGAAAATGATGTCTACTGCTCATGCGCTGTCTACTGCTCACCATTTTTTTCGGACGAACAACATACTGATAATACGATTATCGTACGATGTGTTATAATACGATGAAAATTTTTATGCTTGCACGACCGGATAATATCGGGTGAACTGTCGTGATCGCCTCTCATAAGCTGTGTACTAACGATCCGATTATCGTCCGATCCTTTCACAAGCGTTAATTTTCGTCCGATTTTCGGATCATGTGTACGGGCCATTAGGATGGTTAGCAATGAAAAGTCTAATCTAATCTAGAGTCATTGCTGTATACTGGCAATGTTTATTGTTCAAGTGTAAAACTACCTAAAATCTATTGCTGGCTGAATTTGGAATGGATTCATGTTGGGCCTTCTATCATACTTTAGCAAAGGTTCGTTAGTGCAAGGGACTAACTAAAATATCTTAAATCTCATCAGGTAAGCCTTTGTATTACATAGTTTAGGTAAGTCTAAAGGACCATATATTTAGATGATATTGAAAATTGATATTGTATTGTTTTATCATATGGCTTAAGCCGGGTACATACTAACAGTTTTTTTTTGTGCAATCCAGAAAAAACTTGGCAGCTCCGGTCGAAACCACTGTACTAACCATGCAAGGTTACACCCCCCCCCCCCCCGCTAGAACAGTCTGACAAGCGCTCTCTTCCATCGGGAATCGGTCGGCTGCTGGTTTTCCAGCATGCACTTCCGACATACACACGGGCCAAATGTTAGCCATTGTTTTTTTTTTTTACGGCAAATGGCTCCCGACATTCTGCCCGTGTGAACGGGGCTTAATTTCACCAGTTTCTTAATGTACGGGTTACCTTTATTTTCAGTAGATGCCTACTCAAATATTTTATAAACTACAATATGTAGTCATACATAAAGTTACCAAAGAGAGTTGTTTTAAATGGATTAAGGTTTGTCTGTACTTGGTCTCAAACCAGTTGACTGAGCTGGAGTGGCTATTGTTACACCTTGATATGCTTGCTAATGCATGAAGATTGTAAATCTGAAGAGCTGGAGGCTATTGCAGTAAATGAGAAATGCAATGTGATTGGAATTACTTAGACATAGGTGGCTGATTCACATGATTGGGCAACAAATGCTGGTAGTTTATTCTTGCAGAAGTAGAGTAAATGGAAATAGCTATTTTCCTGCTTTGATAGGGATGACTCCACTAGCTTTTGGTAAGCATTTGACAGACCATTAGACTTGTGGGGACATTATGATCTGGAAACCTTGGTATAAGTACAAGTTAACAAACAGGAGGTTCTGAAAAAAATATTTTTAGCAAGTAAGAATAGATTTTTAGCTAATTTAGTTAAAAAAACAGTCCTTATTTATCACAGTGCATGAAAGAACTCTCAAGATTGCAACCTTGAAGAATGAGAGGTAAGATCTGATTGGTAAGGCCTTATGCATACTGGACGTTTTTAACGTTCCTGTTAGGGGCATCTGGCGTTTTTTTTCTGTATCTGCAAGTTAGTCTTTGTGTCCATGCAGGCGTTAAGAGGTAGAGCTTTTTAATGCAGAAAAATACTCAATGTCCAGCATGTCCAGAAACAGTGGGGTTTTGTAAAAAAAAAAAACATTGACACATCTGTTTATGCTGGGTGCATTTAGCACTTGAGCTTTAATGCATTTCAATTACCAAAATAAAATAATTTTGGCCAACGCAATGAATTAATGCCCAAATGCTTGACTCGCATAAATACACCTTAACGTGTTTGCAAGCGTGAAGAGTTTTTTCTGCCAAAACACTGCTGCCAGAAGGAAAGGCAACTATGAGAGATGGCAAAAGTCCAGTGTGCAAGAGGCCTTACTGTGGATAGCTCAAGCGGGTTATTTTAAAGTTGGATTTGATGTTTCATGCAGTTGAAAAAAAGACTAATGGTACACACAGGCCAAATGTCGGCATTGGCTGGTTCAATAGAAACCGGCCAACATTTGGCCAATGTGTACTGCAGCCGGTCTGACAGAAGCCGGCCGTTGAAGGGGAATGACCAAAAAGCGTGTGCCGATCGACTCCCAATCTGTGCTGTCAGCCAATAGCTGAGAGCAATGACCAGAATTTTGTGGGGGGGGGGGCTGTTGTCTCTCTGCAGAACACAATATAACAGCAGGGGAGATTGCTGTACTAACATTGGATTGTTAGTACAATGGCTCCAACCTCAGATGTCCGTTTTTTTTTTCAGCCCGGTGGGTTGAACAAAAAAAACTAGTATTGTGTACCAGGCTTAACATGATTGCCCAACATGTCAAACACAAGTTAATCATTACTGAAAGTAGGGGCAATTACTTTTTTTTTTTGCAATCCTTCTCCATATTACAATTTTTTTTAACACATTAGCCCTGCCACTGCCTCCTGATGTTTTTTGGAAAACGTGGACTAGATGCTATATAGAATAGAACAGCCCTAAGACAACCACAGTTCAGCTATTTCTTTTTTCTTTTCAAAACCGTGATGGAACCATGAGGAGGACTTGCATACAGCCATGTGCAACTACTACCTGTAATTTATATAGATATGCAGTACATATTGTTAGTATAATGGTTTTAAAGTAGGGAAAAAAGTGTATGTGTACAATAATGATGTAAGTTAGAAGACATTATAAAAACTTTGATGATGTTTTCTCATGTTTAAGCAATTATTAAATATGAAAAACGAATCTGATAGATAGCTACATGAGTTTTATACATATTATACACAGGAAAATATTATTATGATGTCGGAGTGGAACAAATTTGAAAACTAATGTCATTAACCTTGAAATATTTCAGATCAGTGCAAAAGTAAAATCTTACTATTCTTTTCAGTGCAATGACATGCCACAGCATACTGATGCTGAAAATCTTTCAGTTTTATTGGGGTAATAAGTGCTTTGAAACCACTGCTGAGTGGGTTGGGTTGGTGGCAATAAACAGGTTTATGATGGGAATAAAAGCTACACTTTATAACGTTTTGTGACATAATAACTCTCAAGGAGCATGAATGTCAGGATATTGAAAGGGTTGCATTACTAGAAGCTAAGTAATCTTTTCAAGCAAACTTTTTCTTATAGTATCATACCTATGTAGTTGATTTATATTTTGTCTATGCATTATATGTATACGTGTCACAAGTGGAAGTTTCTCTTGGAACAGGCTTGTGTTCATGTTTTGACAGATGTCAGTGGGGTTTTTAAAATGGTTACTCAACTCTCTCACCCCTCCTCCATCTCAGACTTCTTATCTTTATTGACTTACTGATAAGGACACTTGGTTGCCTGGCACTGGAGAACAACGGTGGGATCACTTAATACATTTACTGCATACATTTACTGCACTTTTGCAAGACGGATCTTAGCATTTTCTTTTACCACTGTAGTATTTCTTTGGAGAAGCTGGGTACAAGGCTATATCAGTGTACCCCGGCCACTTTAAAGGGCATGTATATGGGTAGAAGCTGGTTTAAGTAAGTCACAAGAAAATATGTATTTGTTTTAGGAATGTACCAGATACTATGATGTGGAAAGATGGTGACTTGAGCAGATCACTGTACACTTTCTTTTCCAGCCTTTCCCTGGCTTGAAATGGCTGACCACAATTTCTTGCATTTAGTTACCTAGAAAATGATGATAGAGTATGAAAGTATTCTAACTTGTTTTAGGCATATTTACACAAATCTCTATATTTTACTCAGTGGCTGTTTAATATAAGGCAACTAATGTTTAGGTATATTAACCATCCAAAAATGTATCAGTGTAGCAGACTGCAATTATCTTAAAACGGCCTGTGTCCTATCTACATGTGGCATGGTTATGCTATGTTTGCGTGGGTTGTCCAATTCTCATGCACATTCGAAAAAACATCCTAGTTGGTTGGCTTCTGTACACATTGGTTCCCCGCAATAAATGGAAAGATATTGTACAAGTAGTACAGTATCTAACGATAATAGTCCTCCCACTATTGTCTGAGTGTTTCTGTTCTCAAGAGTAACTAAAAAATCTGTCACCATTTCTCACCTGGGTCCCATTCTTGATTCCTAATCCCCTTGTGCAAAGTATTTCATCTTCCCTTGTGGCTGAATAAGAGAAATCTTAACATTAATGGCTAGCCTTAAGTGAGAAACTATAGGGCTGATTCACTAATGGAAAGAGCACTTTGTATGGGAATTTTACTCACAGCTTAGTGAATGTGATGAAGTATTACTGTGCAAAGAATCAAATCTAATCTAAGAACCTAATCTTGTGCATGGAAATAAAAAAACGTAATTTTGGCTTGTACAGGATTGAATGGAAGTTGTCAGAGGTTCACCTCACTCGCTAATTCTCTTGCAAAATGCAACTTCTCTCGCAAAGTGAACAGCCTATTTGTATTTACTTATGGGCCATACACACTATACAATTTTCTTTAGTTTTTTTCCTTTAGATTTACCAAAACCATATAATATGAGGTCAAATCTAAACACTTTCAATTTGGATGCAATCAGTCAGGCAATTATACTACATAGTTGAAGGTAAATCTAAAGGAAATCTAACAACAACAGTTGTATAGTGTGTGTATCCAGCTTAAGTCAACCCCTTCAGGTGCTTCTGAAGATTGCAAGCAATCTGCTTGGCTCGGGTGCCCCATAGCAAACTGCTTGCTGTAGGGGCACTCAACAGGAGGGAGGAGCCAGAAGCACTGAAAAGGGACCAAAGAAGAGGAGGGTCTGGGCACAGGGCAGGTAATTATAACATGTTTGTTATTTTTTTAACACAAAAAATACAGAGTCTTTAGTATTACTTTAAAGTCCTAGGAATCGAAGATACTTCCCCAAGTAAACTTCTAGGTTTACATTTTCCCTGGGATCCCTAATATTGGGATTTTGATTGGTTTCTTGATGCCCTAAATATTAAGGAATCTACAGACAGAATTATTTCCTGATTCTGCTGTTGAAAGCAGCGTTCACAAGAATCCTCTTTTATTGAATTGTATTGTAACTTTACTGTCTCTCTTTTTTTTGTAAAGCGCTGTGCATACTGGTGTCGTTATAGCTGATTGCTATTCTTTTGCCCTGAGACAAGCTGGCACCCACAGCTTTGCCCTTATCTTCTTCACGGGTATTAATCCTTTGCCCTGGTCAATGTAGCTTTGTCAGATGGCATATTTTGTTCCTGCAAAGAAAACTTAATAAATTGTAGCCAGTCTTGACTTGACTGCGAAATCTACTATTTATCCAATCAGTTATACATTAGGCAATAATTAGTACAGTTGGAAAACAGTAAGGTCCTCGGTCCCACTAGCAAATAACTCACAGAGTTATTCTATGGCCATCCTAAAGCCTAGTACATACAGGCCGAATGTGTGCTAGGCTGTAAGATGGCCATAGATTGGCAGCCGGTTTGGCAGAAAACTACCCACATTCGGCCTGTGTGTACGGCAGCCGGTCTGACAGACCCTGGCTGATCGGCCGGCTTCTGTCAGAGGCTCATGACCGGAAAAGGTCTGCCTACTGGCTCCCGGTCAGCGCTGACCAGAATGTTCAGAACACAATAGAAAAGCAGGGGAGATTGCTGTACTGACATCAGATCAGCTCCAACTTGAGCTGTCAGTTTTTTTTTTCAATCAACCTGCTGGGTTGAACAAAAAAAAAAAATGAATGGTGTGTACTAGGCTTAAAACTTTGAATGGTATCTACAGAAATATTATTTTTCTTAGGATGGTATACCAAGCAATTACTTAAATTCAGTATAAAAAATCATATTCAGATATGTTTATGAAAGCAAAACAGTTTTTTCCCACTGTGACAAATTGAAAGTAGTTAACACTGACTTTTTGTTTGCCTTGCTTGATCAACAGTGGGGTAATGTAGGAGAAGCTGAACTCTGTGGACTTGCCTTTTTCAGGCCTAATAACTATGCAGCTATGCATGAGGTTAAAAATACGGTAAAAGAATGTGTGTAACTTTGCCTGGGTTAATTAATGTTTATGCTGCGTGAAGCTGGAACTCTAGCAAAGGCTTGCCTATTTGTAAAAATGCTTTTAGCACAGGTACAAGATAAAGATTTCATCAATGATGATATCAATAGCAGCAGAAAATAATTGTATTTATAATAATAATCATTTTAATATTATTAATATTTTTTGCATTATTATTATGATTATTTGTGTAACCTACTGAACAACAACTGTTCTTCAGGGAAAAATTATTTTCACTAAAAAACATATGTATAGAAATGTCAACATAAGAATATGCCATTATAATTTTTTTAATTATTCATAAATATTTTAGGAAGTGTAGTTGTGTAGTTGTCACCTTTAGTGGCCATTCAGATTTTTTTTTCTTGTATAATGAAACAAGGAAACTGATTTTACCCAGCTTTTATTCATAAAAATGATCAAAAGGATCAAGGCAACCTGCCACCAATAATTTGCTTATTCATATCTATATGGCTGGCATAGTGACAGGTTAAATCATAGATCCCCAAACTATAGCCCTCCAGCTGTTGTGAACTACACATCCCATGAGGCATTGAAAAACTATGACATTCACAGACATGACTAGGCATGATGGGAATTGTAGTTCCTGAACAACTGGAGGGCCATAGTTTGAAGACCCCTGGGTTAAATAATTTCCCAATTACATAGCTGGTGTGCAATAACCAATTTCCGCTCCCTCCGTGAATCCAATATTTAAAGTGCTCAATCACCAGTTGGCTATGACCTCTTATAAAAAAGTAAGTCAAAGTGTGCTTTTCACAGAAGAGCTGCCTCTCCTCCTCAGCCTCCAACATCCAGGATGCCTAGAATACTGTGCTCCTTCTCTACTCGGCAGTTCCACAAAAGCACCAAGTGTTTTACAAATATGTTCCTCATAATATCATAAAAACGTAAGGTAGTCCATTCACATCAAAAAGTGCCCACACTGACACCCAATATAATCAGCCACTATAGTTACATAGTTACATAGTAGGCGAGGTTGAATAAAGACAATAGTCCATCCAGTTCAACCTGTGTAGGTGTGTGTGGCTGTAATCATCGAACATAGCCCTTAATGTCCTGATCCTTGAGATGTAAGTCTAAGAGTCTTTTGAAAGTCACCATACTACCCGCAGAAACCACCTCTTGTGGTAGACAATTCCACAATCTTGTAGCCCTAACAGTAAAGAACCCTCCTCGTTGCCTGAGGTTAAAACGCTTCTCCTCTAATCGCATTGTATGTCCTCGAGTCCTCATGCAATTCCTTCGAATGAACAGCTTTTTTTCTAAGCTGAGATCCCCATTAAGATATTTATAAATTGCTATCATGTCCCCTCTCAGACGTCTCTTCTCCAGGGAAAATAAATCGAGCGATTGCAGCCGCTCTTCATAGTTAAGGTCCTCCAACCCCCTAATCAGTTTAGTTGCCCTTCTCTGGACTCTCTCCAGCTCCAACACATCCCTCCTGAGGATGAAAAGTGCCAATGTGGTCACTTTTTAGTATGAGTGGGCTACCTTAAGATTTTTATGAATTTATGAGCATCATATTTATAATAAACACTGCACAAATACATTTTCCAACTGGACTTTGGTGGTTTTGTGGGACCGCTGAGAGGAGAAGGGGAGCAGCATTCTGGATATTGGAGATTGAGGAGGAGAAGAGCTTTTTTCAATAAAAAGCGCATTTTGACCTGTTTTTTTATAAGAGGTCATGACCATTTGGTGAGTAAGCACTTTAAATATTGAGTCACCAGTGGTGTCACAGAGGAAGTGGAAGTTGGTTATTGCACACCAGTGGTGTAATATCAAAGTACTGAAGGAGGACTACTTTCATGAGAGAATTATGGACACTTGAAAACGTATTACTCTTATACTTGTCATCACTGATTTCAGTCATTACTTGAGCACATCTATGTGTCTTTGTATGAGTTATTATTGTTTTTTCAGGTATATAATTTAATGTTATAGTGTCACCCATTTCTCGTCCTATTAGGGTGCACTTTGAGGTGGCAGCTGGTGTACTTGTTGGGTTTTTTTCAGCGTTTTTATCATTCTTTTGTTATCATTTTTTCATGTATATTTTTCCACATTTGGTTCAAGATAGAGCAGGACTACACTGTTGTTATTATTAAATCAATGTGTTTACCTAGTCCTGTAATGGAGAGCTTGATATAGTGACTGCTGATTGAAAAAGAAAATTCTTAAAAAAAAAGTTCATACTTTATGAGCGCCAGAATTTTGATAGTCAACACATAATGTATCTGGCGCATCTGGAAGTGTTGGATGCTGAAGATCCAACTAAAGGCCAACGTTTTTTGAAGGAAACAAAGTGAGGACTCACGGACCACCAAAAGAGGTAAGTATTAAGAGTCTTTATTTCTAGGGAGCTTTTATTTAATTTTTCTTCAAGCAAGAGTCACTTAAAAAGTGGTTGACATTGCTAGGAGATTGACTTGTGTATTGGCACATACCTGCCAAGAGATGCCAAAAGGCTTGAATTTTGTTACTGTTTGTTGTTGCTTCTCATGGTGTTAATTTGGCATGAACCAGGAAATAAAATCTCAGCTTCCCTAATGCAAATGCAAGTTTTTAATTCTTTTGTGAAATGCCCACACACATTTATTGCTTACACGTGCTCCTAGTAATGGCCTAGACTTAGAAAGATACTTTACGGTTCCAACATACAGAAGCGGTTTATGACATATTAAGGGTAAAATGTATCCAGCCTTTGCTTGCAGACATCCAATTATGAACTCTTTCTTTTTCAATACATTTGTAGATGATAAGATATTTGAAGTAAACACAATTTCATTTCACAGCACTACAGTGCATAATCTAAGCATTGGCCATGAGCATGGTGCTAATGAGATCTCACAATGGAAAGCATGGGTAAAACGTTGCAAAACTTCTCAACTGGTAGTGGTTTGTTTTTTTTAATTTGAAGTTGGCATAATCTAAAATACAGGTCAAATATAATAAAACAAAAGTACAATGCACAACCCACAGTGTTTTGGCATAGTATGCGTACCCAACATGACCAACAATCCTATAAAGGGACAATATGAATTCTACTCAACCTATATAAGGTAACCATATTACCAGGTTGTGGTTTCTAAATGTAATATACTGTCAGAGTCTATACATGAATTAATTAGTTACTACACGTGTGAAAATATTGAGGATATGATCATAATCATCTGCAGTGTATATTATTTGTTGAAGAAATAAATTACCTTTTTTTTTGGCACACGGTGCAGATAAGAAATCATAAATAGGACAGAAGGGAAAATAGGAGGGAAAGTCTCCCTCATGGAGTCACAGACAGCAATTATAAATTCTGATAGAGGATCTAGCCTTACTTATTATGTAAAAAATGTTCTGTCTGAGGTTGATCTTTAACAAAATAGGAGTGTTTTTTCTCCATATGGACAAAGTTGGCTCAGAGTTTGAAACATGACTGGAATGGTGCTTAAATGTCTTTATTTTTTATTATATATATTTTTTTTAAAGTTGTCAAGATTTAGAGTAAGATGTTGTTGTATTTATTAAATACTTACAATGTATAAATAATATACATATTAATTATATATATATTTTTTAGGCGTAAGATACAGTCAGCAAGGAAACAGTGAAGTCACGTCATCATCATCGATTAATCACCATGGTAACAATGCCATGTTGACCAGCCAATCAGTCCTCCAGCAAGTTTCCCCAGCAAGCTTGGATCATGGCCATAACATGCTTTCACCTGATGGTAAATTGGTGAGTACACCTGGCCTATTGTAGCTGCAGAGCTGATAAGATAAGAGAGACAAGCAAGCAAAACACACAGTATTCTTTTTTTTTTTTAGGTTCTCACAGGGTCAGCAGTAAACAAAGAGGCATTGTGGATGAAAAAAAATCATGAATGCACAGTTTGCTCTAAAAAGCAGTACTCTGACCCACTTTAAGGCCTTTTTTGAAGCTGACCAATAAATGTAACAAAGAGCTGTTCACTTTTTATTGATTAAATGCCTTACAAAGTAGGAAAGTGGGTGGAACAGTGTTTGTTTTTCCTCACAGATGACATGCACATTGATAAAACTGGCTCTCCTAAAGCCTTCTCTCTAAGACCTTGGCTAGGTGTAGACAGGACAGGACTTTTTTTTCACTTGAGGCAAAATACTTTCCCTTTTCTATTTCAGTCATTGGCTACTTTATTTCACAGTGTGTTAGTAATCAGTAGAGAGGTGTCGAATGTGTGATAATCACCTTGCCAAGCCTTAACACTTTTTGTCCCTTTCATCAAGGAAGGTATATAATGAAACAGTGGTATTTGTTGCCATGTAAAGTGCATAAAAAATCTTGTATGATATTTTAATGAACTATCAGTGAATGTTTAAACTGCAGAATATTCTCAGATTCCACAGATAGTCTTGAGAAATTAAAATGTATTTAGTAAACCTACAGCAATGTGAGTAAAGTTGCTATGGGCCAGGTAAACATACAGTATCTCACAAAAGTGAGTGCACCCCTCACATTTTTTGTAAATATTTTATTTATTATATCTTTTCAGGTGACAACACTGAAAAAATTACACTTTTCTAGTGAGCGTACAGCTTGTATAACAGTGTAAATTTGCTGTCCCCCTCAAAATAACTCAACACACAGCCATTAATGTCTAAACCACTGGCTACAAAAGTGAGTACACCCCTAAGTCAAAATGTCCAAATTGGGCCCAGTGTCAATATTTTGTGTTGCCACCATTTTTTCCAGCGCTGCCTTAACCCTCTTGGGTTAAGGCAGTTTACCAGAGCTTCACAGGTTGCCACTGGAGTCCTCTTCCACTCCTCCGTGATTTCATCATGGAGCTGGTGGATGTTAAAGACCTTGCGCTCCTCCACCTTCCATTTGAGGATGCCCCACAGATGCTCAATAGGGTTTAGTTGTGGAAACATGCTTGGCCAGTCCATCACTTTTACCCTCAGCTTCTTTAGGCTCCGTTTCCACTGCCGCGGCTACGAAGTCATGCTACTTCTAGCGCGACTTCGTAGTGAAAGTTGCTTGCGGCATTCAGTGCGACTTGTCCCTCATTATAGAGGGAAGTCGCACTGAAGTTGGCTCAAAAGTAGTACACAAACTACTTTTGAAGTCACCGCAACTGAAGTCGCGGCAGTGAAAACAGGCCAGATTGAAACAAATGGCTTTTGACTTGCTGTGCGACTTGATATGTGTCAAGTCACACAGCAAGTCGCACTAGTGGAAACCGGCACTTAGCAAGGCAATGGTCATCCTGGAGGTGTGTTCGGGGTTGTTATCATGTTGCAATACTGTCCTGCGGCCCAGTCTCCGGAGGGAGGGGATCATGCTCTGCTTCAGTATGTCACAGTACATATTGGCATTCATGGTTCCCTCAATGAACTGTAGCTCCCCAGGGCCGGCAGCACTCATGCAGCCCCAGACCATGACACTCCCACCACCATGCTTGACTAGCAAGACACACTTGTCTTTGTACTCCTCACCTGGTTGCTGCCACAAACGCTTGACAACATCTGAACTAAATACGTTTATCTTGGTCTCATAAGACCACAGGACATGGTTCCAGTACTCCATGTCCTTAGTCTGCTTGTCTTTAGTAAAGTGTTTTGCTATTTAGAAGAGGCTTTCCTCTGGGACGACAGCCATGCAGACCAATTTGATGCAGTGTGCAGCGTATAGTCCTGATAGTACTGATAGGCTGACCCCCACCCCTTTAACCTCTGCAGCAATGCTGGCAGCACTCATACATCTATTTCCCAAAGACAACCTCTGGATAGGACGCTGAGCACGTGCACTAAACTTCTTTGGTCGTCCAAGGCGAGGCCTGTTCTGAGTGGAACCTGTCCTGTTAAACCACTGTATGGTCTTGGCCACTGTGCTGCAGCTCAGTTTTAGGGTCTTGGCAATGTCTTTATGTAGAGCAACAATTCTTTTTTTTTTGCATCCTCAGAGTGTTATTTGCCATGAGGGGCCATGTTGAACTTCAGTGAACAATATGAGAGAGTGAGAGGGATAACATCAAATTTAACACACCTGCTCCCCATTCACACCTGAGACCTTATAACACTAACGAGTCACATGGTACCAGGGAGGGAAAATGGCTAATCGGGCCTAATTTGGACATTTTTACTTAGAGGTGTACTCTCTTTTGTTGCCAGCATTTTGGACATTAATGGCTGTGTGTTGAGTTATTTTGAGATTTACTAAGCTAAGCTGTACACTCACTACTTTACATTGTAGCAAGGTGTCATATCATGTTGTCACATGAAAAGATATAATAAAATATTTACAAAAATGTGAGGGGTGTACTCACTTTTGTGAGATACTGTACATTACAACTGGTTACTCTCTGAGGCTATTCATGTTATAATGCACTAATGCCAAGTTTCCTATAAGTGTAAACAAAAATGGTACAGTGCTACCCTTATAGTTATATTATATACAAAACAAAAAATGTAACATCAAACAGTGTATGGCCACTAGTGAGTAATATAAGCCTAGGTTCACACTGAGGCAGGTTTGAAATTGTGCGAGTTCAGCTGAATTCGCACAATTTCAAACCGGAATTTTCAGTCCGACTTCGGGGGCGATTTCACAGACATCTGTGCCGGTCAAATCGCATGTCAAATTGGACCAATGTGAATGTGGGCTAATAAATCATAGTCAATAAGCAATGATATATGATCACATAAAATGTCAAATGTGATCAGAATGAAATACACTACCCAATCATCATAATATGGCTGCCATATAAACATAAACACACTAATCAGTGATAAAACTTCATGCAGTGGCAATACAATATTTATTTGTGAAAAAAGTCCAATATATACAGTAGATGTACACTTCCGTGAATTACTGTAGATAAGCCTATTCAGTGTCAAAAGGTTTACCCCCCTTCATGACCAGGCCATTTTTTGCAATATGGCACTGCTCTATTTTAACTGACAGTTGTGCGGTTGTGCAACGCTGTACCCAAATAAAATTGGTGTACTTTTTTGCCACAAATAGTGCTTTATTTTGGTGGTATTTGATCACCTTTGCGGTTTTTATTTTTTGCACTAAAAACCAAAAAAAGACCGACAATTTTGAAAAAAAATATATATATTTATTTACTTTATTCTATAAAACATACCCAATAAAAAAAATGTAAAAGAATCAAATGTATTCACCAATTTAGGCCATTATGTATTCTGCTACATATTTTTGGTAAAAATCCCACTAAGTGTAAATTAATTGGTATGCGCAAATGTTATAGTGTTTACAAATTATGGGATATATTTTTATTATTATACATTTTTATTTATTTTTTATTGATTTTACTAGTAATGGCTGCGATCAGCGATTTTTAGCGGGACTGAAACATTATGGCAGGCAAATCTGACATGTTTGACACTTTTTGGGGACCAGTGACACCAATACAGTGATCAGTGCTAAAACAAAAATGCACTGTCACTGTACCAATGACACTGGCAGTGAAGGGGTTAACATTAGCGGTGATCAAAGGGTTAAATGTGCTCCTAGGGGCTGCTTTCTAACTGTGTGATGGATGCTTTGACTGGGGGAAGACAGAAATACGTGTTCCTGTTTAGGAACACAAGAACTCCATCTTCCTCCCTCACAGAACGGCGGTCTGCCTCTCCTGAGAAAGGATGCCAGTTGGCAGTGAACATCGGACCCGCTGTATGGCTCCCGCTGTGTCCAATAACAGGGGGAGGGTCACCGGCAGCGCGTGTGCCCCAGACCCAGTGCACAAAATCACGTACAGGTACGTTATTTCACGCAGGAGAGCCACCCTGTCTGTGTAGGGGGGTCTGGAAGTGGTTAACGTAGAACACCGTAGGTGCCCCTCCACACTATGCGCTCACCTCCAGCCACAGGTCACTCCGAGCCTTCCCCTTTAGTGGTATGTAAATCCACCAATAGGTCAGAGGGATCCTATTCTTGATGTATTCATTCCAGCATAGGATGCCCCATACAGCAGTACTCAAAAAAGTAAAAAGGCTAACATAGTGCTGAATCATATAAAAAACACTTTAATAAAAAATAAAAAATTAAAACTCACATTTCTCTGTGCACTTCCTCTAGTGCACCTAAGTAATAGACTTAATACATTGGGTGTGAGCAGCCCCTTTAAAGATCACTGGAATGTGGTAAGCCTTGGATCTTAACAGTCAGGGCATAAACTTCCTGCGCAATGACGTCACTAGGCCCGGCCCCAACACGTTTCATCACAGGTCACGTTATCTCCTAAAGTTAGTTAGTAAAGTTAGTTAGCTTAGTTTATATGACAGCCATATTATGATGATTGGGCAGTGTAATTCATTCTAATCACATTTGACATTTTTTTTGATCATATATCACTGCTTATTGACTATGATTTATATTACTCACTAGTGGCAATACACTGTTTGATGTTACCTTTTTTGTTTTGTATGTGATTCACAATAGGGGTAGCGCTTTACCATTTTCATTTACACTTATAGTCAAGCTTATGTGGGAATACATATAGGTACTGTATATAGCGGCAGACCCCAACACAAGGTTGTATTGTTTTTTGGTTTTTGCACACGGTAGCTCAGGTGACTCAGGCACTATATTACCAAATTTCCTAATCCATGTAAAGATTTCAAATTGTTTAGGAATAGTTTATGAACAGAAAAAAAAACAATGTTTGCCTACATCTATCCTTGAGACTTCATCTTACTTCCCAATGTAAAAGATTTCTTACAGATAGTACAGTACAGATAGTTGTACAGATAGAACAGATACTATCACAATGAACATATATAATAGTATTCCCCACTGCTGGAGGGCTATGTGCATGCAGATCACTTGCCATGCCAAAAGCCAAAAACCCTTCAGCACTGGGAGGGAGGATCCACATATTTCAAATTTCCCCCTCCACTCCCACTGTTCATTTTACTTAAAAATAATGTAGATTAATCCTTTTTACTTTTTAATCCCGTGCTCCTTCTCCTCTACTTCAATTTTTTTAAAAGCAAGCTTTCCCAAGTTGACATTGTGGCTGCTAACATGGAGCTGAATAATTATCTATTATGAAAATAAGCAGAAAAAAATCTGATTGTATGTATGGGTTTTTTCTTAGGTAATTGGGTAAGGGTATCAGCATTCCAATACCCATTGTATAAAATTTCAGTAGTATTAAAATAAGAATATATTTACTCAGTATACATAAAATGCACTACAACGTGCCCCATCTAATATTATTTAACACTTAAAATTAACTTGTTCTTCCTGGTTCAACGTAGACATTAAGACACTGATGTTACAAGCATGTGAACACCTTGTCTTTGTTATAATAATATGGTCACCATGTTTATTTTCATCATTCTAGATTGACTTGTTAGTAGTCCTAAAACTGGTCACATGATGATGTATCCTTGAGCCCATTCTACGTGTTTCTGGGTTAAGTGTCTTACTGTATACGTTGAGCAAATAAAGAGGCAATTCTTTAGCACTGCCTCTCCCTCCTTGCACATGATAGCTCCCTCCCTTTCGGGGAATGTCTAATTACTCTCTGTATATCAATATTAAAATGTGTGATCAGGCTACCTCTAAATCAATGTAAAAATAACAACTAAAAGGTGACAAAAAAATGACTTAATAGGTAAGTGTTTCATATATATAAAGCGCCAGAGCAAATTAAATCCATAAACAAACATATAATACAAAAAATGCCAATGCAATCACTAATAAAGCTTCCTATAGCTTGTGAAATCAAAAAAGTCTCTTTTTGATAAGGTGCTTCATAGGGATGACACTGCAGTGTAACGACAATTTTCCACTCGTGCTCCTTTCACCAGTGCAAGCTCATCTCCATTATAGACCCCTAAGGGCCAACAAAACATAAATGCAGATAAATCTGATGGGCCAAACTCTGGTGTTCAGGTTCCTTTAAGAATGATGGAATTCTCTCTCCAAGCTCACACATAGGTCATAGGCAACAAACAGAAAAAACAGCCTCCAATATGGCAGTACCTGGGTCATTAAGCTCAACACACCGCACAGAACCCACTTCATAAAATGCACTCACATTTATTAGGTAAAAAACAAGCATATAATAAAACCCAGCTTCTCACGTGATCCAGTGAAAAATCCCACCGCCCTGCTCCACCTCTACGCGTTACGCCACCAACGCATGTGGCTTCATCATGAGATGTTGTCTGATGTTAGGATATCTTTCATTGTATGTTTTCAAACCCATTCAGACACTCATTTTGGTAGTGTATTCTACTACCTACTCAAGTATTCCTTACCCCTCTCCAAATGATTTTTTTTGCAACACTTATTACTGAAAAACACACATTTAAATTTGCCAAAAGTGAAACTCTGAAACTTTTAGGATGTGTTACTTTGGCACAAATTTTAAAGCTATCCTTCTCGGAAATGCCCAATTTATTCAGACCAGGCCAGCCATAATGGCAGGGTGCATCATTGGCCCGTGTGTGAAAAGCCACTGCTATACAAGCATTGCATTTAGCATTTTAACACTTTCGCTGCCAGGCCATGTGCTCCAGTGTTAAACTCAGCTGGCCAGGCCATTTTTGCAATTTTTCCATTGCTTTTTTATTTTTCACTTACAGCTTTCAGAGTTTTTAAAAGACCCTCAATACAATATATTTTCTGAAAGCACATGACCAGTAGAATAAAAAGAATGTGCTACTGATTTTTAGGGCCTCATGATATTTGCGCAAATGTTTCTCAAAACAATATTTTTGCTAAAAATACACAAAAATCAATATTAGCATATACAAACACGGCAAATTTTACAAAGTTTCTACTAAATATAAAAGTTTAACCTGTATTGAGTTAATAACAAATATTTGTAAATTTTAAATTGCACCTTTATGCGAAATGGTGAAAATCAAACATATGCAAAACTAAACTGTAAATAACCAAATTTTTCCAAAAATCTGGAGGTTTTCATCTTTCACTTACAGCTTTCAGAGATTGTAAAAGACCCCCCAAGCCATATATTTTATGAAAGCAGATGACCAGTAGAATTAAAAAGAAGGTGCCAATAATTTTTATTGCTCCATGATATTTGCGCAAATGTTTATCAAATCAATATTTTTACAAACAGCGACACTAAAATAATTATTAGCAGATACAAACACAGCAAATGTTACAAAATTCCTGCTAAATTCCTACGAATATAAAAATTGAACCTGTATTCAGTTAATTAATAACAAATATTTGTAAATTTTAAATTGCACCTTTATGCGAAATGGTGAAAATCAAACATACGCAAAACTGTAAATAACCAAATTTTTCTAAAAATCTGGAGGTTTTCATTTTTCACTTACAGCTTTCAGAGATTGTAAAAGACCCTCCAAACCATATATTTTCTAAAAGCACATGCCCAGTAGAATAAGAAGAAGGTGCTAATGATTTTAAGCGCCCCGTGATATCTGCGCAAATGTTTCTCTAATCAATATTTTCGCTAAAAATACACTAAAATCAATGCTAGCAGATACAAACACAACTCCTGCTCAATTCATAATAAATATAAAAATGTAACCTGTATTGAGTTTAAAAATAACAAATATTTGTAAATTTTAAATTGCAAAATGGTGAAAATCGAATGTGCGCAAAACTGTAAATAGGCTTATTTCTATAAAAATCTGGAAGTTTTAATTTTTCACTTACATCTTTCGGAGTTTGTATAACAGCCCCCAAACCATATATTTTCTGAAAGCACATGACCAATAGAAGAAAAAGAAGGTGCTAATGTAGGGGCACAATAGTTGCGCAATGCAAATGTTTATCAAATTGCTGTTTAAACTCAAAAACACTAAAATCCTTATTAGCATACAAAACACAACGTCACTTACAAAATTCCTGCTAAATTCCTACTAAGTCATTGTTCACATGGGGTGTACTAAAGCGTACGCCCATGGAGGGCCATATGGAGAGCCGTATTTACCCTGTGCATCCCTGTGCAGGTATTCACATTCATGTCAATTGGGATGTAGCATCTGTAAGAACAGGTCTGACATCTGTTCAGGTGTAGGTACATGGCCCGCCCCCCCCTCCATCCTGACAGTCACGATCTCTGCAACCAGCGGGAGGAGGTGGAGAGAAAGCCAGTCAGCAGCGCTGCATGGGCAGGGTTCTGGGGATCGGCGAGGAGAGGGGGGATGCTGCAGGGAGGGGGGTCCAAGTGTGGGGTTGGTCTTTACATTTTTTTTTTTTTTAGCACTGTGGCAATGGATGCAATTGTCGATAGGAGAGGTAGCAGGGGGAAGCTGACAATTGCATCCAGCCACGGTGATCAGTGCCAGTGTGGGGGGGGGGATCGGTTGGTATTAGGGGTTAAAGTAGTGCTAGAGCAGGTTGTCAGTAGGAGAAGAAGGGGGGGCATTTTAGCGGCCAGGGCAGCAGGTTGGCTGGGGGGGCAGAGAGCAATAGGAGACAGGCAGGCAGTGGGAGGGGAAGGGGTCATATTTGAAGTGAATAACTCTGATCAGCGGATTGTAATCTGCTGATCAGAGTTATAGGATTGTTTAGCAGAGTCTGATGAACAATTATGTTAGAAGTTTATGATCACTGAACTTATAGCAGAAGGAGAAATGAGGTGCAAGCAGTGCTGTAGATCCGTATGCTGTACGGACATGGCAGTGAAAGGGTTAAGGGTTTTGTAAAAAAAAAAAAAAAAAAACATCCATCATAACATAAAGTCTTATAAATTGTACAAATAAAATTTGAAGCAATATGCCCTGCATAAAATACTAATTATTTTCCTTTTTCATAATTTTTTTCTGTGCATTTCTGTCATAGTCATCTTTTTTTAAACAGTTTCCTGCATCTTACAAATGTTTGGTAATAATTATTTTCTAATCACACCTTTTGCTTTTTTACAGATATCTGTGTCAGGGGGTGGACTACCACCAGTGAGCACGCTGACAAACATCCACAGTCTGTCCCAATCAGTGCATCACAATTCCCAACAATCACAAAACCTTATCATGGCACCCATATCTGGAGTCATGGCAATAACACAAAGTAAGTTGGCAAGAGGATTTGTTACAAACTTTTCAGCCTTTTGCCTGCTGTTATATCAGATATAGCTTAGAACATTATTTTTTTACAGTTTCAAGTTGTTTTCAGAAATATTTGAGTTGGAAAAAAAAAAAACCTTCATATATTAAGGCTGGCCATAGATAGATCAAAATCTGACTGGTTCAGCCGGAACCGTCCAAATTTTGATCCATCTTTGGGCAGGCTAATTTTACTGAAGTCAATCCAAAGATCAATTTCAGTACAACCAGCCTGTTGTTTTTTTTTAGTATGATCACTGCCGGCGGCTAAAGCTGACAGCAGTGATTATTGTATTCTGCTGGCTGGGAAATCTCCCGCTGTCAGAATCAAAGCATTGTTCTTTCCTTCAACCTGTGGTTGAAGGAATGAAAGTTGTATAATATTTGACTTGGTTTAGCCTTACATGCAAGCAGCATCTAGGTAGTCAGATAAAAAGCTTGGTATTGGTCTGTCAGTGCAGCATGGTCTTGTAGTAATGTGGGGTTTTGCTGGCCAGAAACACAGGGGATTTTGAAAAACTTTTAACCAACTTTGAAATGCAAAAATGCTGCTGGATCTGGGTAACCTACAAACGTTTTTCAGATACATATAAATATACAAACTGTTGCTGGTAAATGATCTGGATCCATTAAACTATTTTTCTGATCAAATGCTATATGTAAGTGGTGAAAGTTTCTATAAAATTGCCCTGACCAGCAATATATTCGTTCAGAGATCTTCATTAAAGGGTAACTGTAGCTTACAGCATTTTCACTAAGTAGACATTTTGAGTCATTACTGTCATGTTTAAATGATAAAAACTTTTCTTTGAAGCTCTCATGTGATTGTGTTTTGTATATCGTTTAGGCAGCCCATACACTCATCATGTTTTTTCATTCAACCAGTGGTGATGTGGATGGGGTAATCCTCCAGCTATGCTATTGTGTTCTGATGGTGGGGAGCCTTCCCCGCCATCAAAATCCAATGATCAGTGCTGCTGATTATTGCTTATAGGCACAGATCAATCAGGAAAAACTCAACAGGCTGCCCATACATGGACTGAATCGAAGTTGTTCAACCTGAACCTGAGGCTCATCCCTAGTTATGTCTATGAGACTTCCATATTTTTCAGACTGGCCCCTGTTAGAAAGAACCGTCTATTAGATAACCTGTCCAGATGCATTTGGTTTCCTTTGAGATAAGCTGAACAAGCACTCATCTTCTCATCTGTTTTCTAAGGTTGGGTAGAGACAAAAGCTGGGAATGCCTAAAGCCTAGTACACATGGGCCAAATGTCGGATGGCATCTGCCGGTTTAATAGAAAGTGGCCGACATTTGGCCTGTGTGTACTGCATTTGATTTGACAGAAGCCAGCCATTCAGCCAGATTCTGTCAAAGGGGCATGACCGCAAAAGGTCTACCGATCTTCTCCTGATCAGCGATCTCAGCCAATGGCTTGATCTAGCACTGTGCTCAAGAGCAGAAGTTCTCCCTTCTCACAGGGCAGATTGATAGCAGTGAGAGCTTATGACTGTGTAATAGCCAAATTTGGCTGTTTTTATATACATTGTCATATACCTATTCTGTCTTATAATTTGTTGATTACAGGATTGCACAGAGACAAGGTTTTATAAAACAAAACCACATATAAACACTATGCAGACCTTTTCCTCACCGTCAATCATTGTCCTAAAAAGACTACAGATTATTGTCAAGACCTTCTATTCCAGGGGAAAAAAATGCTCCCAGTTTTTCTTACCCAATCCTCCCCTAGCAGCTGGCACTCTCCTCTACTCCCCTACACTCAGACAGTGGTTTGTCCCTCGGAATCCTCACGTCCAACGCAGGGCTCTAAACACTACGTTGTACTTGATGATGTCAGGTGACCTACAACTGCCAAAGCATAAGGGAGAAGAAGCTGCGAGAACTGGTTTTACAGCCTTGAGAGAGCCTGCAGGAGTGAAGGATCAAGTAAGTAAAACCCTCAACCGTAACAAGCATTTTACCCTTGCAGTGTGAGGGCAGCTTAAAAATGAAACGTATAATTACAAAATGTATACAATTTTCAGTTAGATTGTTGAAATGAGAATGATTACAGCATAGACATTTTAATAATCTTGTAACATTCTTGTCCCCAGATTTGAACACTAGTCAGGCACAGACTGTTCCTGTCATCAACAGTGTCGCCGGAAGCCTAGCAGCTTTACAGTCGGTGCAGTTTTCACCTCAGTTGCACAGCCCGCATCAGCAACAAATCATGCACTCATCTTCTGGTCACATGTCACAACAACCATTTATGGCCACAATGACTCATCTTCAGAATTCACACAGTAAGTACTGTGCTCAAAAAATGTTATTGCCCTTTCTAGGAATGGTATAAATAACCAGAACATTGGTACCAGATCTGCCTGAAGTTTGTATTGCTAATTTGAAATACAGTGTTATGGCACGGAGTTAGAGTGGGTATTAAAGTATATATATTTCTCAGATTTTGTGGTGTTTGAGGTCTACAGTGATCTTGCTTGTAACTAGACATTTATGTAGTGAAGGGTCCCTTAACAGGCAAAAATGGTCAATTGGCAAAATGGCAAAACTGGGTTACAATGTTACTGTATATGTGTCTATACAATATTTCCCTGAAGACATTGGAAGCAAAAAATAATTTGGGGAAATAATTATTGTACACTTTTGGATTATTATCACCGCTGTCCCCCCCCCCCCCCCCCAGATAAGATTGTACTGAAGGTATCTGCGTGTGTGCCTTTCCCATCCCTTTCTATAGGTATAAAAGCAGATGCGTAACCAAGCTGGGGAGGTTTGTTGAGTAACTATCATGTGATTAGGGTGCCAAAATGGCAGCTGGATCATACCAATACATATGGCGCCTTGTATTGTCTACGCTTTGTATATAAAACAATAGTAAATGGCTCCATTAAAAGCATCTACCATAAAGAATTGGGCAAGAGTGGGCATGGATTTGCCCAATCCATTTGAATGATATACTCTTCATTTTTATGCAAATATGGCTTCTATATCAAATCACATTTATAATGACTAAAAATCAAACTACAATATATACATTGGGTCTCAAATTTGTGTTCCTTTTGAACCTAAATACCTTTTCAAAGACATAAACAATGGAGATAAAAGAAAGCTGTAGCTGTAGGAGGGGTTTTTTTTCGCTTTTTTCAGCTGTAGCATTTTTTCATTTTTTTTTTTTTTTTTTTTAGCAAAACTATACTCCCACAAAAGCTTATGACTCAAAAACTTTGATAAACGCAGAATAGCCACGTTTTTTGGCACTTTTTCAGCTTTTATCAGCATTAGAGCGTTTTTACAGCTAAAAACGCCTCCTAAAACCCATTAGTTCTGGGGTTTTTTTTTACAGCCAAAAAATATCCCTGCCAGAAACTGCTGATAACAGCCTATATGTGAATGGACACATAGGATAACATGCTGGGGAGTTTACTGGCTGCAGAAATTAGCGTACAACGCCAAAAACAGCAGCTGTTAAAATGTCCAGTGTGCATGAGGCCTAAATGTCACTGGCCACAAGTATAAATAAAGCCAGTTTTGTATAGATTGGGGTAGGAATAGAATGCTTGTCAGGTTTAATTGCTTTCTGCGCTCCTGTTAAGGAGATTCACCCTCTCTGAGTCCTGTTTACCATTATCTTTGAAAGTGAAATTTGACAAAAATTCCAAATTTTGGGTTCTCCCCAAAAAAGTAAAAGAGGGGAAATCTTCCATGGGGCACACTGGATCTGGTGACCTGTGAGTCCCCAAGGATTTCCCTTAATTTGCACAAATTTCCTCTCACTTCCTGTTTGGCTATGGGACAGGAAGTTGAAGGAAAATCTCTGCAATGGGACACAGATGGCGGAAAAAAATCTGACAGGGGTTATAACCCTACCTTACTCTATCTGAAATGAAAAAAAAAGTTTTGCCTATAGTTCTTCTTTAACCACTTTTGGACTGCCCACCGTAGTTTTACGTTGCTACTTTGATGTTAAATACCGGGGTTATGGCAGATAGCTGCCATAACTCCGGTATTTTTTTTACAGGGCGGGCGGTCCTCTTTCACAAAAAAATGGTCCCAGCGGCTGATTCACTGCAAGATCACTTTTATGGGCAGCGAGAGAGGTGACCCCGCCTCTTCCCTGTCGTTTTTCCCCATTTACCGGAGCTATCCGTAGCAGGGAAAACAAGCTGGCCTCCACTCGACTCTATGGCCTTGGAGGACCAGAGTGACGTCATAAGTCGCTTCCCTCCAACAGCCCTAAAGGGCCCATTTTTTTTTCATGATGAAAGAAAATGACATTTTTCGGAAAAAGACAATTTTTTGCTTTTTAGTGTAGATGTGAGATCTGAGGTCTCTTTGACCCCAGATCTCACATTTAGGAGGACCTGTCCTGCTCATCTGTATTACATTCCTTGTAATAGGAAAAAAAGTTATCAAAAATATTTTTTTTAAAGGGACAGTATAAAAATAAAAAATAAAAGGTCAAATAAAAAAAAAATTTGAAGCGCCCCGTCCCACCGATGCTCAGGCGCAGAAACAAATGCATACGCACAGTCATGCCCACATATGTAAATGGTGTTAAAACCATACATGTGAGGTATCGCTGCGATCGTTGATCGAGCAATAATTCTAGCCCTAGACCTTCTCTGTAACTCTAAACTGGTAACTTGTAAACATTTTTAAAGGGTCGCCTATGGAGATTTGTAAGTACCAATGTTTGTTGCCATTCCATTAGCGTGCACAATTTTGAAGCATGACATGTTGGGTATCAATTTATTCAGCTTTACATTATCTTTCACATTACGGAAAAAATTGGGCTAACTTTACTGTTTTTCTATTTTCTAATCCAAAAAAGTGTATTTTTTTCCCCAAAAATTGCGTTTGTAAGACTGCTGTGCAAATACGGTGTGACAATCTCCATTTAATTCTCTAGGGTCTCTGCTAAAAAATATATAAAATGTTTGGGGGTTCTAAGTAATTTTCTAGCAAAAAATACTGATTTTAACTTGTAAACAACAAGTGTCAGAAATAGGCCTGGTCCTTAAGTGGTTAAGTCAGTTAGGCCAGGTTCACATCTATCCATGTCTGCTTTTTTCTGCATATGTTGTAGCACATTTTCATTCTTTAATTGGGAATCACAGCACATGAATATGCACAGAAAATCAAAAATGCCTTAGTTTCATCAGCACAGTACAACGAAGCAAACAGATGTGAATTGCCTCAATGGGTACATTCAAAATGCACATAAAACTCTAAAAGTCTGAGTCAGGCCTAGCACACATATTCACAATATGCATTTATGAGCCATTCAGTTGCAAAGGATTAGTTGTTATCTTTTTAAAAAATACAGTAGATACATGTTCTTCTCATGTATTTACTTTCAATTGATTTCTATTAATTAATGACCAACAATAATTATTTAGGAAAAAGTGATTTCAATAAACAGAGCTAATTTTAGAAGTGTTTACAGACAATATATATATACATTTTTTTTATAAAGATGAGTGAATTGATTTCCAAATCTGGATAATTTGGCAAACCTCACTTTTTTTGGTGAATGGTGGGTTTTCATTTGCCCTGAACGTGTGTAGATTTGTTTCAACTGAGGAGAACAGTTCATAAACCCTAGACCACCAGGTTTTAGAAACAGTTGCTGAATTGTCTAGATTACCAAATCAGTTTATTATTAGTGATTTTCTGTGGCCTAGTTGTGGATTGTGTGGGCAGTAAATAAAACATTTCATCCCATACTGCCTTATGCACAGCCAGAGACGCCAACATTTCCTGGAGTTTTCAAGATGTTGAAAACCCAAGTTGTGGTTCATCTTCAGCTGTACCACGTAGCTTTAGAAAAAGACTCCCTGGGGCATTTGTAGAAAATGATAGCTCAAGTAGGCCATGCCAATTTGAAGGAACCAATGGCTATACACAAAAAAAGTTTTGGAATCTGGTCAAAGTGTCTTTAAAAAAAATGAGCTTTTTTTAACGCACTAAAGGTAACATTTCTATTACTCTTTATAATGCACCCTAAAGGTGTTTGTGATTATTTTGATATTTCTCATGAAGATATCTGTGTATATTGATGGATGGGCTCACCTTTGTTCTTCTTGTGTCTTTTGATGTCCATAGTGTATGCACACAAGCAGGAACCTCCCCAGTATTCACACACATCCCGGTTTCCCTCAACCATGGTTGTCACAGATACTGGCAGCATCAGCACGTTATCAAGCATGTCTTCCAATAAACAGGTGGGTTGCACATGAGTTTTACATTCTTCTGCGCATTTGCTAATCTGCTTTTTTGTGTGCAAAACTGATGTAACTAGGAATAACACATTAATGCACAACTTCTGATGAATTTTTTTAATAGTTTTGGACATAGCTAGGATGACTTGAAACCTTTGTTTTAGTTATATTTTTGTAGTAACAGGAAAACAGTTGGCAAAAAAAAAAAAATATATATTGTAGGTGACTAAATACATACAATGTTGTCTTACCTTGAGTTTTTGTATATTCATTTAGAGGAATGAAAAGAGATTGGAAATTTTAGGACAGTTTCTTGATGTTTTCTATTGTTACAGTATCTTACAAAAGTGAGTACACCCCTCACATTTTAGTACATTTTTTATTACATCTTTTCATGGGACAACACTGAAGGAATTACACTTTACAATGTAAAGTAGTGAGTGTACAGCTTGTATAACAGTGTAAATTTGCTGTCCCCTCAAAATAACTCAACACACAGCCATTAATGTCTAAACCGTTGGCAACAAAAGTGAGCACACTTCTAAGTGGAAATGTCCACATTGGGCCCAAAGTGTAAATATTTTGTGTGGCCACCATTATTTCTCAGCACTGCCTTAACCCTCTTGGGCATGGAGTTCACCACAGCTTCACAGGTTTCCACTGGAGTCCTCTTCCAATCCTTCATGACGACATCACAGAGCTGGTGAATGTTAGAGACCTTGCACTCCTCCACCTTCCCTTTGAGGATGCCCCACAGATGTTCAATAGGGTTTAGGTCTGAGGACATACTTGGCCAGTCCATCACCTTTACCCTCAGATTTTTTAGCAAGGCAGTGGTTGTCTTAGAGGTGTGTTTGGGGTCATTATCATGTTGGAATACTGCCCTGCGGCCCACCCTCCAATAGGAGGGGATCATGCTCTGCTTCAGTATGTCACAGTACATGTTGTCATTCATGGTTTCCTCAATGAACTGTAGCTCCCCAGTGCTGACAGCACTCATGCAGCCCAAGAAGACCATGACACTCCCACCACTATACTCGACTGTAGGCAAGACACACTTGTCTTTGTACTCCTCACCTGGTTGCCACTACACACGCTTGACACCATCTGAACAAAAATTTTTTATCTTGGTCCCATCAAACCACAGGACATGGTTCCAGTATTCCATGTCCTTAGTCTGTCTTCAGCAAACTGTTTGAAGGCTTTCTTGTGTATCATCTTCTGGGACGACAGCCACAAAGACCAGTTTGATGCAGTGTGCAGCGTATGATCTAAGCACCGACAGGCTGACCCCCCCACCCTTTCAACCTTTGCAGCAATGCTGGCAGCACTCATACGTCTGTTTCCCAAAGACAGCCTCTGGATATGGCCCTGAGCAGGTGCACTCAACTCCTTTGGTCAACCATGGCAAAGCCTGTTCTGAGTGGAACCTATCTTGTTAAACCACTGTATGGTCTTTGCCACCTTCCTGCAGCTCAGTTTCAGGCTCTTGGCGATCTTCTTAAAGCCTAGGCTATCTTTATGTAGAGTAATAATCCTTTTTTTCAGATCCTCAGAGAGTTCTTTGCCATGAGCTGCCATGTTGAACTTCCAGTGACCAGTATGAGAGAGTGAGAGCAAGAGCACCACATTTAACACACCTGCTCCCCATTCACACCTGAGACCTTGTAACACTAATGAGTCACATGACACCAAGGAGGGAAAATGGCTAATTGGGACCAATTTGGACATTTTTACTTAGGGGTGTGCTCACTTTTATTGCCAACGGTTTAGACATTAATGGCTGTATTTTGAGGGGACAGCACATTTACACTGCTATACAAGCTTTACACCCACTACTTTACATTGTAGGAAAGTGTCATTTCTTCAGTGTGAAAAGATATAACAAAATATTTACAAAAATGTTAGGGGTGTACTCACTTTTGTGAGATACTGTATGTAACTAAGAGCTGGGACAATTTGAAGAAGAATTTTCATACAGCCATATAGGGCAGAAGCGAAAAAATGATTGAGCACAAAACAAAATCAACATTTTGTGGGTTGAATGGCCCATGCAGAGATTATTCTGATCGCTATCACTTGTCAGCTGTAGCATAGCTCAGCCAGTAGACTACATAGGACAATTGCTTTTTTGCGGGTATATTGGAAACATAGCTCACAATGTTTCTGCAAAACAGTAAACATACATATGAGAACATTTTTCTTTTTCTAATTTCTACTTCAAGAATTATTTTGAGTGGACAGTAAATTTACACTGTTATACAAGCTGTACACTCACTACTTTACATTGTAACAAAGTGTTATTTCTTCAGTGTTGTCACATAAAAAGATATAATAACATTTTTACAAAAATGTGAGGGGTGTACTCACTTTTGTGAGATACTGTATATAGAGATAGGCTTGCTGGTATTGGCTAAACATCAGGTTGTTCGGTCTAAATATTCACAGATTAGCAACCAGTGGCAGGCCTACATAGCTCTGCCATGGACATTATAGGGACTGCGCTTAAGATGGGAGTAGCCTATAAAGAGTAACTTGTACTTGTCATTAAGTGGGGAATGGCAAAAACTTTTCAACCCAGTTTAACCTAATAAAGTACAGCAGAAAATGTCAATAAGCTGATGTTGTCTAGACTACGAAGATGGTTTATATGTTGTCTGTTATTTTTACCCTAAATGTGAAGACAATTTAATTCAGCCTTAGCTGCTACACATTCATTGAAGCAGTAATTATTGGGAGTTGTGACATCTTAACGGGCTGAATCCTAATGTACTTGGATTAGATAATTATGTCCTGCATCTATAGGACTTGTTTCAACAAGCATCAAAGTCAGCTCGGGCAAGATGAATAATTAATCAGGTCTGGTTAGGGCTGAGCGCCCACCAGATGGATTGATAAGCCTTTTCAAGGAAATAGTATTCCATGGAGCCTTGATTTGCTTGATTGCCTGACTGATTATGATTTGTGGGGTTAGATAAATGTTTTTTCTCTTGACTACAAAGAGTGGGAAATGCAAAAAGGAATTGACAAGGAATACATGGAATTACATTTTCATTACTAGCTCCGCCAGACAGGGGCAACGTTAAATAAACCATCCTTTTATTATTCACCCATTATATTTGGGCATTAAGCCAAAATAATATTTGTTAAATGATCCCAAGAACCATCAAATCCTTCTAGTGTTTAAATTTAAAGCCCAACGCCAATTATTATTATTATTTTTTTTTTTGGAATAGAGATGGTTTATAACATTTGTCATGTTATTATTGCTCTCTGTGTCCCAAATGGGGGGATTCACTCAATTTTTGTGTTAGGAACAATAGGACAGAGATATAGGAAAAAAATATATCCCAATAAGAGCAGCAAAAACACTTTGTAGTAGCGTGGAGAAAAGTTTAAACTAAAAGCCTGATAGAAGTTTTAAACCCAACTGGATTCAAAACTAAAAAAAAAAGGCTCCAATGGAATTGGGGTTTTAAATCCAATGCTTGCATTGTTAAATCGTTCCAAAACACATGATTATTACCTTCAAAAATACTTGATATTTATGTTATTTTACTTAAAGCCAAATATGATGTTCTTCTTGTTAGACAACTACTATTATGATCATGACCTCCCACACACATGACTATACTAGAGGCCTATTAGAGGAGAGCACTATGTATGATGTTCTTCTTGGTGGACAACTACTATTATGATCATGACCTCCCACACACATGACTATACTAGAGGCCTATTAGAGGAGAGCACTATATATGATGTTCTTCTTGTTGGACAACTACTATTATGATCATAACCTCCCAAGCACATGACTATACTAGAGGCCTATTAGTGATGTGAAAGAGATACTCAAACATAGTGCTCTCCTCTGTCTATTGTTTAACCTGAAAACAATGCACTTTTATAACAATGCACAAAGCATTTATATAAGATTGTCCAATACATAAAGCAACACATGTTGGAATTTAACTATAAACTTTCATGAAATGATAAGTGGTGACTAATGGCAACTGTAGATCATATACAGTATTAGTCTTAGTCTTATATTTTACACAACAAAAATGACTGGCAGGTTTCTACAAATAACATTTTAAGGAAATCCTAATAACTACTTTTCTCTAGGTTTTTTATATTACTTTTTCATAAAAAAATAAACCACACGTGTATTGGGTATCGTCAACTGTAACTGTTAAACAGACACAGTACAAACAGCATTTTAGCAAGTACTATCTTAGAAAGATTCATAATCACTACCAAAAGCTGAAGGCCAATGTACATTGCAGACTTTATTATATCTACAAATGTAGTTCCCTGAATTTCTGATGCCGTGATAAAATGCATTTTTCTTATCTATGTTGACAATACAATGCAATATCATCCAGTACAATTATATATTCAGACACTAAATACCATGTCTTAATGGTGTGCAATACTATATGTGTGTCTTCTTATCTTGCTAACAATGTTTGTTCTTCATACACCAAAAATTTAAAAGTTTGCAGTTTTGTTCTCTCTGCTTGATCTCTTACAGACTTTATTAACAAATATTACAGATCGCAATCCCAGAGCAATAAAGTTTTATACCTAAAGTAAATTCTACATTTTGGTATTGCTTTTAAAGCAGTTTGTGTGCATATTATAGTTGTGCTGTTCAAAGCCTACAGGCCTTCTTTCTAGAGTTGTGTATACAGTAAAGGGTAAATGTCCATATTCCATGGCCAAGTAGCTCTGTCATAAAATTCGTTTGTGGTGCAATAAAATAATTTTGCTAAATTAGGGTAATATATCATAATTAAATGTCGTTTCTGAAAGTCTTTTTTTTTTTTCTTTTTGCAGTGCCCTTTGCAAGCCTGGTGATATCCTGCTGCACTTAACCTCCTATGTTAGCAATATGGACATTTTCTCAGAACTTTACAAACATTGGTAACATCTAGGACTTTCAGTTGTTACTATATGAAAATGATTCAAGATCCATTTGAGATGTGAACCACTAAGAACTGGAGAGGCAGACTCTCTGAACAAGGGGAAAAGCCCATGTATTCTCACTCATCTCATGACAATACTTGATTTTCAGTCATCTTCCCAGGTAATTTGAAGGCTTTCCTGAGTTGTGTGACCCAGACATGACACGTAGATGGAGTGTGATAAAATGCAATTACTTATATGTAAGAGACTGCAAACCTGTGTGGTGCATACAGACTGCTGCTGGAACATTGCCATAGAAACTGGAAATTCTGGAGCCGAAAACTGTGTACAAAGCTGAACTGAGCCATTGTAAATGTTTAAATAAGTGAACGATTGCTGTAGAAGAGAATTTGTTTAATAGCTGTAAATTGTAAAAAAAACGTGCAATTATTTTGTACATAATGCATAAATATAATGTTTTGGTTGTTTTTAAAGGAAAGGTCAAACATCCAAGTAAAAGGAAGCATTTGATCAACATACACAAAGCCATGGGATGAATTTGCAGTGTTGCACAATAAAATGTATTTCATTGTGGTATATTGTATGCAGTACAGTCCATGACATTACCCTGGGACTGATTTGTAAAGACAAGAGGAAAGGAAAAACAAAGGTTTGTAGATAAGGAAAAAAGATTTGGGACCTCCTTTGACTGGTTGTTATAACCAAATCTTTGCCTGTTCTCAGGTCTTTGTAAATCAGACCCATTGCTATTATTGTAACCTGTAGGTGACACAAGGGCATACTGGGAAATTTATCAAATTTCCTTTTTTTTCTTTTTTTTTTGATGCGTTCATCAAACCCTACGTTGCTTTAGGGAAAAATACATTTTTACATATATACAACAAGCATAACACAACAAGTTGACCCCTTATGTAAATAATCTCTTTCCCATAAAAATTGAATGTAATAATCAATACTTGCTATCACTGCCTTATCATTATCCCTCAACAATTATGTTAGATAAATATTAGTATTCTGGTTATATGGATATTGTATTTCTTTACTTCTAAACAATAATGGGTCATTTCACACAGCTGAGCCCAATGAAATTTAAAAATTACAGTCACATGACTAAAATAAAGTTTATTCTCTTTATGTTAAAGCTTTGTGAAATGAGCCTTAAAGTGGTTGTAAAGGCTAAAGGTTTTTCTTTTTACATGAATGCATTTTCTGCATTAGGGTAAAAAAAAACATTTACTTGCAGCTCCCCCCCTTACACTCCCCAAATACTTACCTGAGCCCGATCCAGTGCTGTGCCTGAGAGCAGCAGCACTGCTCACTCTTTCTTTTCTCACTGGACTCAGTGAGAGCAACGGGAGCCATTGGCTCCTGCTTTTACCAATTAAATCCAGTGACAAGAAAGCCAGGAATGGGGCTGAGCCACACAGCGCAGCTGGGGATTGAGCCTGCATGAGTGCAAGTGGCTTGCTATGGGGACACTTGGAAGGCAGAAACAGCCAGGAGCGCCAGTGGAGGACTCCAGAAGGGAAGGATCAGTGCTGCTCTGTGCAAACCCATTGCACAGAGCAGGTAAGTATTATTTTAAAAAACCTTTACAATCACTTTAAGTCATCTAGCTGGAGAAGCTAGTCTATAATATATTAAAAATGCTGAATGTTGGCTCTTGTTGAAAGGATGTTATGGAGAGTGATGTCATGTGCAAAATGATGTACAATCTTTATAAATGCTACAGATCTTGGCTTTTTGAAAGAGCTTTGTCACTTTCAATAAGAAAATAGCCTTTCCTCTAAGCCCCTCATTTAGATGACAGGAGTTGGCCTGCTGCAGAAAAAAACTAGAAAAGTGGCCTATGGTATTCCACACCATGTGGCAATTTTAGAATTTCTTTAGACCAAAGTTTAGCCGATGTTGAAGGGTAAACAGAAAATAAAAAATAGGATTAGAATAAATGATTCCAATCTACACCATCTAGCATATGCTTTCATTACTTCAACAGTCTTCCACCAGAGCCATCACTATATCCATTAAAATGTTCTGAATATGTTGCCAAATAATTGTAGCCAGTAAATGCAGAATAATAGACTAAAAGTAAATGTACAATTGGAAACATTTTAAACTGTATTTATAAGAACTGTACCAGCTTTACCTGCTATGATGTACGACTGAGTTTAAATTTTGTGGCGAGTCAACACTAATGACTTTGTCCCTAGATAAGAGTGGCATGAGAAAGAGACCTCTGTAATTTCATGCCACCTGACCACAAAACACATGATTGCAACTGTGAAGTGGGCTTGTGTGTCATGTGACAGTTCTCATCATTGGCTATCCAGCTACTTCGCCTCATTAAACAAGGCAGCAACTTCATCCAATTGTGTTTAGAGGACCGACAGTCTGTATACATCATCAAATTAGTGATTTGGAACAAAGGTCAGCTAAAGCCCCTGTTCACATGTCTAAGAGGAAGTGAGAAAGGAAGGGGGAAATAAATATACACACCCATTACAAATGAAATTGTAGGCCTTTGGTGGTTGCCTTTGTCTACTGGATTTAGACTTTGGCAGATAACACGATACAACCATGTCCATTTAATTACAGACAGTATTATTTAAGATTTCCTTGTGATTTTTTATAGTGCATTTGTAACTGTATCATACATGCAGTTTCTTTTTAAAAGATCATTTTTTTTTATATACAGCAGTATTAATTTAATGTTGACATTTTGTTTCATTGTAATATGTGATACAATTTATGTTTCCAATGATACATCAAACATAGTGTTGGCACTGGACAAATTCTTCCCAAGATAGATTTTTGGCTAAAATGATTCTGTGTTAAAGTGGCAAAGAACAAGATGTCTCAACGTCAGACCACCAAACTTACTGCCAAAGATCCCATATTTTAAAGGGAAGGAAGAATTCACACAATGATTTTTTTGTAATATATTGTTTGTAATAAATTACAGCCAATCCTTGTTTTTTAAATCATATTTATATTTGTTGTAAAGTCAATTTTTTTCAAGTAAACTGAAAAGATGTATAAATGATTGTGTGTACACTTTTTATTTCAAATGGTTGCTGGTGAAGTTTAAAATTGGAACTAAAATGTTTATTCTCAATACATGACAAAAGCTTAAGGAAATCAAATAGTAAATTTATTTAGAAATTAAAAAAAATACAATTGTTTTTAGAGATGAATTCCTTTAAAAAAAAAAAAAGATACAAGTCAGCTGATACTAAAATGTTTATTCTCAATACATGACAAAAGCTTAAGGAAATCAAATAGAAAATTTATTTAGAAATAGAAAAAAAAATACAATTGTTTTTTGAGATGAATTCCTTTAAAAAAAAAAAGATACAAGTCAGCTGATACTAAAATGTTTAGTCTCAATACATGACAAAAGCTTAAGGAAATCAAATAGTAAATTTATTTAGAAATAAAAAAAATACAATTGTTTTTAGAGATGAATTCCTTTAAAAAAAAAGATACAAGTCAGCTGATACTAAAATGTTTATCTCAATACATGACAAAAGCTTAAGGAAATCAAATAGTACATTTATTTAAAATAAAAAAAATACAATTGTTTTTAGAGATGAATTCCTTAAAAAAAAAAAAAAAAAAAAAAGATACAAGTCAACTGATATAAAGAGTTTAATACAAGTTATTTATAATTTTCAAGGACACTATGGGGTCGATTTGTTAAAACTGAAGAGTGCAAAATCTGGTGCAGCTGTGCATGGTAGCCAATCCACTTCTAGCTTGGTAAATTAAGCTTTGACAAAAAAAAAAAAAAAATAGAAGCTGATTGGTTCTATGCAGAGCGGCACCAGATTTTTGCACTCTCCGGTTTTAGTAAATCAACCCCAATATTGTATTGAGTATTTTCAGAAGGTACAGATTTGAATTATAATTTGCACATGTATACATTAGATGTATTCTCTTCACTTGCCTACAGGGATTGCGAGGCCTCAACACCTTTTCCAGTTTCTGATCCTTGGTATGAAATGTCAAACTATATGAACATGATAGTCAAACAACATTGTACATGAAACTGACTGCCATAGTAAAGACAGGTTCCAAATCACATATGACATGTTGCCAAACATTTCATAATTGTGTTGCAGTCACTTGCTTTGTCGCTCCCAAAATCTGTTGTCATAAATGTGTCATTGCTGTAGTAAACAGTTGTACTGGCTCTTCACAAAATGGGAAGAAGGGAATGAGATATCATTCCTGTCCAAAGGAAATGGAATGACAGTTAAAGTGGTTGTAAACCTTTACATATACCCATTGAAGTGAGTGGCCTAAAATAAAACAAAAGATCCTATATAAGTTGTACCTGTTTATCTAAAGTGTTCTCTTCTCTATATCCCTTCAAAGTGCTGAATTTATAAAGCTTGTCAGAAAACAGGGGGGAGCTGAAATTGCACACTGCAGAGGTCAGTAATAAGAGCTCTGTGAGCTGATTGGAGGGAAGGAACATGCCCCTCTTCACACAGATCACAAGACAAAGCTGAGGCTGTCAATCAACTGGAGCTCCTACCCGTCACCTTTTTTCTCTTGGTGTCATGAAAACTTGTCAGAAGTGATTCATGCTGATAGCAGAGGAATGAAGCAGCAGACAGAAATGACACTTAGTGCTCTTAATTCAGACACGTATACACTATAGAGGGATATGCTTTGTTCATATTTAATGTCTTAGGTTTACAGCCACTTTAAAGGAGAAGTACAGCCAAAGCTTTTCCTGTGGATCACAGGAGTGTAGTTCTTTCTGCTCTCCTGTGACCCATTTTAAGCAGGCAGCACATTCTGACAGCCCGCTGTCGGCTGACGTCACAGAGCCAGTCCCAGATCAGGCAAAATCGCGAACATATGGTCAGGATCCGCCCACCTGCCTGGACTGGCACCTGGCTCAGCCTCTCAACAAGCTGCTGAGAGCCTGGGCCGGCCACTCCCGCCACCTTCAAAGCCCGGCGCTCCAGTGAGAGCAGGGTGGGGGGCAGATGGTGAGCTCTCTACTCAGGGAGCTGTTAGAGTCAGATGGGGACAGATGCACCATCGGACCAATGCTTCATCCACCAATGTAAGTATGAATCTGAAAATAAACCCAAACCCATACTTCTCTTTTAGGTTTGCGGTTAATGGATGACCAAAAAATGGCTGGAACCCTCGAGCCAGTTCTTTCTTCCTTGCCTACCCATGCTACACTACTTCTTTGGCCTGATGTTAAGTCATTTGGTGATCAGCTGTGCCAGCTGCATGTTTGGAAGCAGTTCAGTAAGGCACAGAGTGTTTGAGTACTGCTGCAGTAAAGATGGGATCTCTGTGCTGCTCTCTTGCTGACCAAATTGTCACTTAGTGAATATGGTGCACTTTTTAAAAGATTATTTGTGAAAATAAAATTGTAAATACCAATGAGAATTATGGAGTGGACAACATAAATAGCAATATAGTTAATATGCTTAATATCTACTGGTGATTTCTGTACCATTGCACACAAGCAAGGTGGATGCAAAAATCTACCTTTTTTTCTTCTTCAGTTCGCTGGCAGAACGAAAAAGAATTGACAGTGTGTACCCAGCCTTCAGCAGTCCAGTGAGAAAAGATGTCAGTCATCAGATCTGGCCATTTTTTATCCTATGTTGATTAGAAGGAATATAAATCCTGCCCTGTTGTACTGTAATTGTTTTCTTCTGAGGTAAGTAGCACCAGCAGTGTTTGCGGGTGGTTGTAACTCTTCTGTAATGTCTATGGGGAACATTATGAACCTAGATATGACTTGAATTAATGTCATCATATGGGGAAAATCACATAGTAGGACATTAGTAGGACACTATCCTGGTTGCCCTTAACCAGTGACTGTTGATAGACTGAAATATCAGCACTATGAGGACACATGTTAACGGCTTTGGGCTAGTGTTGATGTGGCAAATGCAACAAACTTTCAAGGTCTTTCTGTTTGCATTTCAGTTTGAGATACTTCTAAATTGATTCAGAATTTATGGACGGGTGCATTTTACCTGCAGTTGACTTCCTTCTGACCTGCAACTATGATGCATCAACCTACTCTAAGTTGCTTTTGCATTCCCTTTGACTTGTATGGGGAAAGAAGCAGTTCTGATACAAACAAAAGCCTGTTAACACAGGCTTTAAAATGCACATGTATGCACAGATAAAAGAAGCATTAACACATTAGAGAATGCTTGTTTAATTCAGTTGATTGTGACTGTAAGACCTTCCCCAACCATGGCTGAGCCTTTGAAGGAGAAAAATTATTGGTTAGGATGGATTTTCCAGGCTAATTACAGTTATTTTCCCCATGACCAGCTGGTACTTATACCTCCCTTCTCCAAAGGCACAAACATGCAAGTTCACATAAGACACATTTGTATAAATATCTTTTATTATTAAGTTTTTCAGCAGTGCATTGCTTATAAAGCATCTTAAAGCTGAACTTTATGCAAATAGTACAGATCAGGGTTCATTAACACATCACTAAATATATGTATACCAATATAAGTACCTGAATTTGACTTTGTACAAGCCTACAATTGTCTTTACATTTTTTCCTTTAGATTTACCAAAACCATATAATATGAGGTCAAACCTAAACACTTTAAATTTGTATGCAATTAGGCAGGCCCTTGCACTACATAGTTTAAGGTAAATCTAAAGGATATCCTACAACAAAAGTTGTATAGTATGTACAGTATTCCAGTTTCACAGTCCCTGTATAGCAGAGCTCAGATTGCATGCTCCTTCTCCTTTACTATTGTGCTGTTTCACCTTTCATTGTACAGTCACAGGCTGGGGAAGGGACCAAACCTGTGTGTTTTACTGAACAGCAACAGAGAAAAATCAGGTCTTATGCCATTCTAGACAAGGCTGTGCTGTGTGGCAGAGATGTGCATATCTCAGAATTGCAATGGGCCAAAATACTAATACTTTAGCCTGTAAAACAGCTCCCATAAGAGTATTTCATCTGTGTGTTTAGCTGTTGGCTGGGGGTAGCAGCTTTAATAAACTTCATGAGGAATAGATTGCATCAGTGACGGCTGGTGAATGAAAATTTGAGGGGGAGCAGCAAAACCAACCTCCCCCCCACGTCAGGCCAGCCGGCGGGCAATCAAATCTACCACCCCCTCCTGGGATGGATGGCTGGCTGCCCAGCCGGACAGCCAGCATCCTTACCTGCTCCTTCCCCGAGCTGCTGTTAGTCTTCTCCGGCTGTACGACTCCTCCCTCTTCCTGGCCAATGGCCAGTAAAATCGCTTCTCTTTTCAGCCATTCAGGAAAGGGGTCTCACGACCCACTTCCTGATTGGCTGGGAGGAAAGTCAGTGTGATAATAGTGAATATTCCTTCGCTATTGTTATACAACTGGGTGGGCTCAGGGCGCAGTGCTCTGCGCCCGAGCCCACCCTTTTTTGAAGCCTATTAGAGCCTCTAGCTCTAATCACGTGCTTAAAAAAAAATCCCCTATTGGAATCCATGCGTCCAGCGCCCTGCATGTAGTTAAGGGGGCCGGACGCATGGATAGGGGGGGGCGGCGCCCCTGCGTCCCCAAAGGATGGGCCGCCACTGGATTGCATTAATGCATGACACTAACATGTACACCCATTGTTCAGTGTGCATTGAATGACCTCCTCATAGCCAGTGAATTATGAGGAACAATTGAGAATTCGCTAAAATGTTCCAATGTTTTTAATGGGCACATTAACATTGTGTTACAAGCTCTTGGTGTGTAGAAACATAAAAGAGTGATGGCAGGAAAAGACCAAGTGGTCAATCGAGTCATTTTTTTTTTTTTTTTTCTGAGTATAGAACTGTTTGTTCCAAGCATATGTGAATCCACTTACTATTGACTAACTCACTACCTCAGTTTAAAGTCTATTTCAAGCATCAACTACTTTTTCGGTAAAAAGTACTTTCTTAAAGTTAGTTTTGAGCCTTCTTCCTGCTTGTGCTCTTGAACATAGCTTCATATTAAAATACTGCCCTCCAGAACCATCTCATCCCCTAATGTATATATGTTTCAATCATGTCTCCCCTTTCCCCTCTTTCCTCCAGACTGTACATATTACGTTCCTGAAGTCTCTCCTGATATGTTTTATCCCTCAGACCTTTCACCATTGTTGTTGTCCATCTCTGGACTTGTTCTATCTTGCCAATATTTTTTTGTAAGTGTTCTAAATAAGGTCTAGCTAAAGATCTATCAAGGGGAATCAGAACCCCCTTTCTTCTGCTACTGACCCTTCTAGTGATGCTTCCTATAATTCTATCTGCTTTTCCCACTGCATGACCACACTGTTTGCTCATTTTGCAGTCAGGTTACCCCACATCTTTTTCCTCTGTAGTCCTGACCAACACTGTACCCTCAATATTTTACTCTACCAAGAGATTATTTCTCCCTAGGTGCATTATTTTACATTTCAAAACATTGGACTTGTAATGGTAGGTGGGTGGCAATTCCTCTATGTTCCTCTCCTCATTGGGTGCCAAGCGTGGGTCACATAGGACAGCTATGAGTAGTCTAAGAGAGGCTACCTATAGCGCTTGCTTCTAAAAAAAAACATACAATTTTAGTGCATAAATAGTCCCATAAATATGTTGTTCATGGCAGCTGCTATAGTATAAAGATATGTGTGAAAAAGTAGTTAAAAACTACCTACAGCGCTTGCTTCCAAGGGACACACAACAAACAATGTGAAAATATTCCAATAAATAATTAAATACAAATAAATATGTGAGAACTTAATAATAGTTTAGCAGCTGCTATAGTTAGAGGTAGGTTGAAAGATATGTAGTCTAAACAATAGGCTACCTATAGCGCTTGCTTTAGATCAGTGGTTCTTAACCTGGGTTCGATCAAACCCCAGGGGTTCGGTGAGTCAGTCTCAGGGGTTCAGCGGGGGGGGGGGGGGCAACAGGGCAATTGCTCCCCCCGAGAAAATATTACTGATTGTGAGGACAACCCCCCCCCCGGCAAATCAGAGCTGCGGTCGGGACGACTCACAGCCATTACACATAGACACTTGACGCTCTGCCCCCTGTACCTCCCCCAGCAGGTTCCCAGCCTATCTCCTGCAGGCTGCTTGAGTGGGCGGGATGGGGATGTTCCTGACCACGGAGATCGCGCCCGCCTGGAAGAGGGAATTGTGAGCAGCTGAGCAGAGGGAGCCGAGTGAATGTTCCTGGAGGTAGGTATGTCCTCCCAACCCCCCCAGTGTGTGCCCTCCTGATACCCCATGGTATGCCCTCCCAACACCTCCCCCCATGATATGCCCTCCCAACCCCCCACCCCAGTGTGTGCCCTCCTGACACCCCATGATATGCCCTCCCAACCCCCCACCCCAGTGTGTGCCCTCCTGACACCCCATGGTATGCCCTCCCAACCCCCCCAAGTGTGTGCCCCCCTGACACCCCATGGTATGCCTTCCCAACCCCCCCCCCCCCCCAGTGTGTGCCCTCCTGGCTCCCCCAGTGTGTGCCCTCCCAACCACTGATGTGTGCCCTCCTGAAACCCAGTGTGTGGCCTCCTGACTCTCCACTGGTGTGTGCCCTCACTACCCTCCCCCACAGTGTGTGTCCTTCTGACCCTCCCCCCAGTGTATGCCCTTCCAACCCCCTGGTGTGTGCCCTCATAACCCCCTGGTGTGTGCCCTCCTGACCCCCCCCCCAGTGTGTGCCCTCCTGACCCCCCCCCCCAGTGTGTGCCTTTCTGACCCTCCCCTGGTGTGTGCCCTCCCAGCTCCCTGGTGTGTGGCTTTACTGATCCCTGTACACTGTCCTATCCTCTGTCCTGTCAACTCCTGTCCTCTGCCCTATTCTATGTACATCGTCCTACAGCCTACTGCCCTCCCAGCTCCCTGGTGTGTGGCTTTACTGATCCCTGTACACTGTCCTATCCTCTGTCCTGTCAACTCCTGTCCTCTGCCCTATTCTATGTACACCGTCCTACAGCCTACTGACCACTCTATCCTTCCCTACAATTAACTGACCCGTATACACTGCCCTACATGCTACTGGCCTCTGTACACTGCCCTACATCCTACTGACCTTTCTACACCGCCCTAAAAACTACTGACCCCTATACACTGCCCTACATGCTACTGACCTCGCTACACTACCCTACAAACTACTGAGCACTGTACACTACCCTACAAACTACTTAGCACTGTACACTACCCTACAAACTACTGACCACTGCACACTGCCCTACAAACTACTCACTACTGCACACTGCCCTACAAACTACTCACTACTGCACACTGCCCTACAGCCTACTGACCTCTGTACGCTGCCCTACATACTACTGACCTCTGTACATTTTACTTTGTATGATACGTTTAATTCAGTTCTGTAAACACCACCTTATTTTCTGGCAGTGCCCCTCCCGAGACTAGACTCATAAAATCATATTTTATTTTTCCAATTAAGAAGGGTTCGGTGAATGCGCATATGAAGCTGGTGGGGTTCAGTACCTCCAACAAGGTTAAGAACCACTGCTTTAGATACATTCAATAGTGTACACAAATAAAACACCATATATAAAAAAGTCCAATAAATACATTTTCAATAAAAATAATCGCCAAGTGAAAGTTCCAAAAAGTGCAAATAATTCTCATATAAACGGTGATTCTTCAGTGCAAATTTTTCTTAAATTAAAATGCAGGTGCTGAGTGCTGTATTACATCCAAGTGATACTGGTAGAATTCAATCACTCACCAAATGTTGTGGGTCCTGTGTGCCTTATAGCACCAGGACCTATTCAGGCTTGTACAGCCCCCTGGGCTATAGAGCGATTTTTCTTTCTTGCTTCTAGGTGGGTAAGGTGATGGGGTCCCCCTCCATCTCCTCTCCCCTCACCACGCCAAGGTATATGGAAGAAATGAAGCTCCAGATAGTGTATTATCTTTTAAACTCTTTTATTCCCAACTGGGCAAAAAAATGGCATGCACGCAAACAAAGGGGTTTTGAAACTTCAAGCAAAAATCGGTAAATAAAGAGCAAAAGAAAGCCAAAAAACGAACACTCCACTATAAAGGATCATGCAGGGAAAATGGATAGGTTCTAGTCCCAAATTATGGCCTCGTGGGCCGCCTGTGAAGACGGACAGCTACCCTAGGGTGAGTTCTTCTGGGCTATGCTAGGCATCTTAAACAGGGTCACTGCCTTACCCATGGGTTACCTTTACTTGTGTAACCAACTTGGACTTCAGTGGTGAGGTTAAAAAACACCACCATGGTCATTGTTGCATTTAGGAGGGACACACAGAGCCAATGCTCTCTCCACCTGTCCAGCTTATGCCCACTACCTTACTTCCTGTAACAGTATGGAGCCCTGCGGCGCACCTAGCGCAGGTTCCATGCATGTACTAAACTTAAACTTGTTTTCTACATAAAAATAACAAACATGTCATACGCACCTACACTGTGCAGTCGTTTTGCACAGAAAATCCCAGATCCTCCTCTTCTCGGGTCCACTGCTGGCGCTCCTGGCCCCTCCCTCCTACCAAGTGCCCTCTGAGCAAGCAGCTTACAGTGGGGGCACCCAAGCAGGCTGACTCCCAAGCAAATGGCTCCCTATCATGTACCTGGTAGCAGAGCCTAACATGTTGAGGAAGGCCTCTTCTTACTCAGGGCCCCTGGTAGTTTGAACAGGAGGCACAGGAGTGCAGAATGGAATGAATGCCTGTAAGGCTTGCTAGTAGTAGTGCAGGTATTCACACCAGGCAGGAAAATCATCAGTGGTCTTCAGTGAAGCAGGCAGGCTGGTAGACAGCTAGTGGATGGTAGACTGAAGCATGCTGGTACTGGCGACAGCGGGCAGGTGAGGTATGCTCTGGTAGCAGACTGTAGAACAGCAGGCACCGCAGGATGTATCAGGAAGCTGTGAGGTAAGCGTGCTCATATACTAGCAGGAAAGATCAGGTACAGAGGAACAGGCAGGAGCATGGTCTGGGTACAACCTGGGGTCAATGCAGGCAGAGTTCAGAGAGTGGTCAGGCAAGCCAGGTCAGCAACTGGAATCAGGATACAAGTCACATGGTCACAGGATACACAGGAGGCTGAAAGTCAAAGCAGCACTGAACCAGAGCTTATTTAAATAGCCCATCTGTCAGCTGTGCACGTGAGCACACTGATGCGTACGTGTATGCACACATCCTCGGCGCAAGCCTATATGCATTCTTGCATGCACATACGTTTTAGGCAAACTCCTATGTGTATGAGAGGGAACATAAATTGGCCTGTGATGAGGCACAGAAGTCTGCCTAGACAGAAGTCTGCTGGCATGTCCTTCATGAGACTCCCACTGCTGCCTCAGCCAATAAAGAGTGAGAGTCTCAGAACAGCCAAGGCTTTCATGCACATTGCTGGATCATGATGGGGCTCAGGCAAGTATTAGGGGGGCTGCTGTGCAGAGAAGATTGTTTACCTTCATGCATAGAATGCATCAATATAAAAAACCTTGAGCCTTTACAACCACGTTAACTCTCCTTCTTCTGTACCTGTGCACAGGCTGAGGAACTCTGGGGTGCTGATCTGGTACTCTGATAATTGAGTACAGGCTGTATTTAGCTGCCAGAAAAGTAGTGGAACCGCACTCAGGTAGATGAAAGCAATGGAATTATTTTATTCTTCAAATCATAGATGAACAGACAGTGCAGGGAACAGGTGATCCAAGGTTAACGCGTTTCACGGCACACACGGCCGCTTACTCATATTTAGCTGCCAACAGTTAATAATACAGATGTCCGACTGATTATTTTAGCAAGAGATGTGTTAGATTTAAGTGTTAATAGCTGGCTAAAATAACAATTGTAATTTTAAAAAATCAATTGAATGATTTTTTTGTCAGAATTAATTAATACACAATAAGAGCAGCAATGTTTTAAATTAGGTTTTTGTCTACCTGACAGCAATCCTGTGATGTTCAGTGGTGAATAAAGCTGATACTATGGGTTTGATTCAGTTCACTTAGCCAAGTGAATCTCTGTTCACTTTCAATGCTCAGTCAAATTCAGTGGGATCCAGAAAAAAGAAAGTTCATTTGCACCTGATTGGATAATTGAAGCGAACACTAATTTACTTGGGTAAAGAAACATTTTACTCTTCTGTGAATACAGAGAATGGTTAAACATTATGCACGGGTGTGTGTATATTACAAAATGCATACCACCTTAATAAACGGAAAATAGCTTCCAAAAATATGGGACAGATTACAAATTAAAACAGTAGCTTAGTATTTGTCTCACTGACCTGGAATACGCTAGTGTGAACGTGTTCATTCATCAGGATGCCATCCAGTGCTGTATTTTGGCCTAGGCCAACAAGGCCCAGGCCTAGGGCGGCACTTTGCAGGGGGGCAGCAAAAAGCAGCCCCCCCTCCACCTGAGACTCTACTGGCCACTGGTTGCTAGAGCTGCCTCTCTCACCCTCTCTCTCTCTCACCCCTCTCACTCTCACCCCCCCCTCTCTCTCTCACTCACCCCCCTCTCTCTCTCACCCCTCTCTCTCTCATCCCCCCTCTTTCTCTCTCTCATCCCCCCTCTCTCTTTCTCTCACCCCCCCTCTCTCTCTCTCATCCCCCCCTCTCTCTCTCACCCCCCCCCCCTCTCTCTCTCTCATCCCTCTCTCTCTCTCTCTCTCATCCCCCTCTCTCTCTCACCCCCTCTCTCTCTCACCCCTCTCTCTCTCATCCCCCATCTCTCTTTCCCTCACCCAACCTCCTCTCTCTCTCTCACAACCCCCCCCCCCTCGTGAGATCTCAGGGGTTCCCGCTGGGGCTTGACTTCAATTTTGGAGGGAGTCACATCCGTTAAGGAAGGAGTGGGGCAAATTTACTTTGGAGGGGGAGGGGGGGCGCCCAATTTTAGTCTTGCCTAGGGCAGCACAAAACCAAAATACACCACTGATGCCATCATTGATTTACTGCCTCAGGAGTAGTATGAATGTGGACCTGACTACAAAATGTGAAGATTGTTATGCTAAAGGAAACCTAGGGAATCTAGAAATGTTAATTCTCCCTAAGCTGTACCATGGAAAGGTACTTTTTGTTCTTTTTTTTTTTTTTTTTATTCTTTTTATTGATTTAAAAAACAGATAACAAAAGAAAAAGAAAAAAAAAAAAACAGCTTGAAAGCGCTGGCACAACACCAGCTCACCACAGAAGGCCATACCTGGCGAATACACATATACAGTCTAAACTTAACTAACATAGTTCAACTAACTGTACAAACAGTGGTCATAATTTACAATAAAAACACTACCCCCCTCCCCCATCCAACCCCCACCCAGCAGCCCCAACTACCAGCTCAACCCGCATCCAATAAATCAAAATACCAGAATAACATATGCATCAGAAATGTTACCTCCTATTATTTGACCAGTAAGTGACAGGTTAGCTCTTAGTGTTAGAATATTATATGGCTACAGCTCCTGTCCACTACATATTCCTTATATTAATCCTGACAAAACGGACCCCCTTCCTAGACTCTCGCCAATGCTTATTAAAGAATAAATTAAACAAAAGTAACTATCTACCCCACCTTAGAGTTTGAATCAATCCATGCCTGCCATACTTTGTAAAATTTTTTGACACAACCCCTTGAAATATACGTAGCTCTGTATAGTGGCATCATGGAGTTCACTAAACCTTTCTAGAAGGATAAATGGGGAACGCTAGACTTTTTCCATTGGAACAATATGGCTTTCCTGCCATAAAATAGTAAAATATTTACTACGTTTCTGTGGGCTCGAGAAGGAACCACCTCCTCTACCAGGCCAAGAAGACAGACTTTGGCCAATAGAGGTAAGGGACATCCAACACACAGAAAGTAACCTCATTCCAAAATGTCTGGATCTGCTGACACTTCCAAAATCTGTGTTCAGCTGTGGCCGGGGCAAAAGTGCAACCCTGCATTCAGCTGAGGAATTAGAATAGATTTTGGCCAATCTGGCTGGGGTATAATAGATCCTGTGGAGGAATTTAAGCTGGATTAATCTATCCCTCGCTGACACCAAATGTTTGAATGGTTGTACCCAGAGTTCGTCCCAATCCTCCCCCTGAATATCTGACACCTCCAACTCCCATCTCTCCCGGCTTCTAGCTACTGCAGGCGGCGTTTGTTTAAAAAGATCCTTATATGTCACTGATAAAGGTTTGGCCAAGTCTTTAGCCAATAATAGATCTTCAAGGGCTGAAGTCAGAGTCTCTTCCCTCATGTCGCGAAATTGACTTTGAAAAATATGTCTCAATTGCAGAAAATGAAATAGGTAAGTAATGGGTAGGTCATGTCTTGCTTTCAGTTGATCAAACTTCAACAATTCCCCTTCCCTGATAATGTGCCCCAAGGTCTTGATACCTTTAATTGCCCAAATCATGGGATCCGGTAAGGAATGTAAATGGGGAAGTTCAGGGTTCATCAAAAGAGGGGCAGAAGGTGAAACAACCAGGAATCTAGGGCATGTGAGTTGCCGTGTCACATCCCATGATTTAATGGTGGATTTCATTGTTTGTGTTAGGGTGAGACTAGATTTGAGACCCCTGTAAAGTGTAATTCTTAGGCTTTCAAAGGAACCTATTTGAGCAGCCTCCAGAACCGTGGCTGAGTCTCCATCATCCACTAACGACCAGCGGTAAGTAAACACCATCTGCCCCGCTAGGTAATATTTCTGCAAATCCGGTAAAGCAAGACCACCCTGTCCCCAGGGCTCCAGCAGTACCTTTAGCTCTGTTCATGGGGATTGGGGAGACCACAAAAATTACCCAATAATTCAATCCAATTTTTTGAAGTATAATTTGGGTACCCAAGTTGGAGAGTGGCGCAGGAATTATAATATGACTAGTAGAGTTTTCATTTTAAGGAGATTCATTCCCCCTATCAAAGACAAAGGCAATTTTTTCCAGGCCTGAACTCGTTGTTTAAGCTGGGACACTAGCGGGAATAGGTTTAATGTCAAATAATCATGTATTCCAAGTGAAAAAATATAAATCAACCACGCTAACAGTAACTGAAAATAAAGCTGCTAGCACATCAACTGACACCTGTTGTGTAAACCAAATTTAAACGTAAAAGTGCAGCGCTAAATCGGTAAACCAATGTATGAACATATATAAATGTAAATTCATATAACCAATGTAGAAAAGTTCATACGTGAGTCCAAAGGGTATGCAGAAATAAAGTAGTGCTTCAAATTCATAAGTGAAGAAAAATTGTGTAAAATCCCCACACACAAGAGTAGAAAGTGGATGCGCTCACCGGAGGGTATGGACCCACAATACCTTATAGTATGAGGACCATACAAGCTGGTAAAAGGTATAATTCCCAAGCAGTGGCTGGAACCCTTGATGTTAAGAAGAGGTGGACAGAGCATCTCATGTAGGAACCTGCAGGTCTCTCACAGTGATACATGGAGGAACAAGCCAGACAAAGCCGACATAGTGTAAAACTGTTAAAACTTTTATTTTGCATAAAAAGTCAAAGACACACTTACAAGTATCCAATGCAAATGAGCAGGGAATATACAGAGATTGATGGCATTCAGGACAATCCTAACGCGTTTCCTATAATAAGATATCATCATAGGAAGCTGCCATAATGAACTATCACCTCCAGTGCTTTAAATATATGAGTATACCCTTAATTAAGTGGACATTCAATGCAGCTGTAGGTGCACACCCCCACCCTCTCAAAGATGGCGCCGGCCTGCACTTCAAGCCTCACTTTCAGTTATGGAGAACTTTAAAGCATATAGAGTCACCACAACAATAGGATGTTAATACCTATATAATCAGAAAAACACCTCCTGAAAGCTCAAATATTCAGATCAGACACAGTATTAATACTAGTCCCTTTTTTTAGAAACAGCATTACTTTGGTATTTTCAAATTTTAGATCTTGATGCTTTCTCGCCTCCGCCAGGATCAAGTCTCTGTCCCTGTAGTTCAGGAATCTAATGAGGAAGGACCCGGTGGGCTCTTTCAACCACATATGTTGGTGGTAGATCAGTGACGGAGAGGAGCTTTATGAAGCATTGCCCTCCGCCCTTTCTGGCATCCCCACCACCCGCACGTAATTCATTTTTGGCCTGCCATCAGCTCTACGTTGAAGCGATCTTATCAGATCTTGGAGCTCGGATAACTGAGAACCTTGAGAGTGAGTATAATCCTCCACTTCTGATATGTGGTCTTCAGCTGTGGTGAGTCTGCCCCTATTCTTGTCCAGGTCATGCCTGATAAGAGTGCACTCAGATGCCAGGTGTTCGATGCAGACCATCAACGTGGTCTTGCAGGTGTCTATCGCTTCCAGGATGGGCTTAGTAATAGTTGCAGGGTTTGCCTCAGTTTCAGATGTCAAAGGTGTAGGCACCCCAGGGCTCGGTATAGCCGTGTGTCTTGTGCCTGCTTCAGCCTTGTGGCTGTCTGTTTGCCACATGAGGAGGATGGCGCCAGGGCCAAGATGGGGGGGTGGGGCAGAGCCTGAGCCCCTGCCTCGTGAGGATTGTGTCTGACGTTGGTCTAATGGCACTTTCCCCTTGCTTTTAGAGTGATGGCGGCATTACCAGAGTGTCGGCAGTCCCAATACCAAACGCAGTGCACAATTTGCCGGATGGCACAGCACAAGAGACAGATAGATTCAGGAGTAGAGACAGAGCTCTGGGGAAACATGTCCTTCCTCGATCACATCTGGTCACGCCCCCTTGCACTTTTTGTTCTTAAAGTGATAGTAGGCCACAGTTTGTTAAAAAAAAAAAAAAAAATGTCTCTGCAAGGCAATGTCATAATGTTCTAGTATGCACCCAATACTAGCACATTATGTGGGACCAGAGATGTATAGTAACTAAGTAGAACTACTTCACTACTGTACTTAAGTACCGAAAGGCGGTATCTGTACTTTCCTGCAGTAGAATTTTTTTCTCCTACTTCCACTTTTACTTTACTACATTTTTTCGATGATTTCAATACTTCTACTCCGATATTTTTTTTTTGTGCTGCATAGTTACTCGTTACAATTATAAAAATTACCACTGCCATAACAGTAGATGGCAGGTTTCATGAAGTTCAAAAAAATGTGTATAATGTCATGTGTAAATCAGCGCATACGAAAATAAATGCTACTGTATGTATAAATAAAATGGTCTACATATCTGTTGTTAAGGGGAAAGAGAACCTCCCCCAACCAAGGAGAGTCACAAGCGTACATAGACCTTTTTTCTGGTAAGAGGCTGATTTTGCTTTTTTCACTGGAAGTTGAGAGCACAGGTTTTGCAGTTTTGTTTCACTGGAAGGGTCTATTTGGATATTATTTTGCACTTGCCTTCATCCGCCGGGTAAGGGGGAAATCCACAAGGTGGTGGGAGTCTGCACCTATTATTTGGAATAGCACCTGTTTGATTCCTGCACCTTTGAAAATATATTCATCTTGTTTTGTCACATATATATGGTATTATGGCATTATATATATGGACTTTTTATTGACTTTGATTTCATACACTCTTCCTTTATTTCATTATTGGAATATAGTGTTGTATATCACATTGGTTTATATATGATTTTGCGCACCAATAAGCTGTGGAGAAAAAAAAACATGCAGGGAAGAGGAGGGATGCTTTAAAGGGGAAAGGAAGGGACATACTTTATCTGTTTTTGTTTACAAAAAGTTACAGCCAAAGGAATTGTGATTGTCCTTTAGGTTAATCATTTGAAATAATAAAAAACAATATGATGTTCAAACTTTTGACTTCTTTCTTTAATAACTACATAACACAGTACTTGTACTTTTACTTTCAGTACTTGAGTAGCAAAATTAAAAAAAAATTACTTGCAATAGTTAAGTACAAAAAATGTTGAATACTTTAGTACTTCTACTCAAGTCACTTTTTGATAGAGCACTTCCACTACTACTCAAGTCACTTTTTGATCGAGCACTTGTACTTTTACTCAAGTATGGGTTTCGAGTACTTTATACAAGTGTGTGTGGGACTTACCTTAGAACAAAGCCCTCCAGCACTGAGCTGTCACTGCTGAGAGGGCTGACATCTTCCCCTCCTCTTAATTCTGGGTTTGCGGCCTCCGACTACATGAGTGGCCGCGGGCAAGATGACGTCACTTCCGCACATGCGCGTGGGACCCGCCGTTTATGGCACGGGCTCTGAAGGTCTTGCACTGTAAGCTGGACTTTCAGAGCGCAGGCACTAGTGATGTCACTGGCTGCAAGCACTCTGAATATCTCCTAAACTGTGCAAGTTTAGGAGCTATTCACAGTACCTACAGGTAAGCCTTATTATAGGTGGTGTAACAGATTTTACTACCACTTTAATTCCTCTTGAAATATAGCAGTACACTTCACAGAATGTGAGTGTGCCTAGGCACTTTTGTTCCTATGTCATTAATAGGAATCATCTGCAGGGAGACCACAGGACTAGTCCTCTGCCCTCTGCCTGCCCTCCTTTTTTTTGGCCTATTTTTGGTCTACCTTGGCCATTAAAAAAATCTGGGGAGTAGATGTTGCTGTGTTGAATTTTCTGGTACCCTGTTTATTGAGCAGAGGTCTGTGGCACAGAACCAATATGTGAAAACTTCAGATATGTATGACGTAATGTAAGTAGGATGTCTTTACAACCAGAACAGGGTAAATAATAAACAATCACCATACTTGTTAATATTTCATTAATGAAATCTCTGTCCACCAAGGTTAAGGGCACCTAGATATATATATTTTTACCAACAAATAACTCCATGCAATATATGTCTTGATACAGTTTTTCTATTTCCTTTTTTTTTTTTCCAATTTAAAAATTACGTAAATGTTGGGTTATGTTTTATTGTCTTCCCTAAACAAAAGCAGCACATAAAATTATTCAAACAAACAAACCAGCAAAGAAGTAAATAAGCAATGTTTACATGTGTAACGTGGTCATAGACAGTAGGGGGTTGATTTACTAAAGGTAGATAGATAGTTCACATTGCAAGGGAAGCTGCATTTTGCAAGGGAATTTTCCCCAGAGCTTAGTAAATGAGAGCTCTGTGATTGCCATCATCCTATAATGTGCAAGCAAAAATATTTTTATTTTTTTATTTTCGTTGCATGTGAATGGATATTATTTGTAAAGTAAAATGTCATCACATTTACTGAGCTCTAGCAATATTCCCCTGCAAAGCAAACAGTCTTATTAATAAATCAACCCCTAGAGGGGGTTGGATCATGCAGGCACGATCCCACCACCCTCCACCATCTTTGCTAACCTGTGCCATATAAATAGTTGCCTTAAAGAGGAGTTCTGCCTGGAGAAAAAAATACTGTAGCTGCTGACTTTTTATATATAGACACATACCTGTCAAGGGAGCCCGCAATATTAGCACCCCAGCCGATTTTCGGAAAACAGCTGCCAGGTGCTGCTGCCGCCATTCTTTCTAAGGGAAACCGGAAATTAAGCCTTTCGGCTTCACGGCTGGTTCCCTACTGTGCATGCATGAAGTGGGCTGCGTGTTCTCATAGGCTCGGCGGCGGGGGAAGGAGAAGGAGGACGGAACTTCTGATGGGCGGCACCGTGGCGCTGTCTCACGGAAGTGGCGAAGGGTACCTGTCAAAAACAGGTACCTGTTCTCCCCTCCCCCCCTGAAAGGTGCCAAATGTGGGGGGAGGAAGCAAATGGGTGGAACTCCCCTTTAAGTAAGGCAGGTCATGGAAACATAGAAATATAGAAAAGGGATTGCAGAAAAAGGTCTAGTAGTCCATTGAATCGGTTGAATTTTTGATTTTTTTTTTCCCGTTACTTTATTGTCTGAATATAGATCTATGTTTGCCCCAAGCATGTTTTAAGCTAATTACTGTTGACAGTCTCACTACCTCTGCTGGAAGTTTATTCCAAGCATCAACTACCCTTTCAGTAAAAAAAAACTTTTTCTAAGGTTAGTTTTGAACTTTCCTTCAGTTAGTTTGAGGTCATGTCCCCGTGTTTTTAATTTTAATTTGATATTGAAAAAGCTGCCCTCCTGAACCTTATTCACCTCCTTGATGTATTTAAAGGTTTCAATCATGTCTCCCCTTTCCCTTCTTTCCTCCAGACTGTACATATTAAGTTCTTAAAGATCATACATAGGTTGAAGGAAAGAAAATTGCTAGATTCCCACATTAACAGTCAATGTTGATGGGAGAATCCCTCCTGCAGCGCAGGGATCCTTTCCCACTGGCAGAATACAATGATCACAGATAGTGGCTATTTCCCCCAGTGATTGGGTGAAAAAAACCTGACAGACTGGTTGTACTGAAGTCCATGGATGAATTGACTTCAGTACAACCAGCCTGCCAATAGACAGATCAAAATTCGGCCATTTACTGCTGAACCAGCCGAATTTCGATCTGTCACTGGCCGTCTTAATTTTTCGAGTTTTACTTACAGAGGGAGGCAGAGGCACACTAGTCTCGAGTGTGCTCCTCATATCAAAGGATTTACAATAGGGTCAGACAATTTTTTCTAACATTTCTCATCACTATTTAACTCAGCTGGTGGCTTGCCAACCGTATACTGTAAATATACAGCGGCTGTAAGGCAGCTCTGCTGCGCAGGATCACGTACCTAGTACGTGATGCTGCACTTCCAGGTCTGGAGCGTGAGCGTATTCTGCCGTAGGCCTGCTCCCACTGTGATTACATGCTTCGATACACAGGCAGAATGGCGGTCTGCCTTTGTAAATAAGGCAGATCGTCGTTTTGTCAGTACAGAAGGCATGGATCCTGTGTCTCTGCTAAGCAGGGACACCGATCCATGCCTTCCCATAGTGCAAGCACCTCCCCCCCACAGTAGTAAAGCACTGGTCAGGCACACATTTCATCATTTGATCGGCCCCTGATGTTAACCCCTTCCTTATCAGTGTCATTATTAAAAGTGTGGCGTGCATTTATATTCCACACCCTTTACTCCGATACCCCTAACTAAAATCTAGTGCAACCACCTGCCTTCAGAGGTCACCTAATTAGTAAGTAGAGATCACCTGTGTGTAATTTAATCTCAGCATAAATACAGCTGTTCTGTGAAGCTCTCGGAGGTTTGTTAGAGAACATTAGTGAATAAACAGAATCATGAAGGCCAAAGAGCACATCAGACAGGTCAAGGATAAAAATGTGGAGAAGCTTAAAGCAGGGTTAGGTTTTAAAAAAATATCACAAGCTTTGAACATCTCATGGAGCACTGTTCAATCCATCATCTGAAAATGGAAAGAGTATGGACCAAATGCAAACCTACCGAGACATGGCCGTCCACCTAAACTGACAGGCCCGGGCAGGGAGAACAATATTTAGAGAAGCAGAAAAGAGGCCCATGGTAACTCTGGAGGAGCTGCAGAGAAACACAGCTCAGGTGGGAGAATCTGTCCACAGGACAACTATTAGTTGTGCACTCCACAAATCTGGCATTTTTGGAAGAGTGGCAAGAAGAAAGCCATTGTTTAACCACTTGCCGACTGCCTAACGCTGATCTACGTCGGCAGTCAGCCCCTCACAGGCAAAGTGACGTAGGGCTACGTCACTAGCTTGTGAGGGTCTAGGGAGCGAGCGCGCGCCCCCGGAGGCGCGCTCCCGCTCCCGCGTGGTCACGGACCCCCCCGCGCGTGTGACCAGCGGACCCGATGTCCGCCGGTCACTCGGCGATCGGCGGGGGAGAGGGAGAATGTCAGGCAGCTTGTGTAAACAAGCCACCTGTCATTCTCCTCGCTGTAAAGACACTGATCACACGGATCTAGTATGTAGATCCGTTGATCAGTGTCCTTACAGCTCAAGCCACAGCCAATCACAGTAGAAAGCACGCCCCTAGGGATACACACAGCCCCTCCCTCCCAAATAAAGTTAACCCCTTCACTACCAGTGTATTTTTACAGTAACAGTGCATATATATAGCACTGATTACTGTAGAAATGTCACTGGTAACCCCAAAAGTGTCACAAATGTCAGTCAAGGGTCCGATCTGTCCGCCCCAATGTCGCAGTACCGCAAAAAAAATCGCAGATCGCCGCCATTACGCGTTAAAAAAAAACAACAAAAATGACAAAAATCTTTCCCTTTGTTAGTAAACGCGATAACTTTTGCGCAAACCAATCAAAATACGCTTTTTGCGATTTTTTTTACCAAACATAGGTAGCATAAAACAAATTGGCCGAAAATGTTAAAAAATTTTGATTTTTACATTTTTTTGGGGGGGAATTTCATATAAAAAAATGTGAAAAATATTGCTATTTTTGCAAAATTGACGCTCTTTTTTTGTTTATAGCGCGTGATCAAAAAATCGCACAGGTGATCAAATACCACCAAAAGAAAGCTCTGTTTGTGGGAAAAAAAGGAAGCCAAATTTGTTTAGGTACAGCGTTGCACGACCGCGCAATTGTCCGTTAAAATCACGCAGTGCCGAATCGCAAAATACCCCCTGGTCGGAATGGGGGTAAAATCTTCCGGGGCTTAAGTGGTTAAAGAAAGCCATAAGATGTCCAGTTTGCAGTTTGCGAGAAGCCATGTGGGGGACACAGCAAATATGTGGTCAGATGAGACCAAATTTGAACTTTTTGGCCTAAAAGCAAAACACTATGTATAGCGGAAAACTAACACTGCACATCATCCCGAACACATTATCCCCACCATATAAAATGGTGGTGGCAACATCATGTTGTGGAGATGTTTTTCTTCAGCAGGGACATGGAAGCTGGTGAGAGTTGGTGTGAAGATAGATAGAGGCAAATACAGGACAATCTTAGAAAAAAACCTGTTAGAGTCTGCAAAAGACTTGAGACTGGGGCGGAGGTTTACCTTCCAGCAGGACAACGACCCTGAACATACATCCAGAGCTACAACTGAATGGTTTAGATCAAAGCATATTCATGTGTTAGAATGGCCCATTCAAAGTCCAGACCTAAATCCAATTGAGAATCTGTGGCAAGACTTGAAAGCTGCTGTTCACAGAGGCTCTCCATCCAATCTGACAGAGCTCGATCTATTTTGCAAAGAAGAATAAGCAAACATTTCACTCTGTAGATTTGCAAAGCTGATAGAGACATACCCAAAAATACTTGCAGCTGTAATTGCAGTGAAAGGTGGTTCTACAAAGCATTGACTCAGGGGGGTTGCATACAAATGCACGCCACACTTTTCACATATTTATTTGTAAAAAATGTTGAAAACCATTTATCATATTCCTTCTACTTCACAATTATGTGCCACTTTGTGTTGGTCTATCACTTTAAATCCCAATAAAATAAATTTACATTTTTGGTTGTAACATGGCAAATCATGAGAAATTTCAAGGGATGTGAATACTTTTTCAAAGCACTGACACACAACATTTACTTTTAATTGTTGTAAGGTTAAAAGCTGGTGGTTAAATTTGCTAGAAAATGACCTGTGTGTGGCCAGCATTACTCCACAAAACTGGAACAGTTTTTTTGTAAAAACTGAACAATACTTCTAATTAGACACTGTAGGCAGCAACTCCAATTCTGTGCTCAATTTCTTTTTCTCAGTTGTAATGGATTAGCCCCAAAGCCACCACCCAGTTGGAAGTTGTTTCACTGCTTCAAGCCATATACAAGAAAAGCAAAAGTTTTCTTTTACTGTACAGTGAGTTACCTAAAGGGGTGGGAGGGAGCACAGGGTCAAGAAGTTGTGACCAGGTTACAACACAGGGAACAGAAGGACAAGACAAAGCAACAGAAAGTGGAAATGGGCACATGAATAGAAGAGCATGTTTCTTTCCTGAAAGAGAATAGGTACTACATCAAGTCATACTGAGATCTAAAGGACTCAAAGCCTGCTAATGGTTTGGAGAGCACAGCAGGGGTTGCAGGTCATGAGTCAAAGCTAGAATCATTGCTAGTTAGGTGCATATTATCTAAAACAAAACAACATTAAACAAACTGATTTACCTTTACATTGCAATAAATACAATCAACAATAGAATTTTGCTATGGATGATGTTCAATAAATTGAGGTAAAGATTTGGCAGCCTCTCTAAAAATAAGAAATATGGCTATTAGTGAATGGTAATGATTTATATGTATAGTGTTTTTGGGTATTCTTTGTTATTATAAACAGAGTGTGTGTGAAATTGGCTGCACACCGCTGAACCTCCATTGGTATTAATGTGATGAATTTAAGCAACGCTCATGTTAATTAGGTTGTGTATGGAAGATGAAGAGAGCATAGTTATTTGATCACTGTCAAGGATTAGGGTACCCACTGAACAAATATGATTTTAAAGAAATTACGTATTTATGGACATGCCCCAACCTCTGCTGGCACCCTTTGCCCAACCAGTCTCAAATGATTGCCCAACCAGTCTCAAATGATTGCCCAACCAGTCTCAAATGATTGCCCAACCAGTCTCAAATGATTGCTCAACCAGTCTCAAATGATTGCTAAAGTTTGCCTAAAGGCTCATACACACGATCCAAAAATCACACACACAACCACTTTCTAAGCGATCGTCTGATAATCGGATCGTTAGTACAGAGCTTTTGAGAGCCAATCACAACAGTTCATCCAATATTATCAGATCTGGCAAGCACAAAAATGTTTCTCATAAGATACCAGATCGTACGATTTTATTTTAATCAGCACAGTTGTCATTCGAAAATACAATACAAATACACTAAAAATGACATCGCTTCCGATTTTTTATTCTGTCGTACGAGAATTTTCATAACTTTAGTAAACTCTTGATTTTCCATATGCCACTAGCATGAAAAAAAAAAAAAAAAGTACAATCTGTCGTTCGATTTTCAGATTGTGCCTTCGGGGCTTAAGATAAAGCTGATGATGGGGATAACTGCTTAGTGCTCAAACATGCACAATCAACTGCAATGATAGCACCTGTTTAATGAAAGATTTATTGGTAAAATCATATCTATGGCTGGACTAAGGATGGACACTATTGGGGTTAATTACTATGACTAAAGAGTGCAAAATCTGGTGCAACTTTGCGTAGAAACCAATTAGCTTCCAGGTTTTATTGCCAAAGATTAATTGTACAAGCTAAAGTTAGAAGCTGATTGGCTACCATGTGTAGTTGCATCAGATTCTGAGTGCATCCATTTTAGTAAATCTACACCTATAGGTCTCTAGTTTTAGCCATTTGGTCCCCCAAGGCACAACATCTGAACTTGGTTTTCACCTGGGGTCCCTGGATCTGATAAGCTACCTAAGCAACCTAAGCAAAGTAACTCATCGTCAGGCAATAGTCTGTAACCTAACCTGGTAGAGATTGGAAGGGTGGCCACTGATGGGCAAATGTATTCTAAAGAACTTTGGGTGGAGAGACATCTACTCTTTGCTGACTTACTATGTAATCTGGGCTCTGAGTATTCATTTATTTCACATTATTCACGATTGAATGTAAGAATACGTATTGGCTATTTGATTTATTGTTATTTTTTTTTTTTTTGCTCTTCTCCTTTTATACATTGTTGAACAAGGCACTGTATTATGTCCTGATATATTGGGCGTCTCGGATTGTCTTTGCCCTTTCTCTTCCCAAACTCTGTTTGTACCTTTTTATTACCTTCAATAAAAAGCGTTTGTAATAAAAAAAAAAAAGGTGAGTTTTAGTGATGCATTTGAAGGGTTGTAGAGTTAGAATGCAGAGTAAGGGATGTAATCTGTACTTTAGCACCCCCTCTCAATAATGTATTCTTTAAACATTTCATAAGAAACTAATAAACGTAACTTACTACTTGTCTGGTTCATTTTTTTTTTAAATAAAAGTTTCTCACGCTCAATAAGGAATAACTATATCCATAGGTCCTTTGTTGATTAAGCCCATTGGAACATTTGCCATAGTTATAAAACTACACTTATGTGTTTCTGGCATCAAGTTCTGATGGCTCCACTACTAGATTTCCCATTCTTCAGAGGGAAATCCAAGTCTTATTTACCTGTTTGCCTGTATTGCTGCTACAATTCATTTGATCCATTTATTTGTTTTCTCAAAGTATAGCCCTTGTTATCGGCTTTCAATAAAGGCTTTACATTTTTACGCTATGTGGAGTCCGCTCTCCGTTCCTTTTTTCTGCATGAATCATCTCATCTGGAGCATCTGAATCAGTCAGTGAGGGGGATCGCAGGATTGATTGCAGTATACATCTTGGGTTAAAGACTTCTACCAAGACTTCTTGATCCTATTGTTGTGTTGTATGGCAAGGAGGATCAAAAGCATCTGGTGAGTGGCCACTTTGTACATATCCCATTCACTTGGGGTGTCATTCCATCTTGGTGTGAGTGCTTAATATTGGGAAAAACCTTCATCTTACTGTTGAACCAAACACGGATCCTCTTAATCCTTTGGAACATATGGATTATATGGTGGTATATCTATTGGGACTTTCTCTACTGGGCACTTATGCACATTGTAATATGAATTTTGTTTTATTTTTGTTTAATATTATTTGGCACTTGTCACTTATTGCTTTTTAACTGAGGTCTTTGATACTACCCAAATTGCACAATATTGTTTTCATGTTATGTTGCTTTCATGCCCCGGAAGAAGTCAACCTATGACGAAACTAGTCGGCTGGTTCCAGACGTGACGCAGCCACGCCCCCAACATTCGGTCCGAGCTTTCACTGTATCTGCGGGATGCCGCAGCCCTGTCTCTACCTATGATGTATGCTGGTACACGCTGTTATGGTTTTATATTGAGAAAGTGCAACTTTTAATAAATAGTGTCACAATTTAAAACGGTATCACGCTATGTGCCCCTTTTTTTCCTCCTTGGCCCATACTTGGGCTATATTTTTATGAGAAACTTCCCATCCTTCTATTAATGGATCCTGGTGCCTATACGGGAGAAGTGTGTTCCTGATGAGTTTCTTGCCTGTGTTATCTGCCTGTCTGTGGTAGCCTATATGCCTGAAGACCTTAAGGGTCTGGTAAGCAGTTCAATATATTATTTTCCACGGGTGATACACAAGGACCGTTTCACTGGACTTCACTGGGAGTATTTGGCATTTCTTTCGCTTCTGATTTGAGCACATTTTTTCTACTTTTTTCTTTGGTTTTATTCACATCAGAGGACTTTGTCTTATGTTTATACATCTTTTATGATAATTTTTGGAAGGTTCATTACACTGTCATTGGTTATTGAGGATATTTCCATAATTGGGTGTTATTATTAATTTATACTTTTTGGTTTTATATGCCTATCTTGTACACATATTAGCGCTACACAAATTATTTTACATATTGTATATTAAGAAGACTGAATATTGCTATTGCACGTATTATTAACACATTTTTCACTGCCATAGCAAGCGCTGGTGTCAGCATGGATAAATTCATCCAAGCTGCTTGTTTAAACCTCATCATAGTGACTAGCTAGTAGAAATAAGGGTGGTGTAGGTAGCGAAAAATTCTGTCACTACCAGGAAGAATGACATCACATTTAGCCTTAATTAGACTTTTTTGCAGATACGTGAAGGTATCTTTAGATATTGTATTTATACCTGCAGCAATTATTTTGAATGGCAATGTCTCTAAGGCTGGCCATACATGTTCAATTACATTGTACAATTTTTCTTTATTGTGCTAATAGAATAAAATATTAGCACAGTGTTAGTCACGGTGGGGACACCGATTAGGATTGGCAGCTTTTTCTTGTTTACTCCCTATACACATATCACCATTTGATTTAAATTCAGAGTCAGACCCCTCATGTAGCGCATTGGTTCTCGTTTTTTCAGTGTTTCACAATTTTTCTTTAGATTTACTAGGACAAAAAACAAGGGGTAGTAGGGGCCAAGAGAGGACCCAAGAAAGCGGGACTATACCGGCATAACTGGTGGTTGCAACCACCAGTTATGCCGATATAGTCCCGCTTTCTTGGGTCCTCTCTTGGCCCCTATTACCCCTTGTTTTTTGTCCTAGTTTCTTGGGGATGATGGCATACATTTCACGGTATCCATTTTCTTTGACTTTTTTAGATTTACCTTAAACTATGTAGTGCAAGGGCCTGCCTAATTGGATACAATTGAACGTTGTTTAGTTTTGACCTCATACTATATGGTTTTTGGTAAATCTAAAGGAAAATTGTTCATGTATGGCCAGCATTAGGCTTAACTTGCATTTTGTGTGTTGTAGTAACCTGCAGTACAGTAGTGCATTTTAACCCTAAATGAGCTGCATTGTGGTGCAATTAAAATTAAATGGCTCACCACAACATGTTTAAGATCGCCACAGTGGTTCACTGCATTGGAAAGAATGTTGCAGCATGCATTATTAACACACCACAACTGTCTTATTGCGCCGCTAAAATCTATATAGGATGTCAGGCATTTTCAGCACTGACTCTGAAAACTTTCCTAAAAGTTTGAAAGTAAAATGCATTAAAATGAATGGGTGTTTTATGCATAATGTGACCACAGAGTCTTCCACAACAATACTTAGTATAGAATTTCAAAAGCCTGGCAAAACTTTTTTTCAGTTTAAATTTCAAGCACGCTTATCTGACAGCAGGCTGGCAATTACATTTAACAAGTATAATAGCATTTATCACACTGCAGTTCAAATTAATCTAGAACAGAGTGATAAAAACTGGAACAACGTGTTCTGAATGCCCACTTGTACTAAAACGTTCATCTAGATCATCTAGAATATCATGGCTATACAGACACCTTGCTTGCATACAGTTTTTTAAATAATGTCTCTTGTTTTTTTTATATTATATTTATTAATTTATAAAGTGCCCCCACTGATCAAGGGAGCACAATCTTTGACATTAAAACATATGAGACCAAATATGGCTTGATATGACTTACTTTATCTACGTCTGTGAGTAGCCACTTTTTAATGTTACTTCAATAAAGCCTTCTATTGAGGATAATGCGCTAGGTCGGTGCACCCTTTTTTTGTTTCTTTGATATGAGACCAAATGACAGTTCTGACCAATAGTTTAAATGAAAAAGATGGATACTATAAATCAGAAATACGGTATTTATAAAAGTAACTCTTCAGGTAACATACTGCATGTCAAGTAACCCTAGACCAATAGTTTAAATGAAAAAGATGGATACTATAAATCAGATATATTTATAAAAGTAACTCTTTGGTTAACATACTGCATGTCAAGTAACCCTAGACCCAATGAGGTCTAATTATCAATGTTTTCACAAAACTTACACCCAAGATGTATACCTTTTTCAAACTGGACCCAATTATAAAACTTATGTAGAACCCATGGAAAATATGTGTATCTTCAAAGTTGTATGAATTTTGAAAATGAGACAAAATGTATAAATGGTCTCCTACAGAAATGTCTTAAAAAGGAACACCAATTATATTCAAGCTTTTAGCTTCCAGCTGGTTGATAACATTATTATTATAGTACATCTAACAATAGTACAGTCACAATGCAAACATGCAAATGTAGACTCCATACTAGTGGCTAATGAGTTGTGACTTCTAAGTACCAGGGTCACTCTGAGTTCAGTCAGGGGTTGGATGGTGCACCTTTTCCCGACTAGGCTATTTTATATAGACAATACTAATTATATTCAAATAGGCCAGCAAATGCCACAATATGTTTGTAGCAGCCATTATTGATAATGCCTTTTTTTGTAACTTCTTTGAAACTCTGATTTTAAATGTATAAAGTATACTAAGCATGACCAACTGAGGTCACCTAAACCATACACCCTACAGGTTTTGTCTTTAGTCTGTGAGAAAATATAAAAAGATTGATAGATTGCTCCAATACAATTTTCATCCCAGCAGAAAATTCCCATGTGAAGCCTTGTAAAGTGATTGATAGGAAAGGGGCTGGAGACTTAACACTGTATTGAAGCACTAATTATACTGTAAATCATGCAGATGCAGACACGAGTGAACAAAAGTTATTTGTGGGGTTTTGTCTTTGTATTCAAATTGAATGGAGGTTTTTTTTTTTTTCGAAATTAGCCAATTCTTGTAATTACTTTCTCATTAATATTACTGTGAAGACCAAATTGTAGAAATGAGCCCATAAAGATGTACCACAGTTTTATGGTTACAATAAATGTTAACATTTTCTGAAGTTTTAATTGTATTGACATTGCAAACATTCTGAAAAATAAAAGCTCTTAATTAGCTGTATTCCACTTAATCTTGGGTAAGTAAAAGTTTCTTGTTAATATATGTAAATGTGACTCACAGATATCTGACGTTAAACTGTCTAAATAATTTATTGTGTTTAAGGAAGAAATCAGTTACAATCACAAAGGAAATGGGGTGTTTGTTGTTTGAAGCCTAAATACTGTAAATTAATTGCACATTTGTCGCCTTATAAATAAGATTACTAATTTAAGTGTAAAAAATGCTAATTGTAATAATAAAAACTTTTTTTTGCTAACATATATTTTTACCTTAAAAAAGATATAGACATTAAAGAAAAGTGGAAGTAGTTATCTCATTTTTGGATTTCTGATTTTTTTGCTAATGTCATTAGTTCGGAAGTTGCTGAAAATAAACTTTTAGTGCCGGTTCACACTTATGCGCTTGTACTGCGAATGCGATGCGTTCTAAATAGTCTCCAATCGCATGCATTTACAAAATACATTGAATTCGTGACGGTCGTTCACATCTATGCGTTGCGATCCAGATGCAAATGTGATGCGATGATAAAAAGGGTCTTGTGCGAGTTTACAGCGTTGCGTTGCGAATTTAGTCTCCATAGACATCAATGTAAATCGGTCTGGACTCGCATTATCAGTTCAGATATGTGCGAATTCTTATGTGCGAATTCTAAGTGCCGGTTCACACTTATGCGCTTGTACTGCGAATGCGATGCGTTCTAAATAGTCTCCAATCGCATGCATTTACAAAATACATTGAATTCGTGACGGTCGTTCACATCTATGCGTTGCGATCCAGATGCAAATGTGATGCGATGATAAAAAGGGTCTTGTGCGAGTTTACAGCGTTGCGTTGCGAATTTAGTCTCCATAGACATCAATGTAAATCGGTCTGGACTCGCATTATCAGTTCAGATATGTGCGAATTCTTATGTGCGAATTCTTATTTTTTGTTTGATTTTCCCCTCAGCTCCACCCCTCCTGAGCTTAATTAACATAATCAACGCAATCAAATTTTCATTACAATCGCGCTGGTACTATTGAAAAACATAAGGTAAACTCGCACTGCAAATTCGCATTGCAAGCGCAAGCGCATAAGTGTGAACCGGCACTTAAAGCTGAACTCTGGACCCAAATATTTTTGTTTAAATAGCAGAATAGGATGTACAGTAAATTCACTTTGTGTGCAACAAATGCCTTTACAAACTTGCTTAATATCTTTTAAAGTAGCAGTGACATCATCAGTGTGCTATACATAGCCTAATCAGGGAGCAGATTTCTGGGAAGGACCCAGCAGGCTCCATCCACTACAGGCTACCTGCAGAAAACGAAGGAGTGGGTGGATACAAGACCGGTCATCCTACTCAAAGAAAGAGAGCAACAATGTATGGTCTTTATTACAGGAAGCTCCTGTACAGAGGTAATGTTTCACAGTGGATTAGCGCACAGAAACATTTGCTTGATCCGGAGATAAGCTTTAAAGTGTTTTTCTGGTAATTGTATAAATAGCAGAGAAGTGGCTCTATCACCAACATACAGTGGTTAACTAGATACATGTTGAAGGTACATGGGTGATAAGAGGAGGCGCTTAGCCAGAGTCAGAACTGATGAGGTTGTAATTGTGACAATCACATGAATGCCTAAATGTTTTGTGTAAGATTTGAGCCACAGTCTTCTAGGTTTTAGTTTTCTCCCCAAAGTCTCAGTTTACCAGTATTAAGGGGCCCTTCTGAAGAACTTTGGGCTTGTGTTAATGACATCAGTTTGTCATCAGGTTGAGAGGCTTCTGAGATAATTTAGGATTCATGGAGAAAGGCATGAACTGTGCAGAAACTTTAAAGGCATGACTATAACTTGTCACAGACTTTTGAGAATGCATACAAATGGGCATATGTTTTGGATTTCTTGTTTCTTTATATCAGATTCAGTTGTGTTTCTGCTCACTTTTGGTCACTTGCTTTTTTTGGTTAACAATCTCATGTTTTTAGGTATCTTGCATGACCACTGACTAACAGAACCCCCCCTCCCCCCCCCCCAGCCCCAGAGTCTCAGTTTACCAGTATTAAAGGGCCCTTCTGAAGAACTTTGGGCTTGTGTCAATGACATCAGTTTGACCAGTGGCGGCCCGTCCATTAGGGGCGCAGGGGCGCCGCCCCCCCTATCCATGAATCCGGCCCCCTAATCTACATGCAGGGCGCCGGATGCATGGATTCCAATGGGGGATTTTTTTTTTTTGAAGCACGTGATTAGAGCCAGAGGCTCTAATAGGCTTCAAAAAAGGGTGGACTTGAGGTGCAGAGCACTGCTCCTGGAGCCCACCCAGTTGTGTGACAATAGCAAATGAATATTCGCTATTGCCACACTGATTCTCCTCCAAGCCAATCAGGAAGTGGGACCTCCCAGCCAATCAGGAAGTGGGTCCTGAGACCTGTTTCCCGATTGGCCAAAAGGAGAAGGCATCCTATTGGCCAAGAAGGAGAGAGGAGACAGCCGCTGAGAGGGAACATGGAGGCTGAGGGGGAAGCCGCCGCCGCCTGTCAGTCCAGCGGGGGGATATGGTGGTGTGGGCTGAAGTGAATTGGGGGGGTCTGTCTGTTGCCCCCCCTGACTGATGGAGCATCATCCACCACTGAGTTTGACATCAGGTTGAAAGGCTTCTGAGATAATTTAGGATTCCCTGACAGGTCCATTTGAGCTGAAGCTAACCTCCTTCTGACCTGTGAAATAATGTAGAAAAATGGCAGCTCTTGCCTGCAAATTGTTACAAATTCTGCTTTAAGTGCTCTTGGCCCCCTGACATGTCACATTTGGCATGTCATTTTTTTTGGGGGGGGGGAGCTGGTACCTAGTTTTGACAGGTACCCACTCCCACTTCCGCTCAGGCCGGCTCTCCCCCTCCCTCCCTGCAATCTTCTGGGACTCGTCACAGGTCCCAGAAGATTGCCCGGCCACTAAGGAAGTGCAGCGTGACTCGCGCATCCGCAGTGCTCACACTTGTGATGCCGGCGCCTTGGGGAGAAGAGGGAGAGAACCGAGGCTCCCGCCGGCCACATTGCTGGATTGTGGAATAGGCGAGTGTGTGTTTATTTAAAGTCAGCAGCTACACCTTTTGTAGCTGCTGTCTTTTATTAAATACAAAATGGCTGGAACTCCCCTTTAAAGTGGATCACCTTGTAAAATAACTCATTCAGTTTAAAATAGAAATGAAAGGCAAAACATTTTTATATAGATATAAAAATAGAAAACAAAGGTAATTATAATGTTTTTCATAAGTGATCACATTCCCTTCTGTTCTCAGCTGCATAAGGGCTGGGGGAGGAGAAACAGCAGCACACTGAGCTTCCCAGTGAATAGCTGTGCAGTAGGGGCGTGTCAGGACAAGTCTGATCATTGGAGAGTACGCTGTGTTCCCAGCATAGCTAGAGAACTGACCAGGATTTGCTCTCCTGCTTATTTGGGTCAGTTTATAATAAGAAAACAGAAGGACTGGTAGGAACACCAGGAATTTCACATAAAGGAAGCGTACAAAGAGTACAGGATACTTTCTCATACTAGCACATGGTACCGCAGGCACATATCAGGAATATGAAATGTTGGGGAAACAAACGATTTAATCATAGTTGTCTGTTGGTAGCTACTAACCCTAATAAAAAATGTAACTCCATAAGGGTGGGTATCTACTTGAACTGGTGTGCAATATCGAAAGCAAAACACATTTACGCATTCTGTCTAACTCTTTGCATCAAAGCAATAGCGCATGGATTATTGGACACGATTTTGAAAAGAAATGATAATGCCACAATTTAGTTCAACACTGTAATAACATTATCTCAGATGTCACATTATTTTGGAAATCAAGGGGACTTACCACAAACCCAAGGTCGAGGCAAACCTGAAAGTCATCCCTAACTAATCCCTTGCATTATATTATTGCACTTTCCTTTTAAATGGCGCAATACATTAAAACAGAATTTATGCAGAAAAGCATGAACTGCGCAGAAACTTTAAAGGTATGACTATAACTTGTCAGACTTTTGAGAATGCATACAAATGGGCATATGTTTAGGAATTTGTATTTCTTTTTATCCAAATTCAGTTGTGTTTCTGCTCACTTTTGGTCACTTGTTTCTTTTGGTCAACAATGTCATGTCTTTAGGTATCTTGCATGACCACCTACTAACAGTGCTTGGGAAGAACAATCGGATGGGCAGGTAAGAAAACCTGTCCTGATCAGTACTGCTCTAGCCTCTTTCCTTAGCTGAGCCAACAGTGAATATCAGAGTCAGTCTTCTCCTTTTGTCTCCCATCTCTGCTCACTAAACACAAATGCTTGGCCAGGTCAAACGTTTGTGTTTAGTTGTATGCCACACAGTGAGATTTCTTGATTGAACTGTGCATTCTTGTCTTAACCACTTCTTTAAATCTTTGGCTGCCTCTACTATCTATTCATGGTTCTCTTAGAATGCTGTATAGAAAATTCTACAAATGGCTATCATTTTCTGCAACATTGCTAGTAATATCAAGCAGCTGACAATAGCCAGTTGTTGGCTGTTGGTAATCTTGTTTTATATATTACAGGTACTTATATAGTTCTATCAATTTATGCAGCTCTTTACACATATAATGTACATTCACATAAGTCCCTGCCTTCAAGGAGCTTTCAAACTAACGTTCCTAGCTCACAATCATACATACACATACTAGGGCCAATTTAGACAGGAGCCAATTAGCCTACCAGCATGTCTTTTGGAGTGTGGGAGGAGGCTGGGGTGCCCCAAGTAGGGCTCCTGCAGGCACAGGGAGAATATGCAAGCTCCATACAGGTAGTGCTGTGGTTGGGATTCAAACCAATTATCCTAAGGCTTCCAGGGGGAAGTGATAACCATTTAGGCCACTGTGCTGCCCCCCATCATATACATGATATAAAGCCCCGACACGAAGAAGACATGAATCAGTGTTTCCCTGCTGCCTTGTTATTGCAGTGATTCCTAGCAGTCTCATGTAATGTGTTTCCAGTCTAACATTGTCTATTGAAGCGTGTTCCCTGTCTCCAACAACTCCTATATCATTTTCACTGTCTCTGACAGTCTTTCGTATCACATTTCCAGTTTCTGACCATCTATTTTATACTGTATGTGGTTTCTGACCATCTCTTGTATCATGTCTGCAGTTTCTGATCATCTCTTGCATCATGTCCACAGTCTCTGACCATCTCTTGTATCATGTCTGCAGTTTCTGATAATCTCTTGCATCATGTCCACTGTTTCTGACCATCTCTTGTATCATGTCGGCAGTCTCTGACCATCTCTTGTATCATGTCCACAGTCTCTGACCATCTCTTGTATCATGCCTGCAGTTTCTGATCATCTCTTGCATCATGTCCGCAGTCTCTGACCATCTCTTGTATCATGACCGCAGTCTCTGACCATCTCTGGTATCATGGCCACAGTCTCTGACCATCTCTTGTATCATGTCCGCAGTCTCTGACCATCTCTTGTATCATGTCCGCAGTCTCTAATCATCTCTTGCATCATGTCTGCAGTCTCTGACCATCTCTTGCATCATGTCCGCAGTCTCTGACCATCTCTTGTATCATGACCGCAGTCTCTGACCATCTCTGGTATCATGGCCACAGTCTCTGACCATCTCTTGTATCATGTCCGCAGTCTCTGACCATCTCTTGTATCATGTCCGCAGTCTCTAATCCTCTCTTGCATCATGTCTGCAGTCTCTGACCATCTCTTGCATCATGTCCGCAGTCTCTTACCATCTCTTGTATCATGTCCGCAGTCTCTGACTATCTCTTGTATCATGTCCACAGTCTCTGACCATCTCTTGCATCATGTCCGCAGTCTCTGACCATCTCTTGTGTCATGTTCGTAGTCTCTGACCATCTCTTGTATCATGTCCACAGTCTCTGACCATCTCTTGCATCATGTCTATAGTCTCTGACCATCTCTTGTATCATGTCTATAGTCTCTGACCATCTCATGTCTGCAGTTTTTGATCATCTCTGGTATCATGCTTGCAGTCCCTAATCATCTTTTGTATCATGTCTCTGCAGTACTTTTAGTGAAGTTGTCCTTTAATAAACCCCCCCTACCCTGAGTGCCATCTGCTGTAATAAATTAATAGTAAAGTCTCTTTTTTTTTTTTGTTTTTTAATAACAAACATACTATATGTACCTCATCATTTTCTGATCATCTCTTGGTATCATACAGTATCTGCAGTCTCTGGCCATCCTTGTATTTTGCCTGTAGTCTCTGATCATCTCTTGGTATCATACAGTATCTGCAGTCTCTGGCCATCCTTGTATTTTGCCTGTAGTCTCTGATCATCTCTTGGTATCATACAGTATCTGCAGTCTCTGGCCATCCTTGTATCTTGCCTGTAGTCTCTGATCATCTCTTGGTATCATACAGTATCTGCAGTCTCTGGCCATCCTTGTATCTTGCCTGTAGTCTCTGATCATCTCTTGCATTAGGTCCACAGTCTCTGACCATCTCTTGTATCATGTCCATAGTCTTGACTACTGTATATCCTGCTGCATGTCTATGGTCTCTGAGACTGAATATTTACAGAATTTTGTGTACGGCTCTTGGGTAATGTCAGGGGCCACACTTGAGGCCACCCATGTCAAGAAAGTAATCACACAGGACATGGCTAGTAGGACCCCCCCCCTCAGTTTACAGATACATGCAGGCTTTTTGATTATGGCAAGTGGCAATTTTGTCAAATATTTCACATGCCACTCTAGGCAAGAACAGGCTCCACCATCACCTCTCAGATGCTGGCTCAGCCTGTCTCAACTGAAGCAATTACTTATATCAGCAACAGAAATGCCCCACACCAAGATGCAAAATAATATTCTAGCTTTATTAAAATACCGAGCAGCAACAGGTTTTATTCTGACATGTATTGTGCTAAGCACATCGCTTTCTCTTAGAATTCTGCCACCACCCTATCAGTAATAGTGATGACAGCAATAGTGTTCAAATTCGCCACCTAGAGGCATGGAAAATGAACCACTATAATTAAGATGCCCATAGATGGATCTTTTTTTTTTTTGATCGGCCAGCTGAAAAAAAAGAACAGATTACTCACAATCCAGATATCCACACAATCAAGGTGAATGGGGAAATCCTCCCCGCTGTGCTTTTGTATTTTGACAGCTGGACTCCTCCACTGTCAGAAAACACTGATCAGCACTGCAGCCAACTGGTTGCAAGTACTGACTGAACAAAAATTGTCAAACATTCTCGTTCGAGAGAAAGAGATTGTTAGATTGGCTTCTCTCTAGACGGAACAGCCACAGATGGATCAAAATTAGTTCTGTCCCTTAACTGGCTGAATTTCGATCCAGGATTTTGATCCCCCCCTAATACTTACCTGAACCCCATCTCGATCCAACGATGTTGCACGAGAGACTCAGCTGTCTCCTCATTGGCACACAGTGGATGCCATTGGCTCCCGCTGCTGTCAATCAAAGACAGTGAGCCAATGAGGAGAGAGAGGGGACGGTGCCGAACCGTGGCTATGTGTCTGAATGGACACACTGAGCTGCTGCTTAACTCGGGTGCCCCATAGCAAGCTGTTTGCTGTGGGGGCATTTGGCAGGAGGGAGGGGCCAGCATCGCTGAACAGGGACCTGAGAATAGGAGGATTTGGGCTACTCTGTACAAAACCAACTGCACAGAGCAGGTAAGCATGACATGTTTGTTATTTCTAAAAAAAACAAGATTTTAGTATTACTTTAACACTTCCTAAAAGCTGTTGATGTAAGACACATAAAAAGTGTGTGGTTTTTAATTGACACATATATGAAATCTATTTATAAAGGTTTTTCACACAAGATTCACACAACTTTCACCCAGGATTCACACATTTTTCCAGTCCAATACAACAATTTCACACAAGATTCACACAACTTTAACCCAGAATTCACACATTTTTCCAACTGAGTACAGTCAGAAAAACGTGTCCATCTTGGGTGAAAGTTGTTTGATTTAAAGTGTAAAAACATTTATAAAGAGACCATATAGATTTGCATTGTAAGAAGGAGCAGAAAAGCAGTACTTTTAGTGAAGTTGTCCTTTAATAAATCCCCCCCCCATCCCCTGAGTGCCATCTGCTGTATTAAATTGATTGTAAAGTCTAGTTTTTTTTTGTTTTTAAAATAACAAACATGGTATACTTACCTCCTCTGTGCAGTTGATTTTGCACAGAGCAGCCTTGCTCCTCCTCTTCTCGGGTCCCTTGTTGCTGCTCCTAGATCCTCTCTGCTGTCGAGTGCCCCCACAGTAAGAAGCCTGCTATGGGGGCACCCAAGCCAAGCTGAAACTCAGTGTGTCCATTCAGATATGGAGCTGTCATTTGGCTCCACCCCTTCTCTCCCCTGATTGGCTAACTGACTTTGATTGACAGCCGTGGGAGCCAATGGTGCTGCTGCTGTTTCTCAGCAAATCAGGAGAGAGAGTCCCGGACAGCCGAGGGACCTGTGGACATCGCTGGATAGAGATTAGTGATGAGCCGAACACCCCCCTGTTCAGTTCGCACAGAACATCTCAAACAGGGGAAATGTTCTAGCGAACATGCGAACTCCATTAAAGTCTATGGGAGACGAACATGAAAAATCAAAAGTCCTAATTTTAAAGGCTTAAATGTAAGCTATTGGCCCAAAAAAGTGTATGGGGACCTGGGTACTGCCCTGGGGGACATGAATCAATGCAAATTTTCTTTTTTAAAATTATAGTTTTTACAGGAGCAGTGATTTTAATAATGCTTAAAGTGAAACAATAAAAATGAAAAATTCCTTTAAATATCGTGCCTGGGGGGGCCCCTTAAAGCGCCTGTAAAGTGGCGCATTTGTGCGATGTTTGTAGCCTGCTGCAGCAATACTGACATTTCTAAAGGAAAAAATGTAATTTAAACTTGCTCACGGCTGTAGTGTATTGTCGGCTCCCGACACTACAAAAAAAAAAAAAAACAGCGTGTCTGGTATGGATTTTAAGGGGAACCCCATGCCAAAATTTAAAAAAAAAATGGCGTGGGGTTCCTCCTAAAATCCATACCAGACCCTTATCTGAGCATACAGCTTGGCTGGCCAGGATAGAGGTGGGGGCGAGTGAGCCATACCAGGCCACATGCCCTCAACATGGGGGGTTGGGTGCCCCCCACCCCAAAGCAACTTGCCCCCATGTTGATGGGGACATGGGTCTCTTCCCGGCAACCGTGGGCTGTGGTTGTGGGGGTCTGCGGGGGGAGGCTTATCAGAATCTGGAAGCCCCCTTTAACAAGGGGGCCCCCAGATCCTGCCCCTCATGTAAATGGATATCGGGAACATCGTACCCCTACCCATTCACCAAAAAAGTGTAAAAAAAAAAAAAATGAAGACAAAAGCCAGTTTTGGAAAAGTCCTTTATTAAAAAATAAAAAAATTGTGTGCCCCGTCACCCCGAAAAATACTAAAAAAAAAAAAAGAAGAAAAAGAATCTCCTGCTTCTCCAGATGCTTACCGGGCTCTGAGCTGCTTTAAGTTTGACTGCTCTTTTATAGGGACCTGACGTCACAAGCCGCCCCACAATGCACTGCTCAGGTACAGTGAATAAATTACATGACGTCAATAATTTATTCACTGCACTGAGCAGTGCATTGTTGGGCAGCTTGTGAATTCAGATCCCTATAAAAGAGCTGCCACAATCAAAACAGCTCAGAGCACGGGAAGCATCCGTAGAAGCAGGAGTTTCTTTTTTTCCCCCCTATTTTTCTGGCAGATGGGTGACTGATCATCGGGGGACACTATTGGTTTTATTTTTTAATAAAGGACTTTTCCAAAACTGGCTCTTGCCTTAATTTTTTGCACACTTTTTTGGTGAATGGGTAGGGGTACGATGTATACGATATCCATTCACGTGGGGGGGCCGGGATCTGGGGGCCCCCTTGTTAAAGGGGGCTTCCAGATTCCGATAAGCCTTCCCCCACAGACCCCAACAACCACAGCCCATGGTTGTCAGGAAGAGACCCCTGTCCCTCCCCATCAACATGGGGGCAGGGTGCTTTGGGATGTGGGGGGCAGAGCCCCCCTGCCCCAAAGCACCCTCCCCCCATGTTGAGGGCATGTGGTCTGGTATGGTTCTGGAGGGGGGTGATCGCTCGCCCCCACCCCTATCCTGGCCAGCCAGGCTGTGTGCTCGGATAAGGGTCTGGTATGGATTTCAGGGGGAACCCCACATGTTTTTTTTTTAAATTTTGGCACGGGTTCCCCTTAAAATCCATACCAGACCCGAGGGGCCTGGTATGGACTGGGGGGGCCCCATGGCATTTTTTTCAGCAATACTGACATAAACTGATATAAACTGAAGTGCCTATATATATATATATATATATATATATATATATATATATATATATATATATATATATATATATATTATATATTAGTGATCGACTGATATCGGTTTTTCATTGCCGATACCGATAGCGATATTTTGGCCAATGCATATCGGTATTGGCCGATATTTTTGTACATTTAAAAAACATTTTCTTTTTTAATTTTTTTTTTGACAGGTACTTTTATGGAGGGATCTGTGGATCTAAAAGACCCCAAACCCCTCCTCTGCACTTAAAAGCATTCAAAACGCCAAGTTTGGCTGTTTTGAATGCTGTCATTTTTTTAAATCTGGTGCCAGATAGTACCCGGAAGTGATGTCACTCATGACATCACTTCGGGGTTTTTGCATGGAGACCCAATCAGAGCCAAATGCGGCTTTGATCGGGTCTTCGTCGGCCGTGCAGGCTGGTTGCCCGGGTCTCCCGGTGGGACGGGAGACCCGGGCGAGCCATGGGAGGGGGGGACATCCCGCTCCTTGCAATGACAGCCGAGCGGCTTCTCAGCCGCATCGGTTGTCATTACAAGACAGCCGACCATCGGCTATGGACGCTGGTACCAGGGTGATGCCTCTAGCTGCAGGCATCACTCCTCTACAGTCACTTTCCTGAAATATCGGCAACCTCCGGGGCCGATTCTGATATATTGGGAAAAGTGCATATCGGCCTTCGATACATCGGATAATCTGTCAATCCCTATTTTATATACAGTCAGTACGGAAAGTATTCAGACCCCCTTAAATTTTTCACTCTTTGTTATATTGCAGCCATTTGCTAAAATCATTTAAGTTCATTCTTCTTCCTCATGAATGTACACATAGCACCCCATACTGACAGAAAAACACAGAATTGTTGACATTGTTGCAGATTTATTAAAAAAGAAAACTGAAATATCACATGGTCCTAAGTATTCAGACCCTTTGCTCAGTATTTAGTAGAAGCCCCCTTTTGATCTAATACAGCCAGTATTAGAGTCTTTTTGGGAAAGATGCAACAAGTCTTTCACACCTGGATTTGGGGATCCTCTGCCATTCCTCCTTGCAGATCCTCTCCAGTTCTGTCAGGTTGCATGGTAAACGTTGGTGGACAGCCATTTTTAGGTCTCTCCAGAGATGCTCAATTGGGTTTAAGTCAGGGCTCTGGCTGGGCCATTCAAGAACAGTCACGGAGTTGTTGTGAAGCCACTCCTTCGTTATTTTAGCTGTGTGCTTAGGGTCATTGTCTTGTTGGAAGGTAAACCTTCGGCCCAGTCTGAGGTCCAGAGCACTCTGGAGAAGGTTTTTGTCCAGGATATCCCTGTACTTGGCCGCATTCATCTTTCCCTCGATTGCAACCAGTCGTCCTGTCCCTGCAGCTGAAAAACACCCCCACAGCATGATGCTGCCACCACCATGCTTCACTGTTGGGACTGTATTGGACAGGTGATGAGCAGTGCCTGGTTTTCTCCACACATACCGCTTAGAATTAAGGCCAAAAAGTTCTATTTTGGTCTCATCAGACCAGAGAATCTTATTTCTCACCATCTTGGAGTCCTTCAGGTGTTTTTTAGCAAACTCCATGCGGGCTTTCACGTGTCTTACACTGAGGAGAGGCTTCCGTCGGGCCACTCTGCCATAAAGCCCCGACTGGTGGAGGGCTGCAGTGATGGTTGACTTTCTACAACTTTCTCCCATCTCCTGACTGCATCTCTGGAGCTCAGCCACAGTGATCTTTGGGTTCTTCTTTACCTCTCTCACCAAGGCTCTTCTCCCCCGATAGCTCAGTTTGGCCGGACGGCCAGCTCTAGGAAGGGTTCTGGTCGTCGCAAACGTCTTCCATTTGAGGATTATGGAGGCCACTGTGCTCTTAGGAACCTTAAGTGCAGCAGAAATATTTTTGTAACCTTGGCCAGATCTGTGCCTTGCCACAATTCTGTCTCTGAGCTCTTCAGGCAGTTCCTTTGACCTCATGATTCTCATTTGCTCTGACATGCATTGTGATCTGGAAGGTCTTATATAGACAGGTGTGTGGCTTTCCTAATCAAGTCCAATCAGTATAATCAAACACAGCTGGACTCAAATGAAGGTGTAGAACCATCTCAAGGATGATCAGAAGAAATGGAAAGCACCTGAGTTAAATATATGAGTGTCACAGCAAAGGGTCTGAATACTTAGGACCATGTGATATTTCAGTTTTTCTTTTTTAATAAATCTGCAACAATGTCAACAATTCTGTGTTTTTCTGTCAGTATGGGGTGCTATGTGTACATTCATGAGGAAGAAGAATGAACTTAAATGATTTTAGCAAATGGCTGCAATATAACAAAGAGTGAAAAATTTAAGGGGGTCTGAATACTTTCCGTACCCACTGTATGTATATATATATATATATATATATATATATCTTTGTGGTATACACTGTACTATCTGATCTCAACAAACTGTAAAAGCAAAAATCTCTCTCCCTGCCAGCAATGTATTTATTACCTATAGAATTCCACTTATAAATCAGCCACTGGCCAAGGCATTTGAACCCACAATGACATGGCTGTGGGGTTCGAATCCCCCGGCCAGGAGGTGATTTATTGAAATCAGAGGTCAGAACTCGAAGTTCCCGCAAAGAAGCCCATTTATTCATCATTTGATGAACGAGCGAACAGCCAATGTTCGGGTCGAACTTACGTTTGACTTGAACTCAAAGCTCATCCCTAATAGAGATGGTGCTCAGGTTAGTATTAGGGGGTGCTGGGGCCACTGCTGCACATAGAATGCATTAAGATAAAAAACCTTCCTGACTTTACAACTCCTTTAAATACTTGCTTTCCTCCACATTACAGTGATGTTCACTGTGCGTCCCTGCCCAGCACTGCATAGCCTTTCTTCCAAATATGTCTGCACCGGCACCTCTTTTTATGCCTAGTACTCACAATGAGAATATCCAAAAAAAACAAAAAACATTCAAATCGATTGTTCATAAATCTGATCATTAGTACACAGCTTTCGAGATGCGATCATGATAATTCCTACAAAAATATCAGAAGGGAACAAGCACAAAAATATTTTTCATAAGATAACAGAACAAACGATTTTCATGTAATTAGTGTAGCACCCTCCAAGGTAGGTGCTAGGTAAAGTTATAGTGGGGCCTTGCCTGCTTATCAGCAGGGCCATATCAGCTAGGCTGACATGTGCTCCCAGGTGTGCCTGTTGTGCTGGGGAGTCTCCCCACTGTATCCCAATGAGTGCTCTCATTGGGCAGTGGAGGAAACCTGGCCAATAGCACACCTGGGCTTGTATCCATCCTGGAAGGGCAGATTCTGTTGCACAGCATTCTGGGAAGGGAATAAGTCTGTGGGGCGCGCATGTCAGATGCTCTTTGGCGGGAAGCAGAGTTCCGGGAGGGAGGTAACGGCTGTCTCTCCTCCTGTCAGAAGAAACAGGCTTGCCTGAGGTGATACCGGGCTGAGCTAAGCTACAGAGAAGGATCCAGGGTGCTGAGGACCAGCGGAGCTGTTGTGGAAGAGTTTCAGGAAAACATTCTAAGTCATGAGTACTGCAAACTACCCGTGGGGTCTGCCTAGGGGAGGGGACCACTCTGGAGAAGGTCAGAGGGATCCAGGAGCTAGCTAGCCAGTGTGGAAGTGTAGCAAAGGGGGTGCCAGTGTATGTCCTGAATAGTAAAGGGGGCGCCAGCGGTTGGGCCCTGAAGTGTTAAAGTGTTGAGAGTTGCAGCAGTAACTATAAGAGGCTACCTCAGTCAGAGAGGACTGGAGGAAGCAGTGCAAAGGACTTTTGAGCTATCTGAAGTGTCAGACGTCAGTTTCAGTTCAGTGACAGCAAGTCAGTGTTCACAAGCGCCAGTAAGTGTTGGTCGGCATTCACCCGGCGCCAAGTCAGTGCTAAAAGGCATTTTTTCCTCAAGTGTCCCATTTTTGTAACTAGTTGAGCCACAGGAGTATCCCACTCATTCCCTTCTCCCATCCCCATATCAAATAAAAAAACAAAAAAAAACAAAGATGCCGGACTGTTCATTGTCTCAGTTCTCACACTTGGGCAACAAGCTTAAATGTGCTGTTGGTGTTGGCGGTAACCCCGGCAGACCCATCCTCAGCACCAATGCTCGGAATGGAAAGAATACATTACAATACAATACATTACATCACTTCTGAAGTTGTATTCTCTCTTACAAGAATTTTCGCAACTTCAGTAACTTATTCATTTTCGATATGAGACTAGCATGCAAAAAAAAAACAAAACAGATGATCATTCGTTCAATATTCTCATCATGTGTACGAGGCATTAAAGAGCACAGCCTATTTTTTCCTAGTCATTCCTGCGGGTCAGCAATATTCTGAAGGATAGTGAAGATTGCTAGAACAGGGAGCAGTAGTCTGTGTTTGTGATCATGAAATATCACTACATACATACCCGCAAACTATATGCGGAAATACACTGATAACATTGGTGATAACAACGGTTACATTAGCATTGAAAAGGCTTTGCATTCCTAATAGGTGGCATAAAAAGCACATAAAGCTGGGAATACACTGTTAGAGTTTTGGCTGATTCATATGCAGGAGCAAAGGAACCAAAAATTGTCAGCCAAAACAGCACCTGCAGCCAATCAGCTTTGGCACTGCTTTGGTATTCTGACAGCTGGGGCTGGTGGCTGTCAGAATACAATAGCCCACCAGGGTTGATTTGTCTATTCATGCTGTTTGTGCAGATGCTGACATCTGTTAGATTTCTTTCATTCTACAGGCTAAACAAAAGAAATCTTTTAATGTATGGCAAATTTTAGACCCATGTTTTCACTTAGATCTTGGGGACAAATGAAAATACATGTTCTTTCTCACTGCAGTGGCAGTTTTTCTACATAACTTTGTCTGTCAGTTTGTTTGATCAGCTGGGACTTCATAACCTTGCAGTGTAATGTGGTAAAGGGATGTTCTAGCATCAAGAAAATTAACATCATGGCTATTTTCTTGTTTTTCAGGGATGGATGATGTTCAGGCTTTACCAATTTACTATTTGAACTGATTTCTAACACAATAAACACCTTGTGCTAAGAAGTGCAGATAAAGCAGCCTATAGAGATGCAATGACATATACATGAACCAAAGGAGGCACCTGCAACAGTCTCAGACCTTGGTGCTCAACCCGTGGCTAAAGGCCACCTGCAGCAATTTTTAAGGGGAGTTAAACATTTTTAGTCAATTTTTGGGGAGCTTTAATCAGGAAAAATGTGGGCGCAATGATATGTAAAGGGTCTACAACGGCATGTAACAAGTTCCTAGTCTATGTCTTCTCTTCTCCTGCAGCATAATTTCAGTCTCCAACCACCACTTTATTAATCATTTTTGCACTCCTTGACTATCTCCTGGATAATATGTGCAACCTGAAATTCTTCTGTAGCAAAACATACACCAAATAGTAGTTGTAGCCCTTTGGTAAAATGAGGGGCCGCATTAGAAGCAGAGGCCTCCTGACTCTACCAAATGTACTGTATGTAGGAAATTGGCCACCCCTGTTCCAGGACCTGTCATTATGTCTGAATATCAGGGTACTCTGATTGGCAAAGGTCTGATACTGTCTTTTAGTATGAACTTTTTGTACACTCCCATTCACCTCCCAGAAATTCTTATTGGGTTATCACTATGATAGACTGCTCCACTGGCCAGTGGGAATGAAAATAACAGGAGGGGCAGATACAAGACCTGTCACCCTGAAAGGAGAGAGAGAGCAGAAGTGACTGGTCTTCATTACAGGAAGCTCTTGCATAGAAGCAAAGTGCAGTTGTTTAACGCTGGAAGAAATACACAAAGGGCACCAGGGTTCAAGTAAAAATACATGTCCTATAGAAAGGTATAACGCATTATGGACTCAGACAGTGCCATCTTAAGAACATTATAGGCCATCGGGCAATGCAGTGCACTGAGGCCCCGCCTACACAATCACCCACCAGAATAAAAATGCAAATTATCGATAAGGCAATATTTATTGGTACAGCAGTGCCAGGCTAATGACAGTTTCCAAGTTCGGCGTCTGGGTCCGGTGAACACACACACGGATGGGAGTCAGACTCGGCTGTCCTGTGTGTGCCTGTTCCCATGGAGGTGGACAGGCATTCTTGATTTGTGGGCTCCCCCTCCATAGCCCAAGTGGCCTAACAGCAGCGCAGGGCCGACAGGCGCTTGCCACCTGCTGAGAGATGCACACGGGAATCGGGACTAATGCTTGACTGGGGCTGGGTCGCTGGGCAGGTGGGGCCCCCGGGCAACTGCCCAGCATGCCCATTTGGTAAGATGGCCCTGGACTCAGATCAATGAATAGGCACTTGTAATGATTAATGTGATGAATTATATGGTGTACGGACAACATGGATCAATAATAGTTTCTAGTTTGTGAATAAGGCAGATAGTACTTTTATGGCAAATCCATCTCATCTGGGAAATATTCCACACAAATTCCAAAGTTAAAATTTGCTGATGATTCAAACACTACCTGTTATTGGACATTTCAGTAATGTGCCAGTTTTCACTACAGTTTGTCTATGGTCCGTTCTGTGGCATGGATGGGACTACTTTAGAGTATTGTGGCTATATGTTGATTTTTCTTCTCCTTTTAGTCTTTCCCGTGTTCACATGTAAAACCTAACACCATATTGCGCATTAACATGCAACACCGCACATGTTATGCTATGTTCTATGTGAGGATATTGTATGTGATCTATCCTTGTTTTTGTCTAGAAGTTTATAATTCTTTACAATCAGAGGTCTCCAATCTTTTCATAAAAAACAAAGAAACCAAAAAAAAAAAAAAAACATATTTTACAAATACTCGTGGGTTGCAAAGATATTTAAATGAATGAGCAAGCACACTCCAAGAAATGACTTCACATCAGAGTCCAGAAGCTCCCCTATTACATCAGAGCCCTTGTTGTATCAGGGACCCCCTTTCACATCAGATCTCCCTTTCGAAAAGAAAGAATATATATCTCATGCATTAAAGCAATTTCAGTTTAGCATAGAGTTTTAACTTTATGCAATACTAGTAGGGTTAACAGTAGTAATAATAATAGTTAATCCTGCCATAGGTATCTATTCCAGTTACTAATTACAAAAGGAAATAATATTGTACAATGGCATGTCATCCTAACTATTTGGAAGCTGTTTTTTTTTTTATAAGATTTTTCTTTTTTTTTTTTTGTAATATAAGATTTTCTCAATTAAACTACTATGAGAAACATACAGTAGATTGACTATTTTTTTTAAATGGCTATTTCTTTATAATGAACCTCTTTGTCTCTATTATTATTAATATTATTATACGGGATACCTGGCACATATTTTATATTGATTTGATTTTAAATGTTTCTTATAACCTACATAGATATTTTATTTGTCTTTGGGCCTCATTTATACTAGTATTCATACATTTACCTTTTCTAAACTCAGAAGACATTATCTTGGTATACACCCCCTTTTTTGTGCCTCCCAGATAACTTTTTCCTACTTTTAAGAGTCTTTTCACACGAGCGGTGCGCTCGGCGGACTCCATTTTTCTCAGTGGGGATCAATCCGCCGATCCCTCCTGAGCAGGCCGATGACAGATCCGTCTCCGCTTTCTTTGCAGAGACAGACCAATCAGATCCCTGCTCTCCTCTATGGGAGATCGGATGATAACGGACCGCCTGTTCATTTTCATCCGATCCCATCCTATCCGATCCTCCAGACAGATGGAAAATAGGGTTTCCATCCGTCTGGATTTCATGGACAGGATCGGATGGGATCGAATAGCAGCAGGTGTCAGCAAACATGTCACCGCTGACATCCGCTGCTCCATAGAGGTGCATGGAGCATCCGATCGGGTCCGCCTGAAAAACTGACAGATGGACCAGATCGGAAAACCCCTGTGAAAGGGACCTAAAGGTTTCAGCTTTTTAGGCTTGGTTCACACCCATGCAGTTTGCTTTTGATCTGTTTCTGCTGTGCTTTTTGCAGTGCGTTTTGTGTTTTTGCACATGCATTTTGCGTTTTTTATCATCAGGGAAGATATTTTTGTTCTAATGATGGCAATACACTATATGAAAAATCGTCAGTAATTCGGTCATTTGGGCAGTTCATTTTTTTTTTTGGGCCAGTTAATAGGCACAAAATGGTAATCAGTTGTGACGTTTTTGAGCCGAAAAAAATAAGGACAAGTTTCCAAATTTTCTACCGAATGAACGATAAATTGAAAGGTTAATGTGTTTCTCATCCAAAATGTTTGCACTAGATAGATGTGAAAAAAGGAACAAAGAACAGATTAATTTATGTCGATTGAACGATTTATCGGTCATGACATGATGATCATTTGCTCTCACGGCCGAGTTTTCATTTTTCAAAAATGAGTTTGATCAATTATTCGAATAGTGTATGTCCAGCATTAACCACTTAAGCCCCGGAAGATTTTACCCCCTTCCTGACCAGGGCCTATTTTGCGATTCGGCACTGCGTGAATTTAAGGGACAATTGTGCGGTCATGCGACGCTGTACCTAAACTAATTTGACGTCCTTTTTTTCCCCACAAACAGAGCTTTCTTTTGGTGGTATTTGATCACCTGTGCGATTTTTTGATCATGCGCTATAAACAAAAAAAGAGCGTCAATTTTGCAAAAATAACAATATTTTTCAAATTTTTTATATGAAATTCCCCCCCAAAAAATGTAAAAATCAAAATTTTTTAACATTTTAGGCCAATTTGTTTTATGCTACATATGTTTGGTAAAAAAAATTGCAAAAAGCGTATTTTGATTGGTTTGCGCAAAAGTTATTGCGTTTACTAACTAAGGGAAAGATTTTTGTCATTTTTGTTGTGTTTTTTTTTTAACGAGTAATGGTGGCGATCTGCGATTTTTTTTGCAGGACTGTGACATTGTGGCGGACAGATTGGACCCTTGACCGACATTTTTGACACTTTTGGGGTTACCAGTGACATTACTACAGTAATCAGTGCTATACATATGCACCGTTACTGTAAAAATGACCCTGGCAGTGAAGGGGTTAACTTTTTTTTGAGAGGGAGGGGTTAAGTGTGTCCCTAGGGGCGTGATTCTAACTGTGATTGGATGTGTCTGCTGGTGTAAAACAGAGATAAACGGTCCTACATAGCAGAACCGTATGATCTCCATTCTTACACAGGGAAGAATGACAGACGGCTTTGTTTACATTAGCCGCCTGCCTTTCTCCTGGTGTAACGGACAATCGCAAGTGCCCGGCGGACATCGGGTCCGCCGGGCACACGCGCGCGGGAGTCCGTGACCGAGCGGGAGCGCGCCTCCGGCAGTGAGTGCTCGCTCCCTAGAGCCTCACAGGCTACCGACGTAGTCCTACTTCGCATTGCCTGTGAGGGGCTGACCGCCGCAGTGAATAGTCGTGCGGCGGTCGGCAAGTCGTTAAGTCGATTAAAAACTGCAAAACCGCATCAAGAACACACTGCTTGCATTTTCACAGCGTGTCCTATGATGTCTGTTGAACCAAAAAATGCAACCTATTACCTTTAACCGGTTGCCGACTGCGCACAGTATATTTACTGCGGCAGTCAGCCCGGGCCAGGCAGAGTGACGTAGATCTACGTCACTCGCCTGTCACTAGCATTTGAGCCAATAGTGGGCGAGCGCCCGCTGAGGCGCGCGCCCGCCTCGGCTCGTTCAGGGAGGAGTGCGGGCGTGTGACCGGCGGACCCGATGTCCGCCGGTCACACTACATGTAAACAAGCCGCCTGTCATTCTCCCCTGTGTAAAAATGGAGATCAGACGGTTCTACTATGTAGAACCGTTGATCTCTGTTTTTACACTAGTAGACCTGTGCCACTACAATTAGAATCATGCCCCTAGGACACACTTAACCCCTCCCTGTCCAATACAGTTAACCCCTTCCCTGCCAGTGTCATTTTTACAGTAACAGTGCATATATATAGCACTGATTACTGCAGAAATGTCACTGGTACCCCCAAAAGTGTCAAAAATGTCAGTCAAGGGTCCGATCTGTCCGCCGCAATGTCGCAGTACCGCAAAAAAAATCGCAGATGCCGCCATTACTCGTTAAAAAAAAAAACACCAAAAATGACAAAAATCTTTCCCTTTGTTAGTAAACGCGATAACTTTTGCGCAAACCAATCAAAATACGCTTTTTGCGATTTTTTTTACCAAACATATGTAGCATAAAACAATTTGGCCGAAAATGTTAAAAAATTTTGATTTTTACATTTTTTTTGGGGGAATTTCATATAAAAATTGTGAAAAATATTGTTATTTTTGCAAAAATTACGCTCTTTTTTTGTTTATAGCGCATGATCAAAAATTCGCACAGGTGATCAAATACCACCAAAAGAAAGCTCTGTTTGTGGGAAAAAAAGGACGTGAAATTTGTTTAGGTACAGCGTCACACGACCGCGCAATTGTCCGTTAAAGTCACGCTGTACAAAAACACAAAAAACCCCCTGGTCAGGAAGGGGGTAAAATCTTCCGGGGCTTAAGTGGTTAGAAAAGTCCCTGGACCTTTCCAAAACTGCTAAAAAATGTATAATTGTGAACGTGTCTCATAGGAAACCATGTTAAATGAACTGTAGTGTGCCTCTGCAAAATGCACTAAAAATTGCATAGGTGTGAACCAAGCACAAAGCAAACGTAGCCGTGTTTAGGCGTGTTTAAAGCTGTTAGACGCATTTTCACGTGTAAATACACGTTTAGCATGTCTAATTGGATGCACAGAATTTTATTTTCTCTAAATGCACCTAAATTGACCAAACCTAAAGGTAAATACATGGCGTGAATGGTGGTATTGAAAAATCATTACATGCATTTATATGCTTTTAAAAAAGTCCTCTAAACACATATAAACACAGGTTTGACAATGCCAGTGTGAATAAGGCATTTCTTAATCATCTTAGACAGTGGAAGCAGAGAACCCCATTTATTAACTGGTTGCTGACCACCCGCCGCCTTTTTACTGCGGCAGGATGGCTCTCCTGCGCAAACCGACGTAGACCTACGTCAGTCGCGCGCAGGCAGCTAGGGGGCGAGCACACGCCACCGCCGGCTCGCTCCTGCCCTCACTCCGCAGCTGGGAAGCTGATATATGGTGCAGGCAGCTCCGATTGCTGCCTGACACCTGTGATCGTTCCCTGCTGAGAGAGAAGAACGGCCAGCTGACCGTTCTTCTCTCTGGAATAATCATAGAGCCTTGTATATAGGAGCACAGGTCTCTATGATCATTTCACAAGCCACGCCCCCCCCACAGTTAGAATCACTCCCCTAGGCTCACATTTAACCCCTTGAGCACCCACAATGTTAACCCCTTCCCTTCCAGTGTCAATATTACAGTAACAGTGCATATTTTTAGCACTGATTACTGTAGTAATGTCACTGGTCCCCCCAAAAGTGTCAAAAATGTCAGTTAGGGGTCCGATCTGTCCGCAACAATGTCGCAGTCCCGCTAAAAATTGCAGATCGCTGACATTACTAGTAAAAAAAAACAATAAAAATGACATAAATCTTTCCCGTAGTTAGTAGACACGATAACTTTTGCGCAAACCAATCAAAATATGCTTATTGCAAAAAAAAAAATTGCACAGGTGATCAAATACCACCAAAAGAAAGCTCTGTTTGTGGGAAAAAAAGGACATCAATTTTATTTGGGTACATTGTCGCACGACCACGCAATTGTCCGTTAAAGTAACGCAGTGCCGAATCGCAAAATATGGCCTGGTCATTAACGGGGAAAACCTTCTGGTCCAGAAGTGGTTAATATTGCAAAAGGTAAAAGGTCCAGTTTCTGGAGGTTTTGTTTCAAAGCTGAATTTACAGAAATGTATAAAATACACAAACACTTTAGTTCTGCATTCAATAATACATTGGTAGGTGTAGGTACCTGAATTTAACTTGCCATCTTGTTTCTCAGTTCTGCATTCAATAATACATTGGTAGGTGTAGGTACCTGAATTTAACTTGGCATCTTTCTCTCAGACTATGGGAGAGAAAAGCAGCAATCAGTTCTGATGCAGTGCAAGGAGCATACTGATAGGAGGATAGAGCAGAAAAATAGAGATATGCGCTCATCAGTGTGCTGCTTCTCACTGTACAGTCACAGGATGGAGGAAGGGGGAGACAGCCATAAAACTATGTCTCCTTCCCTACCTTCCAGGGCTATGTAGTGTGGCAGAGCTGTGTAAATCCCAGAACTGAATGAACAGAAACACAAATACAGTAAAACCTTGGATTGTGAGCATAAGGCCCCTTTCACACATGCTGTCCGTTTGTCCGTTTTTCATCCATCCGTTGACAGATGAAAAGCAGACATCAATGTATCTCTATGTAAAAACGGATGACAATGGATGATCATCAGTTAACATCCGTTTTCATCCACTTCCGTTAATGTCTGTTTTTTTGAACGGATGAATGCCCTATTTTTCATCCGTAAAAAAAAAAACGGATCGGACGAAAAACTGATGAAAAATGGATGACAACGGATGAAAAACAGATAACAACTGACGAATAACGGATGAAAAACGGATAACAACTGACGAAAAACCGATGACAACTGACGAAAAACGGATGAAAAACAGATGACAACTGACGAAAAACGGATGAAAAACGGATGTAAAATGGATGAAAAACAGATGGAAAACTGATACATTTTGACGTGACTGAACTGATGAACTGAACGGACCGTATGTGTGAAAGGGGCCTAATTTGTTCCGGAAACATGCTTGTAATCCAAAGCACTCGTATATCAAAGCTAATTTCCCCATAAGAAATAATAGAACCTCAGATAATTCGTTCCACAACCATTTATATTCGTAAGTCCTTCAGTTTATAGCCCATATAAAAAGGTTTTAGCAATGTCATAGGTTGTGTAACCATAAAATGTCCATCCACAAATGGCGCCTCCAGAAGGGGATTTGTAGCAAAATCCAGCAGGAACTACAGAGTATAAAAAAGAAGAGAAGCCCCTCTAAGTGTAGCAATATGGTTACATTTGATGAAGGTTCAATATTAAGCAACTCACATATTTGATGATTAAAAGCAGCACATCTAAGTATGCAGGCATCTGGGGTAAAACTGTCCACATAGACCGTCCTCCTCACCGCCATCAGTCTGCAGTCATGACCGGGAAGACTACCCTGCAGTATAGTGATCTGAAAGCGAGGCTTGATGGGCTCATGGAGCGCAGCATGGAAGGGATGACGTTGATGGTGGTACGGAGGATTGTCTATGTTGGACAGCTTTACCCCAGATGCCTGAATACTTAGATGTGCCTGTTTTAACCGCTTGCCGACCACCCCGCGCAAATATACTGCGGCAGGGTGGCTTGGCTGCGCAAAATCACGTAGAACTACATGATTTTGTGTACGCGGTCTTGGCTGCGCGCGCCGCCAAGGCCGCGCTCCCGCTGTGTTTAAACACAGCGGGAGGCGGGCCGCGGGAGGAGCGGCAGCGATTGCCGCCGGCCTCCCCCAATCATCAGAGAAACTGACAGAAGACCCGCCTGCTTATGTAAATAAAGCAGGTGAGTCTTCGGTCACACAGGCAGAGAGAAATCAGGAGTTTCAGCTAAGCTGAAATCCCGATCTCTCTGTGCCTGTCACAGAGCCCATCCTCTCCACAGTGAGTAAGCATTGTTGGGCATACATTAACCCCTTTGCTCACCCCCAGTGTTAACCCCTTCCCTGCCTGTGTCATTTATACAGTAACAGTGCATATTATTTAGCACTGGTTACTGTATTAATGTCACTGGTCCCAAAAGAGTGTCAAAAATGTCAGTTAGGGGTTCGATCTGTCAGCCGCAATGTCACAGTCCCACTAAAAATCGCTGATCGCCGCCATTACTAATAAACCCCCCCCCCCCCCAAAAAAAAGTCCAAAAATCTATCCCGTAGTTTGTAAACGCTATAACGTTTGCGCAAACCAATTACAATACGCTTTTCAGGATTTTTTTTTTTTTACCAAAAACATGTAGCAGAATACAAATTAGCCTAAACTGATAAAAGAAATTAATTTTTTACATTTTTTTTATTGGGAATGTTTTATAGCAGAAAGTAAAAAATATTGTGTTTTTTTCAAAATTGTCGCTCTTTTTTTGTTTATAGCACAAAATCTAAAATACCATCAAAAGAAAGCTCTATTTGTGGGAAAAAAAGGACATCAATTGTATTTGGGTACAGCATCGCACGACCGCGTAACGCAGCGCCGAATCGCAAAAAATGGCCTGGTCATTAAGGGGATAAAACCTTCCGGAGTTGAAGTGGTTAATCATCAACCATGTAAGTGGCTAAATGTTGTGCCTTTATTAAATGTAACCATATTGCTACACTTTGAGGCACCTCTCTTCTCTTTTATACTAAGTTGTGACATGACGTTTCTTGTATATCAAGACATCGCTTGTTTATCAAGTCAAATTTTATTTAAAAAAATGTGATTGTCTTGCTAAACACTCTCAAACCAAGTTACTCTCAATCCAAAGTTTTACTGTACTTTGGTAAAACAGATCCAATATACAGCATGTATGTTATCTGTGTATTTAGCTGTAAGTCTTGAGCTAAAGCTGAACTCTTTAAAAAAATAAAAGACACAAACTAATGCAGCATTATTACATAACTAAATCTATTTTTAAATACAAGCAGTGTAAGGACCTAAATTCGACATTTGGAAACAGCTTCTTGCAGTCTTTCTATAGCAGAACTGGACTGCGAAAGGAAGACATAATACAAGGAGCCAATCAGAGATGAGCTCATCACTTTGCTTCTTCAAATTTCACACGCTGGGATGGGTTTAAGACAAACTGGTGTCTAAAAACAGTTAAAATAGAAAAAAGCCTAAACTTTTTTTAAATAGGATAGAGTAATGAGGGGGGGGGGGGGGGGGGTTACATAATCTGTCAGCTTTTTTTGTGCAGTTTATCTGTGTCCCATCGGGGGAGATTTCGCTTCACATCCTGTCCCATAGTCACAACAGTAAATAAGCAAGAATCCAAAGATGTCATCGGGGTCACTAGAACAAGTTTCCAAATTATAGGATTTCTCCTCTATTCTATTCCTCTATTAGGACAACTCAAAATTTGGAATTTTCTTTTTTGTTTACGATTGGTAATAATAGAAAACAGGACAAATAGAAATATTGGGTTTCTCTAAACGAGGGCACAGAAAGGGATAAAAACCTGACAGGTGTTCTAACCCTATAAAAAAGTTTTGAATGCAGTTCCATTTAATTTAAACGATGCTGACCATCAGACAGAAGACATCTAGTGGCACAAAAAAAGTACTGCAGGGGAAATATCTGGATTGAAGCAGAATATTGCAGAAAAAGCTGCATATCATTTACAAATATTACAAAGAAGGTTCAAATACTTTGATGCCAAACTGTCTGAATACTGCTCACATCACACATATTGGCACGCATAAAGACATATAGCTAAATTTAATTACAGCTTGCAAACTAGATTTTCAGGGTTCACTGTATAGTAGCAGAGGTGCATTGATTAGAAATCCAAAAAAAAAAAAAAAAAAGAAATCCACCTTCAGACAATAAAAGATTCTATACCATATAGTCAATATCTCCATCTATGGTGGAATTGTTTGAATGAGAGGAAGCTGATGGGTTAAAGAGTAGGCTACTGGGGCAGAAGTAGCGTCCAGTTGGCCAAGGGGCCACCCCTTCCCTGGAAGGTGTGTGTGTGTGGGGGTGGGGGGGGGGACCACATGGTAGGCACCATGTTTGGTGTAGACAGCCGCCATTTGGTGGCATATCCTAACCAGATTTTTAGGGGACAGGCCAATTACAATAATTGACTATCTAGAGGGGTTTGAATAATCCAGAGGCCCCATTAGGTAACTGTACATTTTGGAAGCGGTTACACACATGGGACATCACAGACATCACCCTACCTGACAAAGTGCCGTATAGTTAAAACTATGAAATTCCCAGTAGTAACTTATGGCTGTGAAAGTTGAACTATAAGAACAGCTGAACGCAGAAGAATTGATGCTTTTGAACTATGATGTTGGAGAAGACTCTTGAAAGTCCCTTTGGATGGCAAGAAGATCAAACCAGTCAATCCTGAAGAAAATCAACCCTAAATATTCACTGGGAAGACAGATCCTGAAGCTGAAACTCAAATACTTTGGCCACCTAATGTAAAGAGAGGACCCATTGGAAAAGACCCGGATGCTTGAAAACAAGTAAGGAAAAAGAAGAAGAGGACGACAGAAAACAAGATGGATAGATAGCATCATGGAAACAATGAACATGAAGTTAAGCAAGCTCCGGGAGGCAGTAGAGGACAGAAAAGCCTGGCGCGCTATGGTCCATAAGGTCACATAGAGTCGGACACGTCTAAATGACTGAACAAGAACAACACACAATGGGAGATGGATTGTTGAAAACTATGTCTGTTAGTATGTCCATCTTGTGAGTTTATCCATTTTCCAACCGTGCACTGTAAATTTACTGCGACAGTGCTGACTGGCAGTGCAGAATCACGTATATAGACATGATTCTGCATTTCCGGGTAGGGGGCGCGCCCACCCAGCTGTGCTTTGATTCATCACAGCACTTGACGATCACCAGGTCCCGGTCAGCGACTGACTGCTGGCTCCTGGCAATTGGCTCAGAGCTTTACAGAACACAGCTCTGTGAATGTAAACAGTACAGAGCTGTGTTCAATGACAGGGGATCTAGTTGGTTTTTCATTCCCTGCGAATGTGGCATTAGCACACAAACAATGCATATTATTAGCACTGATCACTGTAATAATGTCACTGGTGATGCCAGTGGCAGTTAGATCCCACAAAGTGTCAGTTAGTTTCAGATTGCTCGCCAACCTGCTATAAGATGCTGATTAATGCCATTATTAGTATATAAAAAATAAAATTCCAGTATATATCCTAAAGTTTGTAGATGCTATAACTTTAATGCAAACCAATAAACACTTATTGGGATTTTTTTTTTGTACCAAAGTCATGTAGCAGAACACATTTTGGCCAAAAATGTATTAGGAGACTTTATTTTTTTTATTTTTTATGGGATATGTTTTATAGCAGAAAGTAAAAAATATGTTTTTTTTTTTAAATAGTCATTTTTTTTTGTTTATATATATAAAAACAAACAAACCCAGAGATGATTAAATACCACCAAAATAAAGCTCTATTTGTGTGAAAAAAATTATACAAATTTCGTCTGGGTACAGCGTTGCAGGTCCCTACAATTATCAGTTAAAAGAGTGCAGTGGCCTGGTCATGAAGGGAGTAAAACCTTACGGAGGTGAAGTGGTTATTGGGACCTTTTGCTCTGAAGGAGTTTAGATTTATGAAACTTTAAGAATATGCTTCCTTCAAGCGTGACAAGGTGATTTTTATGGTTAGATTTACATTTATTATTAAGTTTTATTCACTATTTGGTTACTCTTTGTTATGCTTCATACAGTATCTCACAAAGTGTCAAAATTTTGTGTGGCCACCATTATTTTCAGCACTGCCTTAACCCTTTTGGGCATGGAGTTCACCAGAGCTTCACTGGAGTCCTCTTCCATTCATCCATGATGACATCACAGAGCTGGTGGATGTTAGAGACCTAGCACTCCTCCACCTTTCGTTTGAAGATGCCCCACAGATACTCAATAGGGTTTAGGTCTGGAGACATGCTTGGCCAGTCCATCACCTTTACCCTCAGCTTCTTTAGTGAGGCAGTGGTCATCTTGGAGGTGTGTTTGGGGTCGTTATCATGTTGGAATACTGCTCTGCCGCCCATTCTCTAAAGGGGGGGGGGATCATGCTCTGCTTTAGTAAGTCACAGTAAATGTTGGCATTCTTGGTCCCTCAATGAACTGTAGTATCTAAGTGCCAGCAGCACTCATGCAGCCCCAGACTTTGACACTCCCACCACCATGCTTGACTGTAGGCAAGACACACTTGTCTTTGTACTCCTCATCTGGTTGCCGCGACACACGCTTGATACCATCTGAACCAAATAGGTTTATCAGACCACAGGACATGGTTCCAGTAATCCATGCCCTTAGTCTGCTTGTCTTTAGCAAACAGTTTGCAGGCTTTCTTGTGCATCATCTTTAGAAGAGGCTTCCTTCTGGGACGACAGCCATGCAGACCAATTTAATGCAGTGTGTGGCGTATGGTCTGAGCACTGACAGGCTGACCCCCTACCCCTTCAACCACTGCAGAAATGCTGGCAGCACTCATACGTCTATTTCCCAAAGACAACCTCTGGATATGACACTGAGCACGTGCATTCAACTTCTTCGGTCGACCATAACGAGGCCTGTTCTGAGTGGAACCTGTCCTGTTGGCCACTGTGCTGCAGCTCAGTTTCAGGGTCTTGGCAATCTTCTTATAGCCTAGGCCATCTTTATGTAGAGCAACAATTCTTTTTTTCAGATCCTCAGAGAATTCTTTGCCATGGGGTGCCATGTTGATCTTCCAGTGACCAGTATGAGAGAGTGAGAGCCATAACACCAAATTTAACACACCTGCTCCCCATTCACACCTGAGACCTTAACACTAACGAGTCACATGACACTGGGGAGGGAAAATGACTAATTGGATCCAATTTGGACATTTTGACGTAGGGGTGTACTCACTTTTTTTGCCAGTGGTTTAGACCTTAATGGCTGTGTGTTGAGTTATTTTGAGGGGACAGCAAATTTACACTGTTATACAAGCTGTACACTCACTACTTTACATTGTAGCAAAGTGTCATTTCTTCAATATAATAGAATATTTACAAAAATGTGAGGGGTGTACTCACTTTTGAGAGATACAGTACCTATTATGTTTAGCAACTTCTTGTATAGGCTGCCTACCCCCAATTGGTGGCTTTCATTGACCGGTGGTAGATAGTCCTATAGTTCCCTGATGTGCATTGCCAATTCTTTCAGGGATTTGGTATAACGCCATCTGCGTTTAAATGCGTTCTAATCAATACATTTAGGATGAAAGTGGCCATTTTTATTGGTATTACAATCTTGAATGTATATCATGTGGTCCATGGATTTAATATGTCCAATTTTTCTTCCAAAATTTTCATTTGCCCCTGATAAAGATTTTTGAAAGACTAATCAAACACCTTGAGGCCTACGTGGCAGGATAGACTTTAACCACTTGCCGACCGCCGCACGACTATCTACGTCGGCGGTCAGCCCCTCACAGGCAAAATGACGTAGGTCTACGTCGCTTGCTTGTGAGGGTCTAGGGAGCGAGCGCGCGCCCCCGGAGGCGCGCTCCCGCTCCCGCGTGGTCATGGACCCCCCCGCGCGTGTGACCGACGGACTCGATGTCTGCCGGCCACTCTGCGATCGGCGGGGGAGAGGGAGAAAGTCAGGCAGCTTGTGTAAACAAGCTGCCTGTCATTCTCCTCGGTGTAAAGACACTGATCACACGGATCTACTATGTAGATCCGTTGATCAGTGTCCTTACAGCTCAAGCCACAGCCAATCACAGTAGAAAGCACGCCCCTAGGGACACACACAGCCCCTCCCTCCCAAATAAAGTTAACCCCTTCACTACCAGTGTATTTTTACAGCAACAGTGCATATGTATAGCACTGATTACTGTAGAAATGTCACTGGTAACCCCAAAAGTGTCAAAAATGTCAGTCAAGGGTCCGATCTGTCCGCCCCAATGTCGCAGTACCGCAAAAAAAATCGCAGATCGCCGCCATTACGCGTTAAAAAAAAAACAACAAAAATGACAAAAATCTTTCCCTTTGTTAGTAAACGCGATAACTTTTGCGCAAACCAATCAAAATACGCTTTTTGCGATTTTTTTTACCAAACATAGGTAGCATAAAACAAATTGGCCGGAAATGTTAAAAAATTTTGATTTTTACATTTTTTTTGGGGGGAATTTCATATGACAAAATGTGAAAAATATTGCTATTTTTGCAAAATTGACGCTCTTTTTTTGTTTATAGCGCATGATCAAAAAATCGCACAGGTGATCAAATACCACCAAAAGAAAGCTCTGTTTGTGGGAAAAAAAGGACGCCAAATTCGTTTAGGTACAGCGTCGCACGACCGCGCAATTGTCCGTTAAAGTCACGCAGTGCCGAATCGCAAAATACCCCCTGGTCGTTTAGCAGCCAAATCCTCAGTGGTTAAGAAGAAATTCTACAAAAAAATGTATTCATGTGAATTATCCTGCTTTAGGGCATAAGGGACAAACATTGTAATATATGTATTTTCTAATATACAGTATGTATCAGAGCACTGATGTATTTTTAAGAGTTGTATTTTAAAAAAAAATGTTTGTACTAATAAAATATGGAATTTTATGTAAATATTTGGTTTGGCTGTCTCGAAGTTCCATGGGAGAAAAAAAAACATTTGTAGAACGATATATTATACTTAAAAATTATATTGGCAGCCTAATCCATTTATAAGTTACAGTAATTTTAAGGGAAAGCTGTCTGTAAAAAATAGGCAATGTTATGTATAGTTTGTAAATATACTGTATGCCCATAGGCAAAGCTTTAATTGTTCCTATGCAAGCTGGCCAGGCTGACTTAGGCTTCATGCACAGAGATTTTAGCTCCTGTGCCTGATATTCTGACATTTATTTGCATGTAGTAGGCACAGATGTACCATGCTGCCCCGCTGCCAGCAGCCTGTAAAAGTCTATGAGAAACTAAAAAAGTCAGCTGACAGGGGCTAGATGGTGCATAGAGTTGTGCTAACATTTAGGGCAGTATGCGCTCAGGGATGAATGCCTCCAATGCAAGAAATCTGTACCTACACTTTGCAAATGCCTATATTTACTTATATGGAAATGCAAGTGCATTGTAAACGTACTTTAAATGTATTTTCAGCTTGTATAATGCAGAGCTAAACTTACTTTTATTTCAACAGTCCTCATCCATTGACAGTACCCAGAAGAAGAAGCTGGCACTGGTCTTTTGCCATCTTCATTGGCCAGTGCGGGATGGTGTCACTCCTGAGCTTGAACAGGAATGAGTCATCCTGGAACACAGGAACCGCACCGACGAAGTAAGCTGAGCTGCGCATGTGCAGTTCCGTTTACATGCTGACGAAGACAGAAAGCAGGTAATTGTATGCCGCTTCTGAAATGCCTCTTCTGAAATAAAGAGCCTGCCTGCTCACTGTTTGTGACAGCAGAATGTTAGTTCCACTTTCAGGCATAGTTGCAATGAGTCAAAAGTGATCAGTTCCCATTTGAGGAGCATTGCTTGACAAGACTTGAATGCCTGTGCAATGCGTCAGAAATGCTCATTGATGCCATAGGAGCGTTAATGCATGTTAAAGGTCCCCGGCCCCGGAAGACGTCCTTTTGATGACGAAACATGTAGTGTGGAACCTCCTGCTGACATCATCACGTACCCCAAGTGACCGTTGTTTTGGCTTTGTTGATTTTCAAATGTGCATGGTCTTTTATACACATGTGAGTGCAATTTCATAATAAATGAAAGGTATTAGATGATATTTTACACTATGTGGAGCGTCTGTATGCTTACAGCTACGAATGTGCTTGCTTCAAGTATGATGTTTGGTGATGTCCCTGGAGACATATTTGGAGAGACGCCATTGATGTGTGAGTATATCAGCTAAGCTTTGTATGACTACTCTGTAGTAAGGTGGTTATCGTTATTTGGAAAGCTTACATGTTGTCACTATCCTTGGTGATGGTGGAAACTATTGGCACTTTTCTGAGGAAGAAAGCAATGCATTTATTTTGCACATTTAAAGGGACTTCTTGGCTTTTCTATTTTAAATCATTAACACATGCACTGCATGGACATTTTTTAATTTGCATTTACTGTATATATTATGTTATGTTATCCATGTGTTTACCTAATTATTTATGATGGGTTTATGAATTGTTTATGATATGTCACATTTTTTGCACATGTTTGAGCGCAAAACAGTATATTGTTGTTTTTGGCATTGGGGGGGGGGGACAGACGGACTCCTTTTCATGTTTTTTTTAAGCACATTTGCTTGTTTTCTTCATGTTTGCTCATGAAAATATGCAAAACGTAACAGTGCATGCACTGCTCTAATACACAGTAATAAATGGCTAAGCAATGCACACTACAGCACTGAAATGTATGCCAATTAAAAGGTGACATACCGAGAATGATATATGGTATTTTCCCCACTATTTGTGGGGGTGGATAGGTTAGCATTAGCGTAGAGAATATTGGACTTATATGCAGACATGTAGCAATAAAATACAAGGCATAAAAACAACCTCATTTGGACGTTAAGTTTGGATTGCAACATATGCTTTGAACAAGACTGTATGCTCTACCAGATCATTTAAAGCATTGTGTTTATTGAATGCATAAAAATCTGCGTGTTAAAGCAAGTTTTCAACATAATCATCATCATAGCAATTTCTCTCTGCTTTTGTGCATCAGAATAAGTAAAGAAGGCCTAGTGTGTGTGTGTCCCCTTTGATTCTTTTTTCAGCTGGTAAAGACAGTTTTTCTTTTTTAAATTGGGCTGTATCGCCATCTACTGGAACTTTGTAATAATAACAGGCAAAGCTTTCTAAAACTATTTTTCAGCAAAGTGAATGTATATTCTATGTTTTATTGTAGTAGTTTACAAATGTGCAATTTTTGTATGTGAACTTTTTTTTACGGAAATATATATGTGAACTTTATCTGTGTATATTTTAATCCCAGGTTCTATTATTCATATACATATGCACAGTAAGAGCTGTGAAAATGGGAAATAGACTCAAGAACTAGTTCTGGCCAGCTCAGTAGATTGCTTTAACCAGTTCTGGACCAGAAGGATTTGCCCCCTTAATGACCAGGCCATTTTTTGCGATTCGACACTGCGATACTTTAAGGACTTTACCCCTGGAAGATTTTGCTGCTCAATGACCAGGCCACTTTTTTCAACTTGGCACTGCGCGAATTTAACTGACTATTGCGCGGTCATGCAATGCTGTACCCAAACTAAATTTACGTCCTTTTTTTCCCACAAACAGTGCTTTCTTTTGGTGGTATTTGATCGCCTCTGCACTTTTTATTTTTTGCAATATTAATAAAAAAAGGGCAAACATTTTGCGAAAAATTTACATTTTCTACTTTGACTGTTAAAAAATATCCAATATATTCAATTTTTGTCATATATTTAGGCCAAAATTTATTAAGCTACATGTCTTAGACAGAAAAATTCTCAATGAGCGTATTTTTATCCACTTTAAGACTGGAAGATTTTACCCCATTCCTGACCAGGCCATATTTTGCAATTTGGCACTGCGTTACTTTAACGGACAATTGCGCGGGCGTGCGACGCTGTACCCAAATTAAATTTATGACCTTTTTTACCCCACAAATAGAACTTTCTTTTGATGGTATTTGATCACCTGTGCGATTTTTAATTTTTGAAAAAAAGAGCGACAATTTTGAAAAAAAAAAAAAACAATATTTTTCACATTCTGATACAGAAGATTACCAAAAAAAAAATAATTTATAAATCAAAATTTTTAAACATTTTAGGCCAATTTGTTTTCTGCTTCATATTTTTGGTAAAAAAAAATCGCAATAAGCATATTTTGATGGGTTGGCGCAAAAGTTATCGCTTTACTAACTACGGGAAAGATTTATGTCATTTTTATTGTTTTTTTTTTTTACTAGTAATGGCAGTGATCTGCGATTTTTTGCGGGACTGCGACATTGCGGCGGACAGATCGGACCCCTAACTGACATTTTTGACACTTTCGGGGGGGACCAGTGACATTACTACAGTAATCAGTGCTAAAAATATGCACTGTCACTGTAATAATGACACTGGCAGGGAAGGGGTTAACCTAGTTGGTGATCAAGGGGTTAAAAGTAAGCCTAGGGGAGTGTTTACTAACTGTGGGGGGGTTGGGCTTTTCAAATGACCATAGAGATCTGTGATCCTATATAGAAGGATCACAGGAGCTCTGTGATCATTTCAGAGAGGACAACGGTCTGCTGTGTTTACAACAGCTGCCCGTTCTTCTCTCTCAGCGGGGAACGATCGTGGGTGCTCTGCGGCAAAGGTGGCCGCCGGGCCCATTCATCGGCATCCCCGCTGCCAAGTGGGGGCAGAAGCGCGTCGCTGCGGCGCGCACTCACCCCCCTACCACCAGGCATGTGACTGACGTACCCCGACTTTGGTTCGCACATGAGGGGCTGCCTGCTGCAGTATAACTGCGGCTGGCGGTCCGTAACTGGTTAAATAAGAGCAGGATGCACAAAAAACATAATTTATAGGTAATAACACCTGCGATTATTGATCCAGGGAATATCTGTTTGCCTTCAGGGGATCAGGAAGAAATGTATTTTTCCCCCGTTCATTGGATCATGCTTTCTAAACTTTCTAAACAAAGAGCCAGTTTATTGTCCTTCAGACTTTGAGGGGGGCGTACTGTGACCAGCGGGAGTGGAAATTTTCCTGGCATCAGTGGAAGTACCACATTTGGTATTAGGGGGATGAATAGTGTCCCATTGGTGGTATCATTGGAAGGAATTGTGCTCCATTGTTGGCAGAATAGTGTCTCGTATCAGTGGAGGGATAGTGCCCCAAGATAAAGACAAGCAAAGGGCCACACCCAGCCCCTGGGCCGCAGTTTGGAAACCACTGCATACAGGGTGCCTTCCTCTGGATCAACTATGCATATAGGGTTCTGTATATGGAGATTTTCTATTTAATCTATTTGTTTATTTTTTCTTTAGGTTGAACTAGATGGACTTTTCTAACCTAACTATGTAATTATAAAATTTCACTAAAACAAAGTCTTGTTTTTTTTAAGTATCATCTTTTCACATCTTTGCAATAATGAAAGTGCAATGGTAAGGCCCCTTTGACAAGGGCGCCTCAAACATAGCTCCCAACTGTCCCAGATTTTGAGGGACCGTCCCTGATTTGGAATAAAGTCCCTCTGTCCCTCCTTCCTCCTCATTTGTCGCTCATTTTGGTCTGATCTGTATAGTTGTATATAAAATACACTTCTCATCTTTCAAAAGAAGTCTTTCCCAGTGCTAAACCTTTGATCCAATTTCTAAATTGCTGCATTTGTAAATTTCAAAAGCCAGTATAAAGGAATAGTTGTGGTAAAAAAAAAAAAAGTACTTGTGGGTTTACCTTATCATTTTTTTGTATAATTCTCCTTTAAGAGGGTGTGGCAGGAGGTGTGTCCTATGCCTACATACTTTTGCTAATAGGTGTCCCTCGTTCCCATCTCAAAAAGTTGGGAGGTATGCCTCAGTGAAGCAGGATCCGCTTGTTCAGCAAGGGATCTCTCAGTTGATCCCCGCTGAGCAGGTGGATGACAGGTCCATGTCCGCTCCACTATGCAGACAGGATCGGATCGGATGGCAGCGGGTTTTAGTGGGCATATGTCCGCTGACATCTGCCACTCCATAGAAGAGACTGGAGGGTTCGATCAGGTCCACCTGAAAAACTGAAAGGCAGACCCGATCGAATCGCCCGTGTGAAAGGGGCCTAACATGCCAACTTTGGGCAATCTAGCAGTCTAGCAATAGAGTCTGAGCATATATTTTGTATAAACTGAACACAATGCACATTCCTCATACCCACAAAATACTCCAAAATTATCAAGCTATAAGTGAGAGTCATTGCACATAAAGCTTCAATAACAACATTAAAGAGGTTGTACACTCATTTAAAAAATTTTTTTTTTTTTTAGAAGCTGCAAGAGAAAGACATAATGAGCTAGTATGCTTCGCATACTAGCTCATTATGAAATACTTACCTTAGAACGAGCCCCCGCCGTGCCGCTCTCTTACCTGTATGACGGGCGACATGACATGTCGCCCGTCTTCCGGGATCGCGGCATCCGGTCATCTGATTGGCCGGAGCCGCGGTGACGTCACTCCCGCGCACGCGCACGGGAGCCGACGGTCACGGCACGGGGCTCTGAAGGAACGGCACGATCAGCCGTTCCTTCAGAGCGCATGCGCCAGTGACGTCACTGGCTGCATTAAAGGTAAATATCTCCTAAACGGTGTAAGTTTAGGAGATATTTACAGTACCTATAGGTAAGCCTTATCATAGGCTTACCTATAGGTACAACTTCCTGAGGAGGGTTTACTTCCTCTTTAAAAAAAAAAACATTAATATACATAGAGAGATAACACTTATCTGAGCCTACCTTATAGGAGAACTTTATTAAAAATAGTTGCAAACTACACAATATTGCACAGTTCATAAGAATATAAACACTTTGATGACGATTATGTAAAAAAGAACAGTGTATAGAGGAATGTAGTGTACACAGCATATAGAGTGCAGCATTCTGGACAATGCAATGTACAACATCCCTAAACAACATGTCCTTAAAAAAGAATTGCTCTGGAGTGACTGGGAGGAAATTGCCTGGTGGGCATAATGCCTTGTGTTGGTGATCAGTGAGGGGAAAAAATATTTGTGTTTGGTAGTCAGTGGAAAAAAAAAGTCCAGTGTCAATGGCCAGTGGGAGGAAAAAATTCCTGGAGTTGGTAGTTGATGGAAGAAAAAAAATGCCTGATGTTAGTGCCCATGGGAGGAAGAATGCCTTGACATTATTGGTCAGTGGGGGAAGAAGCAGCTTTTGTGTCGGGCAGGGTTTGAGGGGCAATATTGATGTTTCAGTGTCTGACAGTTCTTAACCACTTAAGCCCCGGAGGATTTGGCTGCTCAAAGACCAGGCCCTATTTTGCGATTCGGCACTGCTTGATTTTACCGGACAATTGCGCGGTCGTGCGACGCTGTACCCAAATAAAATTGACGTTCTTTTTTTTCCACAAACAGAGCTTTCTTTTGGTGGTATTTAAATCACCTGTGCGATTTTTATTTTTTGCGCTATGAACAAAAAAAGAGCGACAATTTGGAAAAAATAACAATATTTTTAACATTTTTTATATGAAATTCTAAAAAAAAAGTAAAAATCAAAATTTTTTAACATTTTAGGCCAATTTGTTTTTTGTTACATATTTTTGTTAAAAAAATCGCAATAAGAGTTTTCTGATTGGTTTGCGCAAAAGTTATTGCGTTTACTAACTACGGGAAATATTTATGTAATTTGTATTGTTTTCTTTTTAAACTAGTAATGGCGGCGATTTGCGTTTTTTTTGCGTGACTGCGACATTGCGGCGGACAGATCGGACCCTGACTGACATTTTTGACACTTTTGGGAGTACCAGTGACATTACTACAGTAATCAGTGCTATAAATATGCACTGTTACTGTAAAAATGACACTGGCAGGGAAGGGGTTAACTTTATTGGTGACCAGTGGGTTAAATGTATCCCTAGGGGCATGATTCTAACTGTGGGGGGGCGCAGCTTGTGATGTAACCACAGAGACATACAATCCTACATAGCAGGATCGCATAGTCTCTGCACTTACATCAGGGAGAATGACAGACGGCTGTGTTTACATCAGCCGTCTGCCTTTCTCCCTCTCCTGTGGGAGATCGGGAGTGACTGGTGGACATCGGAGCCGCCGGTCACACGCGGGGGATCCCTGTGAACGAGCGGGGGCAGGAGCGCACCTCCGGCGGCGCGCGCTCACCCCCTACAGGCTCCTGGGCGAGGGACGTAGCCCTACGTCGCTTTGCCCAGGAGCGGCTTACTGCCGCAGTAATAGTCGTGCGGCGGTCGGCAAGTGGTTAAAAAACTATGGTGCGTGACTATGCGGTGACATCACCTGGAGACCCTGCCCCCTTGTGACATCACTGACCCATCGTGCCCAGGTTGGTGACGTCAAAAAGGGGCGGGTTCTTCAAAAGACATCACCGCATGGTAACGCCCATAGTTATATAACAACTGTCAGACACCGGAGCTGACAGAAAAGTGTGAGTCTTCATCGTGGCAACAGTGTTTTTTTAAATTTATTTGGGTCAGCGGCGGTAGCAGAGACAGCCATTGTAATTGACGTTGGAGCTACCATGAGCGACATTATTAATTTTTTATAAAGGACTTGTCAAAAACTGCCTCTTGTTTTTTTTACACTATGCTGTTTTGTTTTTTGGGTGAAAGGGTAGGGGTAATATGTAGCCCATACTTGTTCACATAGGGGGGGCGGGATCTGGGGGCACCCTTTCTTAAAGGGGATTCTGTCCACAGACCCCCACAACAACAGCCCGGGGTTGTGGGGAAGAGACCATTGTCCCCATCAAAGCAACCCCCCTGTTGAGGGCATGTGGCCTGGTATGGTTCAGAAGGGGGGGTGCTCGCTAATCCCCCCTCCCCCTTTGATGACTTGCCAGGCTGCATGCTTTCCATTTTTATTTTTATTTTGGCGTGGGGTTTCCCCTCAAGACCCAAGTCTCAAAGTTGGATCAAAACTGGATTCCGTTCATTAAACTCGCATGGAAGTCAGATCAATGTTGGACCCATGTCGCAGGGCAAAGTTGGACTTTCATGTCACACCATTGTAAACTTGGCCTTAGGGGGGCTGTGGATACATTTATGCTCGGCAGTGAGTGGCGGGAAACAATTGTATTCTGCAAGTGAGGGTGGTGGGAATGGGGGACAATTGTGCTCAGTGGGTGAACATAAGGGTTAGCTGGGGGGGGGGGGGGGGGAATAGTGTCTGGAGTGGATAGAGAAAAACAGTCAATCTAAGTGGTGGGTAACAATAGTGCCCAATGGGAGATGGGTGGGGAACATTAATGAACAGTGAGGGGAGGGAGGAACACCCACAGGTCACAAATCTTGCACTGTAGTCTATGTCCTGCTTCTTTGATACGGTCTCTTTGCCATCTCCTCCTGCCAATCTATACAGACTGTCAAGCAGGATATCACTCCGTTCCTGAAAAGTACTGGAACAAGTGCTTTAGCATTCAGCTCCGAAACACAGTCCTGGGATAATAGTAAAATCCCATGATATTCTTGCAGATTCTGGGACATTTTGGGAATGTGTGTTACCAAACAAAATCTATACTGATCTATATCTATGCATCTACTCTCTGTGTCACTGACCTAGAGTTCTGATTTTCATGGATTCATCCTTGTTCTGATTCTTTTACCGAAAATTAAAGCCATAGGATTTTTAGAAATACACAGCAATGAACAGATCAGCTCTGTAAATAAGTAAACAACTGTGCTATTTATTTCTAAATGAGAGCATTATAACTTGCTCGTGTGACTTTCATCATTTGAATGTGTGGGACATGTGATTTATTAACACGTGTTATGTGAATATATCTTTAATTTAAATGGCTTCTGACTCCATTGCACATTAGAGTTCTCTGTAATAAAATTCTCAGAACCTTGGAATGCAGTAAATACTTGACCTATAATGTGGTTAAAGAGATGATATGTGTCTTACTTTAACGGCTTAAGTGCATACATTTGATGTGTCACTTTCTTCCATACATGTGCATGAAGAACACCACATCCAGGTGAAGAGGCTGCAGTGGGGAAACACGGCCTTTCACCTGATAGTCACAACAAAACTCATGGCATGCTTCTCTATGTCCATTAACGATGCTCCTGAATTGACATAAGGAGAGAAAATGTTTCAATGCATGCAGTCAGGACATCATGCTGGGTTTTAGTGATCGACCCATATCGTTTTTTTATTGCCGATACCGATATTTTGGTCTTCACATATCGGTTTTGGCCGATATTGGCCGATATTTTCGGACATTAAAAAAAAAAAAACATTTTTTCGAAAAGACCCCAAACCCCTCCTCTGCACTTAAAAGCATTCAAAACGCCAAGTTTGGCTGTTTTGAATGCTGTCATTTTTTTTAATTTGGTGCAGAGTACTCGGAAGTGATGTCATGACATCACTTCCGGGTTTTTACATGGAGACCCAATCAGAGCCAAATGTCTGTCTTTCTCCCTCTGCTGCGGGAGATTGTAAGTGGCCGGCGGCCATCAGAGCCACCGGTCACATGCACTGGCTTCCCAGGTAACGAACGGGGATGGGAGCACGCCGCCGGCAGTGCACGCTCGCCCCTAGAGTCTCCTGAGCGAGCGACGTAGTACTACGTTGCTTTGCCCAGGAGCAGCTGCCTGCCGTAGTAAAACTGCGGTGGGCGGTCGTTATGTGGTTAAAAATAATGTCCTCCGTTTCTGTAAAAAGCATGAAAAAAGCATTGGTGTGAATGGATCCTAGGGGGCAGTTCACATGTATAGTTGGAAACTGCTGCGCTCGAGTGTGAAGTGGTTCAAGATTAAGAGAAGTCACTTGCTGGGACCAAATGCAATATTATACCAGATTCTACCACAATAGTGGAGAGACAAGTTTGCAATTATTGTGGATAGATTATGCAGAATAGATACAAGGTACATATACAATGGAACAAAGGGTCCTGTTGAACTTTGTATTGGATCAGGTGTTTGGTACACCTTCCAGTTCCAGAACAGTTCCAGCAACTTCTTGTATCTTTATATAGTCCCTGTATGGACTCTCTCAAATCTAAGTATCTTATTTGATGTACAATGTATTTATACAAAATTGTAATGAACATGTATGTTTATCTGTTTTGATGTATTTCCAATAAAAACCTTTTTATCAACTTTTAAATATGGACTGAATTTGGAAAGAAAAAAATTATTGATGTAATTTTTTTTTCTCTTTTGGCATCTGTGGCACATTTAAATTCCCCTTGGTTCCACCTCTGCCCTCCTTTCTGGACAGGGTTGCTAACCCCCCCCCCCTTTTCTCTTTTTACATAAACAGTAACCTAGTTTATTGTAGTCTTGAAACAGAGCATGTATGTTTTTTGAAGCTTGATTTACATATTTGTGACAGTGGATTGAGGAAGTAACCGAGCCACTGCTAATATAGGGATTTTTAATTCAAGGGACTTCTAAAGTTTATTTGCTCGAAATTCAGCTTTTAAGTCCAACCAATTAATAGCAATACTCAATACACCTTGTAAAATGGTCACTGTAAAGAGGTTCGATTGTGAAAGTATCTGGCTTTTTAGGGCATGACAACTGAGGTTTCCACACCAAACAACAACATATATACAGTGGTGGGATTCAAAAATTTTAGAAACCAGTTCCGACTTTCCCAGCAGAATGACCAGCGTGCCCCCTTTAAATGCACAGAGACCAGCGTGCCCCCTTTCAATGCACAGTGACCAGCGTGCCCCCTTTCAATGCAGAGAGACCAGCATGCCCCCATTCAATGCACATTGCCCCCAATGATTGCAGAGTGCCAGCCACAGCATTGTCCTCAATGATTGCAGAATGCTAGCCACAGCTTTGCCCCTAATGATTGCAGAGTGCCAGCCACAGCATTGCCCCCAATGATTGCAGAGTGCCAGAAGACAGCATTGCCCCCAATGATTGCAGAGTGCCACAACACAGCATTGCCCCCAATGATTGCAGAGTGCCAGAACACAGCATTGCCCCCAATGATTGCAGAGTGCCAGAACACAGCATTGCCCTCAATGATTGCAGAGTGCCAGAACACAGCATTGCCCCCTATGATTGCAGAATGCCAGAACACAGCATTGCCCCCAATGATTGCAGAGTGCCAGCTACAGCATTGCCCCCAATGATTGCAGAGTGCCAGCCACTCATTGCCCCCAATGATTGCAGAGTGCCAGCCACAGCATTGCCCCCAATGATTGCAGAGTGCCAGCCACACATTGCCCCCAATGATTGCAGAGTGCCAGCCACATCATTGCCCCCAATGATTGCAGAGTGCCAGCCACAGCATTGCCCCTAATGATTGCAGAGTGCCAGCCACAGCATTGCCCCCAATGACTGCAGAGTGCCAGCCACAGCATTGCCCCTAATGATTGCAGAGTGCCAGCCACAGCATTGCCCCCAATGATTGCAGAGTGCCAGAACACAGCATTGCCCCCAATGATTGCAGAGTGCCAGAACACAGCATTGCCCCCAATGATTGCAGAGTGCCAGAACACAGCATTGCCCACAATGATTGCAGAGTGCCAGAACACAGCATTGCCCTCAATAATTGCAGAGTGCCAGAACACAGCATTGCCCCCAATGATTACAGAGTGCCAGCCACAGCATTGCCCCCAATGATTGCAGAGTGCCAGCCACACATTGCCCCCAATGATTGCAGAGTGCCCGCCACAGCATTGCCCCCAATGATTGCAGAGTGCCAGCCACACATTGCCCCCAATGATTGCAGAGTGCCAGCCACAGCATTGCCCCCAATGATTGCAGAGTGCCAGCCACACATTGCCCCCAATGATTGCAAAGTGCCAGCCACAGCATTGCCCTCAATAATTGCAGAGTGCCAGCCACACATTGCCCCCAATGATTGCAGAGTGCCAGCCACACATTGCCCCCAATGATTGCAGAGTGCCAGCCACACATTGCCCCCAATGATTGCAGAGTGCCAGCCACACATTGCCCCCAATGATTGCAGAGTGCCCACAGCATTGCCCCCAATGATTGCAGAGTGCCAGCCACAGCATTGCCCCCAATGATTGCAGAGTGCCAGAACACAGCAGTGCCCCCAATGATTGCAGAGTGCCAGGCACACATTGCCCCCAATGATTGCAGAGTGCCAGCCACAGCATCGCCCCCAATGATTGCAGAGTGCCAGCCACACATTGCCCCCAATGATTGCAGAGTGCCAGCCACAGCATTGCCCTCAATGATTGCAGAGTGCCAGCCACACATTGCCCCCAATGATTGCAGAGTGCCCGCCACAGCATTGCCCTCAATGATTGCAGAGTGCCAGCCACATATTGCCCCCAATGATTGCAGAGTGCCAGCCACAGCATTGCCCCCAATGATTGCAGAGTGCCAGCCACACATTGCCCCCAATGATTGCAAAGTGCCAGCCACAGCATTGCCCTCAATGATTGCAGAGTGCCAGCCACACATTGCCCCCAATGATTGCAGAGTGCCAGCCACACATTGCCCCCAATGATTGCAGAGTGCCAGCCACACATTGCCCCCAATGATTGCAGAGTGCCAGCCACACATTGCCCCCAATGATTGCAGAGTGCCCACAGCATTGCCCCCAATGATTGCAGAGTGCCAGCCACAGCATTGCCCCCAATGATTGCAGAGTGCCAGAACACAGCAGTGCCCCAATGATTGCAGAGTGCCAGCCACACATTGCCCCCAATGATTGCAGAGTGCCAGCCACAGCATTGCCCCCAATGATTGCAGAGTGCCAGCCACACATTGCCCCCAATGATTGCAGAGTGCCAGCCACAGCATTGCCCTCAATGATTGCAGAGTGCCAGCCACACATTGCCCCCAATGATTGCAAAGTGCCAGCCACACATTGCCCCCAATGATTGCAGAGTGCCAGCCACACATTGCCCCCAATGATTGCAGAGTGCCAGCCACACATTGCCCCCAATGATTGCAGAGTGCCAGCCACACATTGCCCCCAATGATTGCAGAGTGCCAGCCACACCTTGCCCCCAATGATTGCAGAGTGCCCACAGCATTGCCCCCAATGATTGCAGAGTGCCCACAGCATTGCCCCCAATGATTGCAGAGTGCCAGCCACACATTGCCCCCAATGATTGCAGAGTGCCAGCCACACATTGCCCTCAATGATTGCAGAGTGCCAGCCACACATTGCCCCCAATGATTGCAGAGTGCCAGCCACAGCATTGCCCCCAATGATTGCAGAGTGCCAGCCACAGCATTGCCCCCAATGATTGCAGAGTGTCAGCCACACATTGCCCCCAATGATTGCAGAGTGCCAGCCACACATTGCCCCCAATGATTGCAGAGTCCCAGCCACAGCATTGCCCCCAATGATTGCAGAGTGCCAGCCACAGCATTGCCCCTAATGATTGCAGAGTGCCAGCCACAGCATTGCCCCCAATGACTGCAGAGTGCCAGCCACAGCATTGCCCCTAATGATTGCAGAGTGCCAGCCACAGCATTGCCCCCAATGATTGCAGAGTGCCAGCCACACATTGCCCCCAATGATTGCAGAGTGCCAGCCACACATTGCCCCCAATGATTGCAGAGTGCCAGCCACAGCATTGCCCCCAATGATTGCAGAGTGCCAGCCACAGCATTGCCCCTAATGATTGCAGAGTGCCAGCCACAGCATTGCCCCCAATGATTGCAGAGTGCCAGCCACAGCATTGCCCCTAATGATTGCAGAGTGCCAGCCACAGCATTGCCCCCAATGATTGCAGAGTGCCAGAACACAGCATTGCCCCCAATGATTGCAGAGTGGCAGAACACAGCATTGCCCCCAATGATTGCAGAGTGCAGAACACAGCATTGCCCCCAATGATTGCAGAGTGCCCGAACACAGCATTGCCCTCAATGATTGCAGAGTGCCAGAACACAGCATTGCCCCCTAATGATTGCAGAGTGCCAGCCACAACATTGCCCCCAATGATTGCAGAGTGCCAGCCACACATTGCCCCCAATGATTGCAGAGTGCCAGCCACACATTGCCCCCAATGATTGCAGAGTGCCAGCCACAGCATTGCCCCCAATGATTGCAGAGTGCCAGCCACAGCATTGCCCCTAATGATTGCAGAGTGCCAGCCACAGCATTGCCCCCAATGATTGCAGAGTGCCAGCCACAGCATTGCCCCTAATGATTGCAGAGTGCCAGCCACAGCATTGCCCCCAATGATTGCAGAGTGCCAGAACACAGCATTGCCCCCAATGATTGCAGAGTGCCAGAACACAGCATTGCCCCCAATGATTGCAGAGTGCAGAACACAGCATTGCCCCCAATGATTGCAGAGTGCCCGAACACAGCATTGCCCTCAATGATTGCAGAGTGCCAGAACACAGCATTGCCCCCAATGATTGCAGAGTGCCAGCCACAGCATTGCCCCCAATGATTGCAGAGTGCCAGCCACACATTGCCCCCAATGATTGCAGAGTGCCCGCCACAGAATTGCCCCCAATGATTGCAGAGTGCCAGCCACACATTGCCCCCAATGATTGCAGAGTGCCAGCCACAGCATTGCCCCCAATGATTGCAGAGTGCCAGCCACACATTGCCCCCAATGATTGCAGAGTGCCAGCCACAGCATTGCCCTCATTGATTGCAGAGTGCCAGCCACACATTGCCCCCAATGATTGCAGAGTGCCAGCCACACATTGCCCCCAATGATTGCAGAGTGCCAGCCACACATTGCCCCCAATGATTGCAGAGTGCCAGCCACACATTGCCCCCAATGATTGCAGAGTGCCAGCCACACATTGCCCCCCATGATTGCAGAGTGTCAGCCACACATTGCCCCCAATGATTGCAGAGTGCCCACAGCATTGCCCCCAATGATTGCAGAGTGCCAGAACACAGCATTGCCCCCAATGATTGCAGAGTGCCAGCCACACATTGCCCCCAATGATTGCAGAGTGCCAGCCACACATTGCGACCAATGATTGCAGAGTGCCAGCCACACATTGCCCCCAATGATTACAGAGTGCCAGCCACAGCATTGCCCTCAATGATTGCAGAGTGCCAGCCACACATTGCCCCCAATGATTGCAGAGTGCCAGCCACAGCATTGCCCCCAATGATTGCAGAGTGCCAGCCACAGCATTGCCCCCAATGATTGCAGAGTGTCAGCCACACATTGCCCCCAATGATTGCAGAGTGCCAGCCACACATTGCCCCCAATGATTGCAGAGTGCCAGCCACAGCATTGCCCCCAATGATTGCAGAGTGCCAGCCACAGCATTTCCCCTAATGATTGCAGAGTGCCAGCCACAGCAATGCCCCCAATGACTGCAGAGTGCCAGCCACAGCATTGCCCCTAATGATTGCAGAGTGCCAGCCACAGCATTGCCCCCAATGATTGCAGAGTGCCAGCCACAGCATTGCCCCCAATGATTGCAGAGTGCCAGCCACAGCATTGCCCCTAATGATTGCAGAGTGCCAGCCACAGCATTGCCCCCAATGACTGCACAGTGCCAGCCACAGCATTGCCCCTAATGATTGCAGAGTGCCAGCCACAGCATTGCCCCCAATGATTGCAGAGTGCCAGAACACAGCATTGCCCCCAATGATTGCAGAGTGCCAGAACACAGCATTGCCCTCAATGATTGCAGAGTGCCAGAACACAGCATTGGCCCCAATGATTGCAGAGTGCCAGCCACAGCATTGCCCCCAATGATTGCAGTGTGCCAGCCACACATTGCCCCCAATGATTGCAGAGTGCCCGCCACAGCATTGCCCCCAATGATTGCAGAGTGCCCGCCAGAGCATTGCCCCCAATGATTGCAGAGTGCCAGCCACAGCATTGCCCCCAATGATTGCAGAGTGCCAGCCACACATTGCCCCCAATGATTGCAGAATGCCAGCCACAGCATTTTCCTCAATGATTGCAGAGTGCCAGCCACACATTGCCCCCAATGATTGCAGAGTGCCAGCCACACATTGCCCCCAATGTTTGCATAGTGCCAGCCACACATTGCCCCCAATGATTGCAGAGTGCCAGCCACACATTGCCCCCAATGATTGCAGAGTGCCCACAGCATTGCCCCCAATGATTGCAGAGTGCCAGCCACAGCATTGCCCCCAATGATTGCAGAGTGCCAGAACACACATTGCCCCCAATGATTGCAGAGTGCCAGAACACACATTGCCCCCAATGATTGCAGAGTGCCAGCCACAGCATTGCCCCCAATGATTGCAGAGTGCCAGAACACAGCATTGCCCCCAATGATTGCAGAGTGCCAGCCACAGCATTGCCCCCAATGATTGCAGAGTGCCAGCCACAGCATTGCCCCCAATGATTGCAGAGTGCCAGCCACACTTTGCCCCCAATGATTGCAGAGTGCCAGCCACAGCATTGCCCCTAATGATTGCAGAGTGCCAGCCACAGCATTGCCCCCAATGACTGCAGAGTGCCAGCCACAGCATTGCCCCTAATGACTGCAGAGTGCCAGCCACAGCATTGCCCCCAATGATTGCAGAGTGCCAGCCACACATTGCCCCCAATGACTGCAGAGTGCCAGCCACAGCATTGCACCTAATGACTGCAGAGTGCCAGCCACAGCATTGCCCCCAATGATTGCAGAGTGCCAGCCACACATTGCCCCCAATGATTGCAGAGTGCCAGCCACAGCATTGCCCCCAATGATTGCAGAGTGCCAGCCACAGCATTGCCCCTAATGACTGCAGAGTGCCAGCCACAGCATTGCCCCCAATGATTGCAGAGTGCCAGCCACACATTGCCCCCAATGATTGCAGAGTGCCAGCCACAGCATTGCCCCCAATGATTGCAGAGTGCCAGCCACACATTGCCCCCAATGATTGCAGAGTGCCAGCCACACATTGCCCCCAATGATTGCAGAGTGCCAGCCACAGCATTGCCCCCAATGATTGCAGAGTGCCAGCCACAGCATTGCCCCTAATGATTGCAGAGTGCCAGCCACAGCATTGCCCCCAATGACTGCAGAGTGCCAGAACACAGCATTGCCCTCAATGATTGCAGAGTGCCAGAACACAGCATTGCCCCCAATGATTGCAGAGTGCCAGCCACAGCATTGCCCCCAATGATTGCAGAGTGCCAGCCACAGCATTGCCCCCAATGATTGCAGAGTGCCAGCCACAGCATTGCCCCCAATGATTGCAGAGTGCCAGCCACACATTGCCCCCAATGATTGCAGAGTGCCAGCCACAGCATTGCCCTCAATGATTGCAGAGTGCCAGCCACACATTTTCCCCAATGATTGCAGAGTGCCAGCCACACATTGCCCCCAATTATTGCAGAGTGCCAGCCACACATTGCCCCCAATGATTGCAGAGTGCCAGCCACAGCATTGCCCCTAATGATTGCAGAGTGCCAGCCACAGCATTGCCCCCAATGACTGCAGAGTGCCAGCCACAGCATTGCCCCTAATGACTGCAGAGTGCCAGCCACAGCATTGCCCCCAATGATTGCAGAGTGCCAGCCACACATTGCCCTTAATGATTGCAGAGTGCCAGCCACACATTGCCCCCAATGATTGCAGAGTGCCAGCCACAGCATTGCCCCCAATGATTGCAGAGTGCCAGCCACAGCATTGCCCCTAATGATTGCAGAGTGCCAGCCACAGCATTGCCCCCAATGACTGCAGAGTGCCAGCCACAGCATTGCCCCCAATGATTGCAGAGTGCCAGAACACAGCATTGCCCTCAATGATTGCAGAGTGCAGAACACAGCATTGCCCCCAATGATTGCAGAGTGCCAGCCACAGCATTGCCCCCAATGATTGCAGAGTGCCAGCCACAGCATTGCCCCCAATGATTGCAGAGTGCCAGCCACAGCATTGCCCCCAATGATTGCAGAGTGTCAGCCACACATTGACCCCAATGATTGCAGAGTGCCAGCCACACATTGCCCCCAATTATTGCAGAGTGCCAGCCACACATTGCCCCCAATGATTGCAGAGTGCCAGCCACACATTGCCCCCAAGGACTGCAGAGTGCCAGCCACACATTGCCCCCAATGATTGCAGAGTGCCCACAGCATTGCCCCCAATGATTGCAGAGTGCCAGCCACACATTGCCCCCAATGATTGCAGAGTGCCAGCCACACATTGCCCCCAATTATTGCAGAGTGCCAGCCACACATTGCCCCCAATGATTGCAGAGTGCCAGCCACACATTGCCCCCAATGATTGCAGAGTGCCAGCCACACATTGCCCCCAATTATTGCAGAGTGCCCACAGCATTGCCCCCAATGTTTGCAGAGTGCCAGCCACAGCATTGCCCCCAATGATTGCAGAGTGCCAGAACACAGCATTGCCCCCAATGATTGCAGAGTGCCAGCCACACATTGCCCCCAATGATTGCAGAGTGCCAGCCACACATTGCCCCCAATGATTGCAGAGTGCCAGCCACAGCATTGCCCCCAATGATTGCAGAGTGCCAGCCACAGCATTGCCCCCAATGATTGCAGAGTGCCAGAACACAGCATTGCCCCCAATGATTGCAGAGTGCCAGAACACAGCATTGCCCCCAATGATTGCAGAGTGCCAGCCACAGCATTGCCCCCACTGATTGCAGAGTGCCAGCCACAGCATTGCCCCCAATGATTGCAGAGTGCCAGCCACACATTGCCCCCAATGATTGCAGAGTGCCAGCCACATATTGCACCCAATGATTGCAGAGTGCCAGCCACACATTGCCCCCAATGATTGCAGAGTGCCAGCTACACATTGCCCCCAATGATTGCAGAGTGCCAGCCACACATTGCCCCCAATGATTGCAGAGTGCCAGCCACACATTGCCCCCAATGATTGCAGAGTGCCAGCCACACATTGCCCCCAATGATTGCAGAGTGCCAGCCACAGCATTGCCCCCAATGATTGCAGAGTGCCAGCCACACATTGCCCTCAATGATTGCAGAGTGCCAGCCACACATTGCCCTCAATGATTGCAGAGTGCCAGCCACAGCATTGCCCTCAATGATTGCAGAGTGCCAGCCACACATTGCCCTCAATGATTGCAGAGTGCCAGCCACACATTGCCCTCAATGATTGCAGAGTGCCAGCCACAGTATTGCCCCCAATGATTGCAGAGTGCCAGCGATCCCCCCGCACTTACCTCTCTCGCAGCTTCTCTTCAGTCCCCGGCTCCCGCCGTCTCCGAGTCCTCAGTCCTCCCACGGCGCCTCCTCCTCGTCCAATGGCACGGTGTTTGCCTTTCGGTCAATCAGGAAGCGGGAGGACCCGCTCCCTGATTGGCCAGGAGGAGGATCCGTGTGACAATAGCGAATTCTCATTCGCTATTGTCACAGAATGGGCGGGTCGGGGCGCACTGCTCCGCTCCTTGGCCGCCACGTCTGCGGCTGCGCGGTCCGAGCGCGGGACATTCAATTGTACTGCGCTCGGACGTGCAGAGGGATTCAGCCGGTTCTGCGAACTTGCAGAACGTTAGTAACCGGTTCTATGGAACCGGTGCGAACCGGCTGAATCCCACCACTGCATATATACTATATTGGGGCAGTATTTGAGTAGTGTATAAAATGATAAGTGGTAAATCACTTGCGCCAAGGGAAAGGTAGGTGTATAGATCTATACACCAAATGTTGGCAATGTATGGACTGCTGCTGCTACAACCCACAATGGTAAGAGATGAGAATAATGTAATATGCAGCTTCCGAAGATGTCAGAACTCTATGACGAAACGCATCAAGCTGAGATGCACGTATAAACAAAGCATTCTGTATAGGTCACAGAAAAAAAGGGAGGTTATCTGGTCAGCAAATAATATAGCGGGCTCATAAATTTATGTGAACATAGATAGACACAAGTGACACACCACTAAACACGCAAACCGCCATTTCCCCACATGCGGCTAGCGGAAATCGGAGGCACATACCCGACTGGTTAAGCTCTGCATAAGTCCCCGTAGTCACCAGATACCCTCCCGCAACGACACAGACTAGCTATAAGGCAAAACCTGGAGCGTTACTCTGTCCCAAGATAGGGGTGAAGAAACGGCATTACAGCCGTCAGTGATCAAGACACTAACTGTCAGATCTCTGCCTAGTCCCCATCCAAGAACCCCATACATGCCAACGATTGGTGCTTAATCACCTAGCAGCAACGCTAAGCATACCCTCTCTCTCCCCCAAATGCTGCAACACTGACTGAGATACTTTCAGCTCTCTACCTAAAGAGTCATTTATAAAACTAAATGCACAAAAGAGTGTTCTTACTGGATCCAACACTCAACACAATTCTGCAGTACGGCCACCAGCCCCACTAGCGACCCACACCCCCCTAAGGAGCCTCTTCAAGAGTTGCCTATACTGTAACCATTTGATAAATTGCAAATTATGAATTTATTCTTGATGTAATATCATTGCCGGCCGGTCATTTTCACTGTCTGTTACATGTTATGTTTGTCTTGTTTCTTGTTTCTAACACTGATTGTATTCACTGACATCATTTATTTGCACGGATGTATATCAATACAACTCCAAATTTTTTCAAAATAAATATCTATGTTCACATAAATTTATGAGCCCGCTATATTATTTGCTGACCAGATAACCTCCCTTTTTTTCTGTGACCTATACAGAATGCTTTGTTTATATGCTGCTCTGGGTTAAGTCAGCCAAATACACACAGACAACACGGGCACGTACATAGACTACACAAGTACTACTCCAAACAAACTACCTTATATGAGACGCACGTAGCCTCGTTCTGGTACGTGCTGCGGACCGCAAGGCGATTACACACTCCATGAAGCTCCGTGCAGCGGCGGGCTGCGTTGTCAGCTGAGCAAGCCGGCTTCTTAATATCTGGATGGTGTGCTTAGCGGTTTCCATTGCATTTATTCCACTGTACCACCAACATTTTTATCCTTTGTGAACATTTTTTAATAAACTTTGGAGTATTTTACTACACTATGAGGTTCGATTTTTGTATCCCCATACACATACTGCTAGGACCATCCAGTACCACCCAGGCACGGACGGATGGGACATACCTCTGGATATATACCCTAAGCCTTTATTGACCTCCATTGCCATACGGTACTGGGGGTCAACATCTTCCGGTGAGTTTGCCTTTCTACCTTACCCCACGAGCATGGAGGTTGACACCACCATTGTTTTATAGCTGCACTCCACCAGTCCATGTTTGAGGAGTTTTGGGTTATATATATATATATATATATATATATATATTTTTTTTTTTTTTTTTAAACACACTATATCCACTTTGAACTTACTGGACACTTTTGTGTGTGCTTTGTCTGTGAAGATTACACGTTTAAAAAAGGACATATATATTAACTGCAACAACCATTTTTTCACTTCAGCATCTTGATGCACTTTTCATGGGCACTTATATTGTTGTATGAAGCATTGCATATGTTTTCTATGACCATCACGGATGCACTTTAGTTTATATAGGATGCACTTTATATTTTGATATGCACTTTATATGAATATTATGTGAATGTATTTTGCACATGTCATTTAATGGTATCATCTTATACATATATGCCATTCACTTGACATACACAACACACTGTATTACTACGCACTTTAGGTTTTTATATCTATTCTCCTGACCATTGATTTTGGGTTGTAGGGACAGCATTCCTATCACACCCCTTGATACATTGCGCTGCTAGTAATATTTCTTATTACATTATTCTCAGGATTTGAGTAGGCCTTAAAAATTTCTGTTCTAATGTACACAAGCTGGTCCGTAACAAGGGGTGGGCTGGAGGGGCGGCTGTGCTGGGCACAATGGTTTATTGCAGGGATAGGGGCGCCCTGACCCTAATCCTAAGAGAAGGGGGATACAGTTTGGCATCTTTGCCCTGGGTGCTGGATGACCTCGTCCCAGCACTGTACACAAGACTTCATTATTAGAAGACCAAAGTATAGTCTGTGCCTTCACTGAACTTCCTTCTATCCTAGGTTTGCTACTGATGTAAAATACCACAATCTGATGACCATAAAATACACCACAAAGTCCATTGTCGATTGTACAAAAATATAAACAAATTTATTTGACAGACAAAGTTATGCCATTCCTGTTTAAGTTATAAAACATTGAAAAAAAAAAAAAAAAAAAAAACATTCGTTGTCACATTGAATCAGTCACTACATCATATTCTGGTTTACATAAAGCATAGATGTTAGGAGACATTTTTTTTTCCATTAGTCTACAAAACATTAATAAAAACAAACAAAAGAGACGTGAAATTATAGGTTAAATTACACTGATCAATATTATGGATGAATCTGCCCACTCAGTAAACAGTATGCAGAATCACATTATTATCGTTGTCTTCATACACATACCAAAGAAGTATGTTTATCGGGCAGATAGTGCAGTGTAGCTGGAAGGGTTGCAGTGCCATGAGATTCATATATCCAGTCATGTGCCAACAGAAGCCAATTATGTATGCCGTAGCTAGGGGTGTTTGCTGTTTGAAAGGTAGCACACTTTTGGACATATAAAAGTTTGATATGTTTACTGAAACCAAAACAGGCAAATGACAGTACTGAAGCATCATCACTGCTGAAATGTCTGAACTGTGATGGTATTTGAACTGATGTAGTCAGAGTGCTGTTCACAAACCTGTAAGAGATCATAAAGGATAAGCACAGCCGTTACATAAATACTTAACCTAGTTATTTATCATTTTCTCATACATACAGTATATCATGTGAGCGATTATAGTTATATATACACTGCATATATACAGTATCTCACAAAAGCGAGTACACCCCTTACATTTTTGTAAATATTTTTTTATATATTTTCAAGTGACAACGCTGAAGAAATGAAAATGAAAGTAGTGAGTGTACAGCTTGTATAACAGTGTAAATTTGCTGTCCCCTCAAAATAATGCAACACACAGCCATTAATGTCTAAACCGCTGGCAACAAAAGTGAGTACACCCCTAAGTGGAACTGTCCAAACTGGGCCCAAAGTGTCAATATTTTGTGTGGCCACCATTATTTTCCAGCACTGCCTTAACCCTCTTGGGCATGGAGTTCACCAGAGCTTCACAGGTTGCCACTGGAGTCCTCTTCCATGCCTCCATGATGACATCACGGAGCTGGTGGATGTTAGAGACCTTGCGCTCCTCCACCTTCTGTTTGAGGATGCCCCACAGATGCTCAATAGAGTTTAGGTCTGGAGACATGCTTGGTCAGTCCATCACCTTTACCCTCAGCTTCTTTAGCAAGGCAGTGGCCGTCTAGGAGGTGTGCTTGGGGTAGTTATCATGTTGGAATACTGCCCTGCGGCCCAGTCTCTGAAGGGAGGGGATCATGCTCTGCTTTAGCATGTCACAGTACATGTTGGCATTCATGGTTCCCTCAATTAACTGTAGCTCCCCAGTGCCGGCAGTACTCATGCAGCCCCAGACCATAACACTCCCACCAACATTCTTGACTGTAGGCAAAACACACTTGTCTTTGTATTCTTCACCTGGTTGCTGCAACACAGGCTTGACACCCTCTGAACCAAATACGTTTATCTTGGTCTCATCAGACCACAGGACTTGGTTCTAGTCATCCATGTCCTTAATCTGCTTGTCTTCAGAAAACTGTTTGCAGGCTTTCTTGTGCATCATCTTTAGAAGAGGCCTCCTTCTGGGACAACAGCAATGCAGACCAATTTGACGCAGTGTGCAGCGTATGGTCTGAGCACTGACAGGCTGACCCCCCACCCCTTCAACCACTGCAGCAATGCTGGCAGCACTCATACGTCTATTTCCCAAAGACAACCTCTGGATAGGACGCTGAGCATGTGCACTCAACTTCTTTGGTTGACCATGGTGAGGTCCTTTTCTGAGTGGAACCTGTTCTGTTAAACCACTGTATGGTCTTGGTCACCATGCTCAGTTTCAGGGTCTTGGCAGTTTTCTTATAGCCTAGGCCATCTTTATGTAGAGCAACAATTTTTAGAGTTCTTTGCCATGAGGTGCCATGTTAAACATCCAGTGACCAGTAAGAGAGTGAGAGCTATAAAATTTAACATACCAGCTCCCCATTCACACGAGACCTTGTAACACTAACAAGTCACATGAAAGCGGGGAGGGAAAATAGCTAATCGGCCCAATTTGGACATGTTCACTTAGGGGTGTACTCACTTTTGTTGCCAGCGGTTTAGACATTAATGGCTGTGTTGAGTTATTTTTGAGGGGGGGGGGGGGGGCAACAAAATTACACTGTTATACAATCAGTACACTCACTACTTTACATTGCAGCAAAGTGTAATTTCTTCAGTGTTGTCACATGAAGAGATATAATAATATATTTACAAATATAATATATTTAATATAATATATTTACAAAAATGTGAGGGGTGTACTCACTTTTGTGAGATACTGTGTATTTATCTATTTTTTTCTTACATTATGACCACTGACAGGCAAACTAAATAAAATTGATTATCGTGTTACAATGCCACTTGAAGTGGGTGGGATACATTAGGCAGCAAGTGAACATGTTGCCCTTGAAGTTGGGTGGGCTAAACACATAAAAAATGGGCAAGAGTAAAATTTTAAGGGGCTACGACAAGAGCCAAAATGTAATGGCTAGACATCTGGGTAGGGGCATCTCCAAAACTGGAACACTTGTGGTTCAAGGAAGCAAAATCAGGGAACCAGTAACAGGGTCATAGGCGGCCAAGGCTCATTGATGCATGTGGGGAGTGAAGGCTGAGCAGGGCCGGATTTCCCACTAGGCACTGTAGGCATGTGTCTACAGGCTCCCTTCCTAGAGGCACAACCAAGTGTATGAGGTCCCCCCCTCTCTGCAAAGAGGGGGGGTGCCCCTAAAGAGAGTAGACAGAAGAGAGAGAGAGTTATCCAAATACTTTGTGCAAAAAGCTGTGGATTATCCCAAAGATTTCACACACCTCATCCAAGTTTAACCAGCAATAAAGCCTAAAAAGACATCCACAGCCTGGTTATTGTGAGAGAGACTGTTCAAGTGTTATGTGCTTGGCTGCTTGGGGATCCAGATGGGAAAAGCACCTGGGACAAATTAGTGGGACCCATCAGGGATCTATGCTACATCATTCTGTTACATATGGGGCTGTGTAGCCACATGCTATTTAGGATGCCCATGCTGACCTGTGTCCACAGCCAAAAATGCCTACAGTGGGCATGTGAGCATCAGAACTGGACCACGGAGCAATGAAAGAAGGTGGCATGGTCTTATGAATTTAAGAATGGTTTGAGGAACTCCGAATCAAGCTTGAGGTGTTGACGTGGCCCCTAAATTCTCCAGCTCTCAATCCAATCAAGCATCTGTGGGATGTGCTGGAAAAACAAGTCTGATCCATCGAGGCCCCGTCTGGCAACTTTCAGGACTTAAAGGATCTGCTACAGACAGCTTGGTGCCAGGTACCACAGCATTTCCTCAGAGCTCTAGTGGAGTCCATGCCTCGACATAAAGAGCTACAATCTCATACACATTAATTCTCACTATTTTTTACAAGACAGTCCCAATTTGTGGACACTACCCCTCCCAATAAAGTGTTTATTTTACCCAAAAAATTTGATTTAGGCAGATTAGTTAAAGCAGAGGTCGTACTTCTGTAAAGCTGCATCCAAGGACACATGTTCAAGGAGTACTATGGCTCATTTTACTAATGTGAGAAGTCAAGTGATCCTGTGTGCTGCTTATTTTGTTACTTCTTATTTGTATTGGATAGATAAAAATGGTAGGGTTTTTAAGGTGTCAATATAACAAGCCACACATTGAATATAAAAAAATGATTCAATTTTATTCATATAAAATATTCAAAGCAATATTTAAAAGAAAGCTTTTACATGTATTTCAAGCAAAAAATCCAGTTTTACTTTACATGTTTCACTATAAAAATTGCTTCTTCGGGATATATAACTTCTGTATGCTACGCAAGCAAAATTGCTAGGTCCACAGAAAGGACACATAGTCTTACTCTATCGCTAGATGCCTCAAGATATTGGATAGGCATGAGACAGCAACGGAGACACTAAGGCCTTGTAACAATAATGCTTTAGAGATGATATCAGTGTACCACAGAGGGCAATCAGGCTCAAAATTGTAATACCTATTGCCAACTGTAAAAAAAATCAAGGGGCCATCAAGCTGTGTAGCGTTGCAACTACCTATAATGTGTTACAACTACCTATGAGAAAGATACACGTTTGTAGGAGACACTAAAGGTTCCTCAATGGTGGTCGATGCCTTTTGGGCCCCTTTTCATCCAGGGGGAGAAACTTTATGGTATAATCAACTTTTAAAGATCAACTTGTACTACACAGCTTGATGGCCTCCTGATTTTTGCAGTTGGCAATAGGTATTGAAATTTTGAGCTAGATTGCTCCTTGTGGTCCACTGACATCTGCCCTAAAGCATTATTGTTACAAAGCTTTAGTGTCTCCGTTGCTGTCTCATACTTATCCAATATCTTGTGATATCCTTTAGCGGTAGAATAAGACTATTTGTCCTTTCTGCGGACCTACCAATTTTGCATGTGCAGTATGCAGAAATATATCTCCCGAAGAAGCTATTTTTATAGCGAAACATGTCACGTAAAACTGAATTTTCTCCTTGAAATTCATGTGAAAGCTTACATTTAATCATTGTTTTTAAGAATTTGGAATTAAAATATTGAATATTTTTTATACAAAATGTTTTTCTTGTTATATTGACATCTTAAAAACCCTACCGTTTGTATCTATCCAATTTCTAAAATTTCTTAGGGTATGGTGCAGTTGACTCAGACACCCATCTTACTTATTCAATTCTTATTTGTATTCTTTAATATTATGTAATTTTGTGCAGCAAATCAAACATTAAGATATGTCCTGCACATAATTGGGTGTTTGAAGCAAACATTTTACTCTGAAGCAAACATTTCATTCACTCTGTAGTAAACCTGATCCTTAAGATAGAATGTGTATGAAATCATGTATACAATAATATATAGCATTTAAAAGCTATATTTTCCGTGTTTATTACTTTATAGTATAACTTTCCCCATCACATTTAATAATAATAAAGAGAAGAAAACCAAACTCAATGGATGTGGCACCAGCACTGGTCATGCCATACTTATGGTATAGATTGGTTTTGTGTATCTTGTGCCTAAAGCAAGATCCAACCCTTCTTTCAGAAACAAAATTTTATACCAGCATGGTTAAAAGGATGCATCTGAGAGACAGATACATGCGAAGCTAAATGTGACCCTGTTGTGATTATTTAGGTATAAACTGTAAATTCCTTGGGTCTTTGAAAACGCCCAATAGGTGGGCGAAACGTGCTGACGCACTTCCGGTACGGCTCTGACGCATCGTCACTTCCGGCTACACTTCCTGGATCGGTAGTGGAACGCACGCTACCAGCGGCGTCCACCACCTTACTCTTACATTGCGAATCCTTTACCTAGGTTTGTGAGTATGTTTTTAACTTCTGTTTGGCAATAAATCGTTTAAACATACTTCACTATATGCGGTCCTTTTGTTTTCCACTTGGGGTCTATGGAGGAGATTCGGACCAGTTCTATCTAAGGATATACTAATTACTTTGTGGCATTCCATAGAAGAAGGCTTGGTGCAATATTCTAATTGAATTTTTCAGCTATATCTTTCTGCTGTTGCGGTGAGTGGGGAACCGAGAGGGGTCACCTATCACCTGGAGCACCTTATATAGTTTTTATCTGCACTGGAGCACTTTTTGGAATTTGATCACTTTTATAAAAGGACTTGATTTTGATGTATTTATATGCTATTTATGAAATTTTTTCACAATATTTTATTTCACTTTATGAATGTCTTTCATGCTAGCGCTGTTTTAAATTTGATCACATATTATTTAGGTATACCAACAACCATGTGTTTAAGTTAATTGTATATTAAACATTTTAGATACTCCTTACAGAATATACTTACTCAGCGAAGTGACTTGAAATGCATCCAACAATGTATTAGAATCCCGACATGCAGAATAGTCTAAATCATGGATATCTTGCATTAGTATACCCTTCACCAATTCTGAACTGATGAAGTATTCTGACGTTTTTGAGGGACTTGCAAACCCCAGGTTTATCACTGCAGATTTGTTCTCACTGCTGTAAAAAATAAATAAATAGCTTGTATTTCTAATGTGAAAATTCATGTTGTTTGGAAGAACTCACATCATTTTAACAGAAGGATCATTGCATTCTCTACTGGCATGCTAATTTCACGTATTAAGGTGGACCCATACTCAGGAAATCACCATTGTTTGGGGAACATCTAGAAAACCTAAGGCAGAAGGCTCTAGCGATCACAGGATGATCACATTTAGTATAAATAACAATATAAAAAGGCAAGTGGGGAACATAAGAACCCTAAACTTCAGAAGGGCAGACTTTCCAAAATTGTACTCAATGATGGAAAGGGTAAACTGGGACCAAACCCTGGGATCCCTGACCACTGAGGAAAAATGGGAATGCTTTAGGAACATATTAAGCAAAGGCATCTTGCAGTGCATTCCTATGGGGAATAAATTTAGAAGAGACAAAGCCAAACCTGGCTGGCTAAACCGTAGCGTTAAAAAACTTATTAGGGGAAAAAAATTGGCCTTCAAGAAATATAAATCAGAGGGCACAGTATCGGCCTTCCAGCAATACAAGGAGGAAAATAAGAAGTGTAAACACGAAATCAAGATGGCTAAAATCAACTTTGAGAGACAAATAGCGGAGGATAGTAAAAAAAACCCAAAGAAATTCTTTAAATATATCAACAGCAAAAAAACTAGGGCAGAGCATATTGCACACATAATTAACGATGATGGGAGGATGGTTACAGAGGACACTGAAAAAGCAACCGTGCTGAATGCTTTTTTCTCGTCAGTCTTTACGCAGGAAAAGGAGGGGTACACTGACCATGACTGTATGGTTAGTAGTAATACACAGGACTTGCCACTATGGCTAACAGAGGGGGAAATCAGGGAAAGACTGGATAAACTTAACACAAACAAATCACCAGGCCCGGATGGCGTACATCCGAGAGTGCTCAAGGAACTCAGTATGGTTATATCTAGACCACTGTTCCTAATCTTTGCTGACAGTATTAGGACAGGAGATGTACCAGGGGATTGGAGGAAGGCTAACGTGATTCCGATATTCAAAAAGGGCCAGAGACATATCCCGGGAAATTATAGGCCTGTCAGTTTGACATCAATAGTATGTAAACTTCTGGAGGGGATGATAAGGGACTATATCGTAGAGTATGCTAAAGACAACAACATCATCAGTAGTAACCAACACGGGTTTACAAATGGGCGTTCTTGTCAAACCAATCTCTTAGCATTCTACGAGGAAGTGAGCTGTGAGCTAGATAGGGGCAGACCAGTGGATGTGGTGTACTTGGATTTCGCTAAGGCGTTTGATACAGTTTCCCACAAGCGCTTAATTTATAAAATAAGGTCTGCAGGTATCGACAGCAGGGTTTGCTCTTGGATACGGAACTGGCTAAAAGGCCGTGTCCAAAGGGTGGTAATAAACAGCGCATACTCAGACTGGGCTGAGGTAGTAAGCGGGGTGCCCCAGGGCTCAGTCCTGGGACCAACCTTGTTCAATTTATTCATAAACAGCATTGAGGACGGGATCAGTAGTTCGTTATCAATTTTTGCAGATGACACAAAATTGGCCAGGGCAATAACTGCACAGCATGAAGCAGATATCCTACAGAATGACCTGGACAAAATTACGGAGTGGGCAACGACATGGCAAATGAGGTTTAATGTGGAGAAGTGTAAGGTTTTGCACTTGGGGACCAAAAACATAAAAACACAATACATGTTAGGAGGGGAACCCTTGGGGGACTCAAAAATGGAGAAAGATCTGGGAGTCTTGGTTGATGATAGATTAGGCAACAGCATGCAATGCCAAGCGGCAGCTTCCAAAGCCAACAGAATATTAGCATGCATAAAGAAAGGGATGTATTCCAGAGATAAGACTATAATCCTTCCACTTTATAAAACTCTGGTCCGACCGCATCTGGAGTATTCTGTCCAGTTCTGGTCGCCAGTCCTCAGGAGGGATGTGTTGGAGCTGGAGAGAGTCCAGAGAAGGGCAACTAAACTAATTAGGGGATTGGAGGACCTTACCTATGAAGAGCGGCTGCAATCGCTCGATTTATTTTCCCTGGAGAAGAGACGCCTGAGAGGGGACATGATAGCAATTTATAAATATCTTAATGGGGATCTCAGCTTAGAAAAAAAGCTGTTCATTCGAAGGAATTGCATGAGGACTCGAGGACATACAATGCGATTAGAGGAGAAGCGTTTTAACCTCAGGCAACGTGGGGGGTTCTTTACTGTTAGGGCTACAAGATTGTGGAATTGTCTACCACAAGAGGTGGTTTCTGCGGGTAGTATGGTGACTTTCAAAAGACTCTTAGACTTACATCTCAAGGATCAGGAGATAAAGGGCTATGTTAGATGATTACAGTCACACACACCTACACAGGTTGAACTGGATGGACTATTGTCTTTATTCAACCTCACCTACTATGTAACTATGTAACTATGTAACTATGTAACTTCAACCATCATTAATCCTATTCTCTTTTATGTCACCATTTTCAAAAATCCATTGCATGCGCAGATGCGTCGCAGGTTTTGCCAAGGTATTTGGGACATGGTGGAGACTTTTGACGCATCTTCAAAGGATTTTTGCACGAGCACGAATGCTGCAAGTTTCTGCTATATGGACATAGTGACTCATGGCATCAGTGCACATCCGCTGCAGCGCCTTGCCTAGGCCAGAAAGTAGGACTTTGCAGCCCAAAAAGGTACTGTAGTTTGCAGATAATTGTAAAACTTTTCACAGTCTTTTAACAGGGTAGAAAAGGAACCAAAAAAAAAAAAAAAACAGAAAAGGCTGTAGTAATGGGTTAAGTTATGCTTTCACTTTGGCCAAGCAGTGCTCTGGAAGGTTAATCCTTTCCCTGGAATTCCTTGTGAAATTTAGCAGTACACTTCTTGGCTCAAAATCTCCGATCTGCAAATTCTGCAGTGTGAAATCATGTAAAGCATACCCCTCTCACCCCTGCCTCTGATGACTGCTATCCTCACAGGAAATTTGGCATACATCCCAACTTTCTTATACAAGGAGACCATAAACATTTCAGCTTAAAGTATGCAGGCAAATGACACACCCCTTCCATGCCCACCCCCCCTAACAGCACTGCCCATAGGTGGGGTCTTTCTTTTAAATCAGTCAGTCAGAATACACTGATCAACACTGCAGCTGATTGGCTGCAGCATTTGATCAAATAAAAATTTGACAACATTCCCATTTAACAGTCTTCGCTCTATCAGCTTAAGGTCAGGACTCTGTGCAGGCCAGTCGAGATCCTCTACCCCAAACTCGCTCATCCATGTCTTTATGAACCTTGCTGTATGCACTGGTCCAAATCTTTTGGTGTGTGGGGGGGGGGGGATTATGGTGTGGGATTGTTCTTCAGGGGTTGGGCTTGGCCCCTTAGTTCTAGTGAAGTAAACTTTTAAAAGCATCAGCATACCAAGACATTTTGGATGATTTAATTCTCCCAACTTTGAGGGAACAGTTTGGGGATGACCCCTTCCTGTTCCAACATGACTGTACACCAGTGCACAAAGCTAGGTCCATAAAAACATGGATGAGTGAGTTTGGGGTGGAGGAACTTGACTGGCCTGCACAGAGTTCTGACCTCAACCCAATAGAACACCTTTTGGATGAATTAGAGCAGAGACTGTGAGCCAGGCCTTCTCATTCAACTTCAGTGTCTGACCTCACAAATGTGCTTCTGGAAGAATGGTCAAACATTCCCATAGACACACTCCTAAACCTTGTGTACAGCCTTCCCAGAAGAGTTGAAGCTGTTATAGCTGCAAAGGATGGGACAACTCAATATTGAACCCTACGGACTAAGACTGAGATTCCATCAAAGTCCTTTGACAATATAGTGTATATTCCAGATGTAATTGTAGGTGGTAAACTAAGGATATCCATAGATGTGCTGAATACCTGAACAGTGCCTTCATCTGACTAAATGCAGTGACTATTCTTTGATTTTTAGATTTTGTCCACTTCATCAGGGGTCGTTTGAAATTTAAGTCATCTATGGGATCCTAAGGCCTCATGCACACAGGGCGTTTTTACAGCTGCTTTTAGGAGTGTCAGACATTTTTTTTGCAGCTTAAAAACGCCCCTCTATGTTATTCTAGGATTTTAGGAGCTGTAAGTGACATAGGCCTTTTCAAGCTGTAAAAAAAAAAAACCCAGGGCCAGTTCGTTCTGGAGCAGCAGCGTTAGGCTGTAAAAACATTTGACGCGCCTAAACGCGTGTATACAGCATTAAGCCACATCAAGCATTTTTAAGCTTTAGTAGTTGGATTTGAGAGTGGAAAACAGAAGGCTACTAGGCGCTAACGCTGCTAACCGTGGCTAAAAGCCAATGCAAAACGCTTTTAAAAGCACGTTTTTACAGCTGCTTTTTTCTGGCGTCAAAACTGGCTTTGCAGCTCATTTTTTTCAAACGCCCTGTGTGCATGAGGCCTTAAAACGTATGGGCGCATATTATTTATTTAAATTACCTGCCATGAGAAAATTGTGTAGCCTGCCGTTCTCCTTTAAAGCGTAGTTCCGGCCTCAAATTTTTCTTTCAATAAAAATACCCCGGGACAGTCAGGGCTAGTGCATTTCAGCAATGATAGCCCCTGAACTGCTGAACTGTCCCCGGGTTCACTTACCTTTTAGAAGAAATACTTACCTTGAAAATGTCTTGTCCAGCGCTGCCATCTCAGGTGTGGGCAGCTGAAGCCAGGAGCGTCCTCTTTGGTGACGTCCGGAGTCCCAGAATGCCCTGCACCGGCCCTGCTCATCACTTCCGGTGCAGGCGCGTCATCCCTGCACAGCTTCTGGGCATGTCCAGAAGCTGTTTAGCAGGGAATGATGCGCCTGCACCAGAAGTGATGAGCAGGGCCTGTGCAGGCACATTGACTCCTGGAAGCGATGACGTTCGGCTCCCAGGAGTCAATGCAAGCAGGAAGCCGCGGCCGAAGAGGGAGGAAGAAGAAGGAAGGTAAGTATATTTTCTTCAAAAACAAGGTAAGTAAAGCAAAAAAAAAAATCCTGATTATCCAATTCTTTTTCAGGTTACTTAGAGCAAGTGGATGTCAAATTTTCGTTTTGAGGCTGGAACTCCAGTTTAAGTAATTTTACTTCCTTGCCTGTGAAGTTGATGCTTTAGAAGTACTAAAGTTGTGCACAGCCAGGCAGCTAACATTATCAGAAGGGGCCAGAAATGCTTTCCTTACGACAAGCGTGTTTTCATTTGCGCTTGCAGAATGCAACCACCTGAGCTCTCGGGTCCACACAGCAGAATATGAAAAGCTTTGGATGCTGTTCCTGGCACAGACAGATTGAGGATACAAATATAAACCAATGCTTTCTTGTACATAATTCCCGCATTTAGTAAATATTCCCTTTCCTGTATTGATCCTGAGCTCTCATGCATGCAACTGTGCCTACTGTTCTGATAAGATTGTATATTATTATTCATCATTCATACAGAATTACTGCTCATAGTTTGAAAACATGAAAGCGCCTGAACATCTGTTATTATTAGCATTTATGACACCATGTCTCTCTCCATATGGCTCCATATAAAAGATGTATGTAATTATTTTTTTCACAGCTGTCAACATACAACAAAATGAAATGTTGGCTTACATTGAATTATAGTCTATGTTGGCATCAATAAAATAGTATTGAAGTGAAGGAGATTTTCTATACAAATTGTTGATCTGCAAGACAAAATATATATAGATCATTAGAAAAGCATAAAGGACGGTAACTCGAAAAACAAAAACTTGATAGATACATTTTAACCACTTCCTGACCACCCGCCGCCTATTTACTGCGATCGCTGCGATTACTGTGATCGCTCCCCGTTGAGAGAGGACGGTCGGCTGTTGTAAACACAGCCGACCGTTCTTCCCCTAGAAATGATCACAGAGCTCATGTTATCCTTCTATATAGGATCACATGTCTCTATGGTCATTTCACAAGCCACGCCCCACCCACAGTTAGAATCATTCCCCTAGGCTCACATTTAACCCATTGATCACCCATAGGGTTAACCCCATCCCTGCCAGTGTCATTATTACAGTAACAGTGCATATTTTTAGCACTGATTACTGTAATGTCACTGGTACCTCCAAAAGTGTAAAAAATATCAGTTAGGGGTCCGATCTGTCCACCACAATGTCGCAGTCCAGCAAAAAAAAATAAATCACAGATCGCCGCCATTACTAGTAAAAAAAAAGGAAAACAATAAAAATGACATAATTATTTCCCGTAGTTAGTAGACGCGATAACTTTTCGCAAACCAATCAAAGATACGCTTATTGCGATTTTTTTTACCAAAAACAGAAAACAGATTAGCCTGACATGTTAAAAAATTTTGATTTTTACATTTTTTTTTTTTTTTGAGAATGTCATATAGCAGAATGTGAAAAATATTGTTTTTTTTTTCAAAATTGTCGCACTTTTTTGTTTATAGTGCAAAAAAAAAAAAATCGTATAGGTGATCAAATACCACCAAAAGAAAGCTCTATTTGTGGGAAAAAAAGGACATCAATTGTATTTGAGTACAGCGTCGCATGACAGTGCAATTGTCCGTTAAAGTAACGCAGTGCCGAATCGCAAAATAGGGCCTGGTCATTAAGGGGGCAAATCCTTTCGGTCTTAAAGTGGTAGGTAGGTGTAGTGTAGGAGGTTGTAGAGGATAATTGTTACCGAGCATTAGGATTATGGCTTAAAGCAGAACTAAACTCAAACAGGTATATTATATTTATTTGTTTCAACCATTTTTTTTTCATGTCCTATATCCCAGGAGTGTTCATGGGCATGTTTTTCTTTCATCTGAAGGAGGGGAGGATTGACTTTCTCTGCTAAGAACGCCCTCCTGCCTGCATGCCTGGGCTAAGGGCAGATTCCAGGAAGAAAATGCGATTTAAGGCATATACCCTTATGCAAGATGGCTGTGACCAGAAATGCTAAGGGGGTGTTTTTCCAAGTATTTTCTCAGCATGGAGACATTAATGTATAAATAAACATTAATTCATGTTAATTAGTGGGAAAAGGAGCTTCTCATCTATTAAAAACTGTAAAATCCTAAAGAAAATTTTCGTTATAGGTCATCCCTGCCATTTTTACAGTGGAAAAGGGTCAGAACCTCTCAATGTTTTATTAAACTCCCTCCAGAGGTGGTTCTGGCCAGCTCAGTAGATTGCTTTAAAAAGGCCTGGATTCTTTCCTTAATGTATATAATATAACTGGATACTAACATTTGTAGGTAAAGTTGATCCAGGGAATATATGATTTCCTCTCGGGGGATTAGGAAGAATGTTTTCCCCTGCTTTAGCAAAATTGGTTCATGCTTTGCTAGGGGTTTTTCGCCTTCCTCTGGATCAACTGTGGGTATAGGATTGTGTATATAGAATTGTAGGAGTTTTTTTTTTTTTTTATTGGTTGGACTAGATGGACTTGTGTCTTTTTTCAACCTGACCAACTATGTAATGTATCCATGTCTACAGCTGTCTTCTTTATGGGTATTAAATATGATAGCTTTCAAGAGATTACAGGGATTATAACCCTTTCCCAGACTCATACAAAGTCACACATTTTTTTTTGGCTGAAGTTGGACTTTAGGTTGTATAAATTTGCGTGCATAAGGCTTTAGAGGTGTGCCTTTACTTTTGACAAATATTGGCAGTGTTGGGTTTAATATATTTTCTATGCCTAGGAAACTTGTGACTCTTACCCGGTCCTGAAATGTTTGTTCATTGTTTATCCAGAAATCCCAAAGACAGGGATCATTTAAATTCAGAAATCCTATGAAGGTACAGGTTTTATTTGTTGGTGAATTTTTGAAATGCTTTTCATCCTCGTCTTCATAGACATCTACAAAAAAGAAAAAAAAGGAAGAGAAATAAAAAAGGGATGATCGGAGAGATGTTCTAGTGAAACTTTTATCAGGACTGACATTGCAGGCCCTGTGCATACATGTCATGGTTGTATCTGCAAAAATACTTTTGCTTATTTGCACTAGGCTGGGTCTTCTATAGTATAAGGTGGATTTAAGATACTGGAAAGCTAGAATCAGTAGAAGCCTCCTTCAGGAAAGAGAAGGAAAGAAAAAACAAAAGAAAGAAAAAGAAAGAGAAAGAGAAAAAAAGAAAGAGTACAGGTGACATACTTGGTTGCCGGTTGAGGGAAAAAATGTCCCTAAATCTAAAAAGGGAACTTTTTTTTTTTCACAATAGTAAAGTGGAACTTAAGTCAGAAAATTAAATCCTGCTAGATCACTTCAGGCTGGCCCCTTTTGCAGTTATGGTTATGTAAAAACAGTAAAAATAAGTGCCTATACTGTTTAAAATCCAGTAATACACGGTTTCATTCTGCTCTGCGCATGCTCGGTTGCTCTCCATTTTGCTCTTTGCAGTGCCAAATTTGAAGAGCCTTAAAAGGGTTGTAAAGGCACAAGGTTTTTTACCTTCATGCATTCTATGCATGAAGATAAAAAACATACAAACATTCCCCCCCCCCAACACTTACGCGAGCCCCTTCTTGATCCAGGAATGTCCAAGAGAGCCTTGACTCTCTGGGTAATCGCACTCCTGATTGGCTTTTAAAAGGAGGAGACTGAGGGGGCGAAGCTGAGCCACGGCTGTGTGTGTGAATAATCACACACAGAGCAGCAGGTCGGGAGTGCGCCTGCTTGGGTGCCCCTAGAGCAAGCTGCTTGTTGTGGGGGCACCTGGCAGGAGGAAGGAGCCAGGAGGGCAGGCGTGAGACCCGAAATGAGGAGGATCTGGGCTGCTTTGTGCAAAACCATTGCACAGAGCAGGTAAGTAGAACATCTGTCCACTGTACATAAGCGGTCGGAGCTTCCCTTAGCTCCCCTGGGGTACATCCCTTAGAACAGGGGCCCATGCATGGCACAGCCAATCACCGCTCGGGATATGGGCGCTGTGATTGGTCCTCCTGATTACGTGATATTTGTGTCCAATCACAGCCTTCACAGTGTAAACAGACTACATGTCTATGTGTCAGATCACACAGACTGCAGCCATCCCCACACAGTACACCAAGCACCACTGTCCCTGTCCCATGAACATCTGTACCGGTGCACAAAACATCTGTCATAGTGTCCAATGAACATCGGTACCAGTGCACAAAAACATCTGCAATCATGCAATAGTTTTCCATTGCAACATCAAAATCTGTCAGTGTCTGCCGGTGTACGATCAACATCTATCATAGTGTACACATGCACAAAAACATCTGTATGTGTACCAATGTCCTGCTAATAAAAAAAAAAAATGTAATGCGCCTCCTTCCCCGGTGCTTGTGTGCCAAGGCGAACGCACACATTGGTCGCGTCTGCATACATAACCGCGATCGCACTACACAGACATGAGGTATCCCTTCGAACATCAGAGTGAGAGCAAGAAATCTAGCACCAGACCTTCTGTGTAACTCTAAATTGTTAACCAATAAAGGCTTAAAAAGTGTCGCTTATGGAGATTTTTAAATACCGTAGTTTGGCGCCATTTCAGAAGCATACGCAATTTTAAAGCGTGACATGTTTGGTATCATATCTATTTACCAAGTGCAACACCATGTTTTATATTTTGGCTAAAACATGGGTATTATATGGTCTTGTATGCATTGAAATCCATTAAAAAATATTTATGCGTTGTGTAAAATTTATGTTAGTATGTAAAATTGCATTAGAAAAAGTGCTGCGCAAATACTGTGTGACATAAAATTTTTTTGAAAACCCACTATTTTATTCTCTACTGCCTCTGCTACAAAAATATATAATGTTTTGGGGTTCTAAGTGATTTTCTAGCAAAAATACAGATTTTTACTTGTGTAAAAGTGTCAGAAGAAGGCCTGGCCTTAAAGTGGATAATGCCTGAATGTGCTCCTTGAATGTTGCATCTCTCTATCTGGCTAGGCTGTAAAAAAGTCTCACACATGTGCTTTCACCATGCTCGGGACGAGTAGCAGAATAGGTTTTGGGGAGTAGTTGCAAGTATGCCTATGCCGTGTGTGAGAAATAACTTAATATGGCTTTTTTTTTTACATTTTCAATGTAAAAATTCAATTTTCATTTTCTTTATTTTCCAAAGAATTGTGGGAAAAATTTCAACTTCAAAAAAAACTTGCCATGCCTCATACTAAATACCTTGGGTTGTCTACTTTCCAAAAAGGGGATATTTGTACTGTCTTGGCATGTTAGGGCCTTAAGAAATTAGATCAGTACATCAGGTGTGATCAATTTTAAATGATTGGCACCATAGCTTGTAGACTAAATTTCACACAGACTAAATATATTCGGATTTGGGTTAATTTTCCCAAAGAAATGTAGTAGTATAATTTTTGGTCAAAATTTATGAAGAAAAAATACCTATTTGAAATTTTTTTATAACAGAAGCTAAGAAAAATGCATTTTTTTTTCGAATTTTTAATTTGTAGCGCAAAAAAAAAAAAAAAAATCCAGTGCTGATTAAATACCACCAAAAGAAAGCGCTCACCTGCCATAGATATATGTGTAATTACAAGCCAAAATACATTCTGCTACTTCTCTGGAGTATGGGGATACCACATGTGCAAGACTTTTTGGCAGTTTAGCCACGTACAGGACCCGGAAATTCAATAAAGGTTTTAATGGGCATTATTTTCCTCATTACACTTCCTCACTATCTATCACAGTTTTGAAGGCCCTGAAATGCCAGAATAGTACAAAACACCCCCAAATTACCCCTTTTTGGAAAGTAGACACTCCAAGGTGCTAAGAGGCATGGCGAGACTTTTTCAGTTCTCATTTGTTGTAGTTTTTGGAAAATGAAAAAAGCAAAGGAAAATGAAAAAAAGAAAACGAAAATTGTGACAAAAATTAGATCTTCAAAATACTCACCATGCCTCTTCTCAAATTTCTTGGGGTGTCTACTTTCCAAAAGAGGTAATTTGGTGTGGGGGGGGGGGGGGGGTTATACCATCCTGGCATTTCAGGGCCACCGAAACTGTGATAAGTAGTGAGGAAATGATATGAGGAAATATGCCTGAAGGTGGTCATTGGATTTTGGGGACCTGCACGTGATTAGGCTGTTGAAAAGTATCACACATGTGGTATCCTCATACACAGGAGAAGCGGAAGAATGCATTATGGGTGTTGTTCCACATATACCAATGGCATGTGTGAGCAATATATCGTTTAAGTGAAACTTTGTGTTAAATTTTTTTTTTAATTTATCAGAAACTTGTGGGGGGGGGGGGGCACTTTTTCTTAGCATTTCAGGGCCAAGTGAAATAAGCAATTTTGAAATCCTGAAGGCGGTCATTGGTTTTCGACACCCATATGTGCCTAGGCACCCAAAAAGTCTCACATCTTGTATCCACATTCTCAGGAGAAGCAGCATAATGTATTTTGGGGTGTAATTCTACATATACCCATGGCATGTGTGAGCAATATATCATTAAGGTTACAACTTTGTGTTAAAAAAAAAAAAAGTTGTACTTTTTTCAGAAACTTGTGGCACAAAATTAAATATTCCATGGGTTCAGCATGCCTTTCAGCAAATAGCTTGGGGTGTCTACTTTCAAAAAAGGGGTAATTTGGGGGGTGGGGTGGTTTGTACTGCCCTGCTATTTTAGCACCTCAAGAAATGTGATAGGCAGTCAGAAATTAAAAGCTGCATAAATTCCAGTATATATACACACCATAGTTTGTGGATGCTATCATTTTTACACAAACCAATCAATATGCACTTATTGGGATTTTTTTACCAAAAACTTGTAGCAGAATATATTTTGGTCTACATTTATGACGAAATTTTGAGTTTATTGGATAGGTTTATAAACAGAAAGTAGAAAATATAATTTTGTTTTCCAAACTTTTGGTCTTTTTTTCATTTATATCATAAAAAAATTAAAAAAACCCAGTGGTGATCAAATACCACCAAAAGAAAGCTCTATTTGTGTGAAAAAAGGACACAAATTTTGTTTTGGTACAGCGTTGCATGGTCGTACAATTGTCAGTTAAAGTAGCGCATAAAATAGCCTGGTCAGGAAGGGGGTAAAACCTTTCGGAGATCAAGTGGTTGACAGATATAATAGCACAATTCACTGCAGCTCTGTAATGTAAACAAAGTGACACTAATCTCTGATTTAAAAAGAAATAAGAATACTGTTCAATGTATGCTTAACTCAAAATTTCTGTTTGCTGCTGTGGTGCGTCATTCTATTAGGGCATGGCTATGTACATTCTCCATGGTCCCACTATATGTAGGAAGATAGCCACTCTCTATTGCTCGCTTCCAATATGGACTGTGGAACATGGGGTTTGTAGTGTGCATAGAGCAGTGCACAAGACTGCAACTAAAGCCCCGTACACACACGCAGATCGTCGTCATACAAACGTCGGCGGACGAAAGATCTGCCGATTGTATGCGTGTTAGTATGGTGCCTCCGACAGATGTCTGCACACAATCCGCGGACAAGAGTCTTTCTTGCAAACATGAAAATTTTTGTCTGCAGACACCAGAACGGACAATTGTTCGCCTGTCAGTACAGAAATCAGCCGACAGACCGCAGATTTGCAAGACTGGGCATGCTCAGAAAATAAAAAACACAGGGAAAGTTAACCATTACATGACATCACTTCTGCAGTCAGCTGAAGTCTGCGGACAAAATTCTTGTGCTGTCCTTGTGCTGTCTTTGCACTTTTCAACAGACACCGACATCCCGGGGAGAAAAGACGAACATTTGTATGACGACGATCTGCGTGTGTGTATGGGGCTTAAAGTGTGCTGCTAATTTAAAATGGAAGTGAGGGGGAAAAACAAAATAGAGAGTAGTGAGGTTTAGGATCACTTGGAGGACGTTACGAGGCAAAAAAATCAAGACATTCGGAAACATATATTTCATTAATTTTTTTTACATGACCTCCAAGTAATGGATGTGTATAGATTATTTCTGAAGAATAAGGATATTGTTCAGTGTCACTTTAATAAATCATTTAATTGAATCTTGTGGCAGCAGTCTTTGTGCCCATGGCAGCTCCACTACTCTATAGGAACTAGCATAGCAAACTATTAAAGAGGAGTTTATTGCAAATTGCATACATTTGGCAAAATACAGGCGGTCCCCTTGTTACAAACATCCAACTTACAAATGGAGGGAGACAACAGGAAGTGATAGGAAATCTACCCCTAGGAAGGGAAATTCACTCCTGTAAGAGTTATCGTAGGAAAAAGGTGCTTCCACTGAAGCTTTATCACAATCCTTGTTTACACAACAACCCAAAATTTTCCAAATCCAATTGTCATAGGGACAGAGGTGAAATCTTCTGAACAGGGGCAGAGACAGCAAAACAAACATTACATGGGTGTTACCCCTTTCCTATGCAATCCATTGTCAAGGTCTTACCTTGCCATTCTGATGGCAGCCATCTTGGACACGTGCAGACTGCTGCCTCTTATAAACTCTGATTGCATCATCATTGCTTTCTGCCTGGGTGTTGCACAGTGATGATGCTGCACACCTGACTATATCTATCATCTGATGGGTTGCAGTCCTTGTCCTTGCGTTTGTGCTCCAAGGTGCATCTCTGCTAGCAATCATCTGTCCTCTGTGTTCCTCCGTGTATGACCTGGCTTGGCTATCAACTCTCCTGGCTCTCGACCCCATATCGGCAGACGACCCGTCATCGGTAGACTACCCGATTCTTGACTCACCCCTGGCTTGGATGACTATGCGTTTCTGAGCTTGACCCCGGCTTGTTCCTGCTCTCACTTCCTCACTCTTTCTGTGCGTTTATTGTTGTTTGCTCTAAAAAAAAATGCTTTTTTTTTACCTGCATCCCGTGTGGTCTGGTTTCCTAGCACCTTGACATCCATAAAACTTAAAGTATTTTTTTGGCTGGAGTTACACAAAAAAAAAATGTATCTGTTCCAACTTACATACATATATTCAACTTAGGAACAAACTTACAGACCCGATTTTGCTCGTACCCCGGGGACTGCATGTACGCTAAACTTTACACATATTAAAGTAGCAGTGTAAATGAATACTAAATGTAATAAAAGTAAATACAAAATGTATTTATACACAGTAACATAGGATAAATAGTTTATCAGTCTGCACACATATCAGTGAATAGATTTGAATTTGTTACCTGTCCGCACATAATTGTTTTGCAAGTGCATTTTATGGATTTTATAATGTTAATTGTTATTATTTGTACTTGTTACCGGTCTACAAGCAATTGTTTTGTAAGTGCATTTTATGGATTTTATAATGTTAATAGATTGTGTTTTTTATTATTTTCTTTTCCTTTATGCGTATAAAATATGTTTTTAATTATAAAATAACCAATTTCATAAAAAGCACACAGGATTCACAGAACATTGAGAATTTCTTAAAGAAAGGACATCTAAAACTGTTTACTTTTAAACATTCTAATTAAAACTTAACTATTAGGTTTCAAGTAAAGCTATTTAGCTGTGCAAACATCTGGCTTTTTCCCAGCAAAGTTAGTATGGACTGCTTGGAAAACAGTACAAAAAGAAGCATACAAAATGTTTTAGAATGCAAGAAACGGTCCCATCCAAGTGTGTGTGAAGTTCCCTCACTAGAATGTATCCAGAACTGTGCACTAATAATCGTGTATGATCCTCCACGTTTGTGGACTATTTTTAATTTATTTTTGCCATTATAGCACTTAATTGTATTTATATATTGTTCAGAGGTATTTTGGAGTATCTTAAACATTATTGCATGCAGCTTTCACAGTTTTAAAGCACAGACTATTTCTTTTGATTATTTATACATGTTTGGAGGAGGAGGAGGAGGAGGAGAAGGAGGAGGAGGAGGAGGAGGAGGAGGAGGAAGAAAGAAGAAGAAAGAAAGAAGAAAGAAGAAATGGTTTTAATTTTAAATACCCAGTTGTGGGCTAGAAAAAAAAATATTGTAGTATTTTCCTCCTTCACACAGGATTTGAAATTCAATTGAAAATCTCTTTGCAGAGTAGGAATACATTTTTCAAAGGGTTTAGGCCTCATGTACACTGCAGCTGCTAAACTGACATTTAGGAGCAGTTGGGCATTTTTTTCTAACACGCCCCTGAACTCTCCTCAATGTTATCTTTTGTGTACACACTATACAATTGTCCTTAGATTTTTTCCTTTAGATTTACCAAAACCATATAATATGTGGTCAAATCCAAACACTTTCAATTTTTATGCAATCAGTCAGGCCCTTATACTACTTAGTTGAAGGTGAATCTAAAGGAAATCTAACAACAAAAGTTGTATAGTGTGTATCCAGTTTTAGTCATTTATAGTAGGTTAGAGGCTGTTGAGGTTATTGGCATTTTTTTGAAAGCAGATAAAATCGCATTCCGGACAGTAATTTACCGGCATTTCAAATGCGGTAATCCGCGTTTATAGGTGAGAAACATGTGAGAAAGAGAGAGAGAGAGAGAGAGAGAGAGAGAAGAGAGAGAAAAAAAGAGAGAGAGAAAAAAAGAGAGAGAAAGAAAGAGAGAGAGAGAAAAAAAGAGAGAGAGAAAGAGAGAAAAAAAGAGAAAAAAGTTCTGTCTTGTAATGGCATTAAAATGGCCTTTTATACTTTTTTTTTGTCGTTTGTTTCTGTATAAAAATACCCTTTCATAAAAAGCTGTCAAAAAAGCATATATTTATTACTTTTTTATAATTAAAACTAAAATGAAATTTTAAAGAATGCGGAAAACTGGCTAAAACACTAATAGATTCTTGCACAAAACATCTGTATGAATATTTGAATGAACAATAGTACAAAATTCTTTTTAGATTTAATTCCTAGATGTCATTCAAAATTTGGGAATAAAAACCATTCACTTTTAAAAATTAGTTTTTAGAGAAAAAATTTCCATTTTGCTCATTTAAAAGTTTCTCGTCACTGTGGTCAAAAACAAACATTGGTTTGACCCCACTAACAATTAGAAAATTGAAATGAACGTCCTTAAAACAAAAACTTCCAAAATAATAATCTACTATTAAGAATAATCTACTATTATATAGCCAGCTTAGAGTAAAAACAGCTGCCAGCACTCAGAGTAAAAAGATACACACCCACCCTGACTCATATTGGCCTAGGAGAAAGAATGTTGACTTACATCATGGCATTGTATACTAGGCCCTCGGCGGCGGTTAGGGTAAATAGGTGGAATTCTGACTTCTTTCAGATTAAAAACGGCACTCGCCAGGGATGCCCTCTGTCCCCATTGATTTTTATTCTTGCGCTAGAGCCCCTTTTATGGAATATACGTCAAAATGCGGAAATAGCGGGACCTAATGTGGCAAAGGGACAACACAAGGTGGCAGCGTATGCAGACGATCTGCTATTTTTTGTGACAGAGCCCGAAAAAACACTCCCACAAATACTAGACGTTATCAGTAAATATGGAGAGGTATCCTTTTTTAAAATAAACATATCTAAATCATCGGCATTAAACGTCTCCATACCTGCAGGAAAATATAAGAACTTGCGGCAATGTTTCCCTTTCCAGTGGAATAATCAATCAATAGAATACTTAGGAATACATATTACTTCAAATCCTTCGGATTTGTTTGAGGTAAATTTCTCCCCACTTCTGAAGACACTGAGGACTGATGTACAGAAATGGCAGACATTGGTATTGTCATGGTTCGGCCGATGTAGTGCTTTAAAAATGAATGTGTTGCCCCGACTTTTGTACGTTATACAAGCTGTGCCAATTACAATACCAATGGCTTTCTTTGTTCAGGTTAAAAGATTATTTCGAAATTTTATCTGGGCTAAAAAATCTCCCCGTATAGGGATGCAGATCTTAACCCTCCCGAAGGCAAAGGGAGGGGTGGGATTGCCTGACCTGTTACGGTACTATATTGCAGCCCATCTTATGAGGGTGTATGATTGGCACTGTAACCAATCACACAAACAGTGGGCACACATGGAAAGAGAGATTATGAATTCTCCTACACCATTGGCCCCATGGACTCCCATTTTGAAAACAGATAAAATACTTTCCCACCCGACAATAGGGGCAACGCTACATATAGCAACAAAACTACAAAACCATCAAGCAGTAGCACCTTCGATCTCACCCTTGACGCCGTTGGTAGGAAATTCCTCTTTTATCCCTGGGAATACCAATGGGAAAATCATAGAGCTAGCCAAGGCAGGTAGAGCACGTCTGAGGGACGTATGGACTCAAAATGATCCACCAACTACTGAAGAGATAATGACATGGCCCGAAGGGAAGTTGGACATTTTTAGTGCATTCCAAATCAGACACTATTGTAAACAGTTACAAAATAGGGGGTATATCCCAAGGTCATTAACACCATTTGAGTCTTTATGTGAGGGTGGGGAGCGAATTCCGCACGTACTATCTTACATGTACTCGCTTTTAGGGGGTACACAGGACTTACACCGCCCGAGTTTTGTGCAGAAATGGGAGAAAGATCTTGCTGTCTCTCTCAATCAACAACAAGTAAACAAAATCCTGAGACTCGCTCATAAAGCATCAATTGCCAGCAGATATCAGGAGATTAGTTATAAAGTATTAACCAGATGGTATAGGGTGCCGAGGATCCTGCACAAAATGGATCGAAAACACTCGGACAAATGTTGGCGATGCGGAGAAGTGGGGGGGACTTTGTTACACATATTTTGGTCATGCTCAGCAATTGGGGAGTTTTGGAACGAGGTGGCCCGAATAATTGAGAAATTAACAATAATTAAGGTAAGAGAAGATCCGGCATTGTGCCTACTACATTGTACGAGTAACTCTATTAAAAGATATAGAAATTCTATTTTGATACATTTATTGAACGCAGCGAAGGCTTGTATACCAGCTATGTGGGGACAGACACAGAGCCCAACAGTACGCTTGTGGCTCTCCAAAATAAGGGAGATTCAGAGGATGGAATCATTAACTGCAGCACGGTTAAGTATGGAAGAGCGACATAGGGTACGATGGCAACCCTGGACGCTGTTCACATGCTCAGAGGAATACTTACAGGCAGTAGGTTAGGAGGGCGGGTGCGGGGGGGGGGGAGGGGGGAGGTGGGCTGGAGAGGGCGGGTGAGAGGTCATTTTTGTTTTAATTTTAACTTTCTTAATTTTTTTTTTTTCTTCTTTCCTCCTTTCTCCCGCGATCTTCTGTCTTGCTCTCTCTATACCTGGTGTGACAGTGGAGGAGGTAGTTCTGGGAGGTTTGACAATTAGGCGGGTTATCCGGAATATATGTTGTGTATGTCTTGTCTGGGATAGGGATTTTTCTCCCCCCACCCCCTTTTTTTTTTTTTCCTCTCCTCTCTTCCTCTCTCCCCCCCGTCAAGGACGGGGGGAGAGGAAGGGGGAGGACTTTCTTCCTTGTGCCGAGGAGGCGCTTGTGGTTTTTTTTTTTTTTTTTTTGGTAGTAGCTCACGGATGAGTTTGGATTTGTGCGGTCTGGTGACATGGGGGGTTAATTAATGTGTTTTGATGTGGGGTCCCACGAACTGAGTGAAATGTTCACGGTATATGACATGGGGGGGAGTAGGGAAGGGTTCCACCTCCCCTCCTCTTATGTTTTTGTTGTTTTTGTTATTGTGTTACATTATGTTCCTATTCACTGTTGGGAGAGTACAAACCTCCTTCTGCCTGTCGGGCCGAAGGTCAAAGTGCACTAATGGAAATTGAAGAAGGTATTTTGATCCCTTCTTTTTTTTTTTTTTTTTTTTTTCTTCTTGGGCAGAAGGCCAGAGTGCACTAAGGGAATCACATGGTGTGCATCCTTTAAAGGAAGGGTTGTTTTTTTTTTCTTTTTTTTTTTCTTTTTTTATGTGTCTTGTTTATTTCTTGCTGGGATGGGGGGAGGCTGGGCGAAGTGGTGATGTAAATGTTGTCGATGTATTGTAGATAAGTATGTAATGTATTTGAAAAACAATAAAATGTTGAGTTATAAAAAAAAAAAAAAAAAAGATACACACTCCAAATCAGTATAGGAAAAATGAGTGCAGCACTAAATTCAAAATTAGGCCTATCCCTAGACCACGTAGTTTGTGATGAACCTCGTAGGGTAGGGCCTACGACAGTGACGTCATAATGGGATTCCTATCCGATTGGTCGGTGCTTTGTTTGAGCCCATTGGGAAGCCCGCAGGGAAGCACACGTCTGCTGTTTGTTTACTCGTGTTTTATGCTGATATTAACTACAGGATCTTGTAAGTACAATTATTTACTTTATTTAATAAAAACTGGTATTTGGATACTGCACTGACAAAGTTCTCAAAGTTGATCAAGTTTACACGGTCTGAGGGAGCCCCATTTCCCTGTGCCTGATTAGATCACCTATAACTCAGTGGTCATTGAACTCTGGTAAGCAGCTTATGGTATTCACTTGGGGTATGGAGTAGGAACATCTTGGTCACCTTTTATCTACATTGCTTACCTCCCCTCTCACCTGTGGTGGCTTTTTCCATATGGATCAATGATAAGGACTTGGTTGTCTCTCTGCTCCTATGGACATTTTTTCTCTGGCCTATATATTTTATATGCATTTTAATATATATATTTTCCATGGATGTATTGATTTACCATTCATGCATTGTGTTTATTTATGTTGTTTAAGTGGCCTTGAGTAAGTGTTTTGAAGATGGGCAAAGCTCAATATATTGATTGATCAACAACTACATACAGTTGTGCTCATAAGTTTACATACCCTGGAAGAATTTATGATTTCTTGGCCATTTTTCAGAGAATATGAAAAAACTTTTCTTTCACTCATGGTTAGTGTTTGGCTGAAGCCATTTATTATTCTTTCACTCATGGTTAGTGTTTGGCTGAAGCCATTTATTATCAATCAACTGTGTTTACTCTTTTTAAATTATAATGACAAAAGAAACTACCCAAATGACCCTGATCAAAAGTTTACATACCCTGGTGATTTTGGCCTGATAACATGTACACAAGTTGACACAATGGGGTTTAAATGGCTATTAAAGGGAACCATCCTCACCTGTGATCTGTTTGCTTGTAATCAGTGTGTATAAAAGGTCAATTTACTGACAGACCCTTGCATCTTTCAGCCAGTGCTGCACTGATGTTTCTGGATTCTGAGTGATGGGGAAAGCAAAAGAATTGCCAAAGGATCTGCGGGGAAATGTAGTTAAACTGTATAAAACAGGAAAGGGATATAAAAAGATATCCAAATAATTGAGAATGCCAGTCAGCAGTGCTCAAACTCTAATCTAGAAGTAGAAAATGAGGGGTTCTGCTGAAACCAAACCACGGACAGGTAGACCAAATAATTCAGCCACAACTGCCAGGAAAATTGTTCAGGATGCAAAGAAAAAAGGTAGATGTACCACATCTGCTGGGTCTGCCCCAATATTAGGGAATATTAGATAAAGGTGCGACAAATCATCAGTGAGATTACAGAAACAGCCATTCCTAATGACCCATGGGTCTGTTTATTCCATAAAATGACACTCCCACTATATCCCACTAAAACAATATAAAACAACTCCGGTTTCAATCTTATTAAATGCAGCAGAGGGGACAATCCCTAGAAAGTGGTGCGAAATAGAAAGCCCGTGTCTAAAAGAATGGTGTAGTAGAATTAACTAACTATGTCTATAATATGGAGTATATTAGTAGTAGACAAGAGGAATATCCAATGCACATGATTAAAAATTGGGAAAAATGGGCAGAATTTAAAAAAAAATAGTAAATATGCAGAAATGAATATTTAGGTCTTATTGTCGTAAAAGGAATGTAGGAATATCATAAGAGCTGAAGGTAATACCCCTATATAGGAGGAGAATGACCGAGAAAGGAGTTTAGGTTAGAATTTTCAGCCATTATTAAAAAGCCTAAAAAACATAAAGCAGTAGAGGTAGTTTAACCACTTTAAGTCCGGAGTCACTTTAACCACAAGTCATGCAAAGCTGTACTCAAACGAAATTTACGTCCTTTTTTTCCCACAAACAGAGCTTTCTTTTGGTGGAATTTGATTACCTCTGCGCTTTTATTTTTTGCGATATTAATAAAAAAAGAGCGAAAATTTAGCAAAAAATTGACACTTTCTACTTTGACAGTTAAAAAATATCCAATATATTAAATTTTTGTCATATATTTAGGCCACAATGTATTTAGTTACATGTCTGAAGAAAAAATTCTCAATGAGCGTATTTTTAACCACTTTAAGACCGGAAGATTTTACCCCCTTCCTGACCAGGCCATATTTTGCGATTTGGCACTGCGTTATTTTAACGGACAATTGCGCGGTCGTGCGACGCTGTACCCAAATGAAATTTACGTTATTTTTTTCCCCCACAAATAGAGCATTCTTTTGGTGGTATTTGATCACCTGTGCGATTTTAAATTTTTGAAAAAAAGAGCGACAATTTTGAAAAATAAAACAATAATTTTTCACATTCTGATATACAACATTTCCCCAAAAAAATGTACAAATCAAAATTTTTTAACATTTTAGGCAATAAGCGTATTTTGATTGGTTTGCGCAAAAGTTACTAACTACGGGAAAGATTTGTCATTTTTATTATTATTTTTTAATGTAATGGCAATCTGCGATTTTTTGCGGGACTGCGACATTGCGGCAGAAAGATCGGACCCCTAACTGACATTTTTGAGACTTTTGGGGGGACCAGTGACATTACTACAGTAATCAGTGCTAAAAATATGCACTGTTACTGTAATAATGACACTGGCAGGGAAGGGGTTAAAACTGTTGGTGATCAAGGGGTTAAATGTGTGCCTCATGCTTACTGACATGTGTGGGGGGAGGGGGTTGTGTAACACAGACAGAGATCGCAGGTTCAGCTTTGCTGAATCCTGTGATCTGTCCCTGCCTGTCACAGAGAAGATCCGCCCGCTTTGTTTACACAAGCGGGCGGATTTTCTCAGTCTTTCCCCGACGAATAGAGACAGCGATCGCCGCATCTCCTTCCCTGGCCTGACTCCCGCTGTGTCTAAACACAGCAGGAGCGAGCCTCTGGCAGCGCGTGCGCACCGCCAAGACAGCAGGGGTTCCAGCGACGTAGGTGTACGTCGCTAGACCCAGGGCTGCCACCTTGCTGCAGTAGCAGCAATGTGAGCACTCCTAAAGTGGTTAAAAAAGAGACGATAGGAGGAGGAGGATAAGAGGGAAGGGAGGGAGGAGGGAAGGGAGGGGGGAGGGAGGATGGGTTGGGTTGTTTTGTGAAGACATTTGAATTTTTTTCTTATTATTAAAATCTTTTATATGTTTTTGTATGAATTTGATGGAAAATTAAATAAAAATTAAATAAAAAAAAGGGATGCAAAGAAAAACCCACAAATAACGTCAGGTGAAATACAGGACTCTCTGAAAACATGTGGTGTGGCTGTTTCAAGATGCACAATAAGGAGGCACTTGAAGAATGATGGGCTGCATGGTCGAGTCACCAGAAGAAAGCCATTACTACGCAAATGCCACAAAATATCCCACTTACAATACGCCAAAAAGCACAGAGACAAGCCTCAAACCTTTTGGCACAAAGTCATTTGGAGTGATGAGACCAAAATTTAGCTTTTTGGCCACAACCATAAACGCTACATTTCGGAGAGGAGTCAACAAGGCCTATGATGAAAGGTACACAATTCCTACTGTGAAACACGGAGGTGAATCGTTAATGTTTTGGGGGATGTGTGAGCTACAAATGCACAGGAAATTTGGTCAGAATTGATGGCAAGATGAATGCAGTATGTTATCAAAAAATACTGGAGGAAAATTTCAGCTCGGAAGCTGCGCATCGGACATACTTGGACATTCCAACATGACAATGATCCTAAACACAAGGCCAATTCGACCTATCATTGGCTAGTATGGCTACAGCAGAATAAAGTGAAGGTTCTGGAGTGGCCATCTCAGTCTCCTGACCTCAATATCATTGTGCCACTCTGGGGAGATCTCAAACGTGCAGTTCATGCAAGACAGCCCAATAATTTACAGGAACTCAAGGCTTTTTGCCAGGATAAAGGGGCAGTTTAACATCAGAGAACATAAAGAGCCTCATTCACAAATACCACAAAAGACTTCAAGCTGTCATTGATTTTGAAAGGGGGCTATACACGGTATTAACCACTTACCGCAAAGTGACGTACCCCTACGTCGGCTGACTTTGCGTGGTTACACCGGGATAATGCCTCTAGCTAAAGGCATCATCCCGGTACCATTGTTTAGAGCCGGCGGTCAGCTTTCCGGCGGTAAGGACCGATGAGCCGCTCGATCGTTACCCCGGTGAGCGGGAGGGGATGTCCCCCCTCCCGTCGCCTTCCGCGGCTGGATGGAGTCCCGATCTAAGCTGGATGCGGCTTCGATCAGGTCTCCGATGACGTAACCTGGAGGTGGCGTCCATGACATCACATCCGGGTTACTCGGCTGTTAAAGGCGGCAGATTCAAAAAGTGAGTGTATTCAAAAATGCTGTTTTCGGCGTTTTGAATACATGGAAGTGTAGTGGAGGGGTCTAGGGTCTTTTAGACCCTCGATCCCTCCATAAAGAATACCTGTCACTGCATATTGCGATCACAAGGGATGTTTACATCCAATAAAAGTGATCAGATTTTTTTTTTTTCTAAAACCTGTGTTAAAATGAAAAAAAATAAATTAAATAAATAGGAAAAAAAAATCTAGCCGCCCCCGTCGCTGTTATCTCGAGCACGAAAGAAAACGTATATGGAAGTCAAGCCACAAAATTTAATTACTGTTCCAATCACACATGTGAGGTATCGCCGCGATCACCAAATCGTGAGCAATAATTAAAAAAAAAGAGCTACACTCTAACTCTAAACTGGTAACCGTTAAAATTTTTTAAAAGCATCGCCTATGGAGATTTCTATTGACCGTAGTTTGTCGCCATTCCACGGGTGTGCACAATTTTAAACCATAACATGTTGGGTATCTGTTTACTCGGCGTGACATCATCTTTCACAATATACAAAAAAATGGCCAAACTTTACCGTTTCGTTTTTTTTAAATGCAGTGAAATGTGATTTTTCGTAATTTTTCCCAAAAAAATGTTGTTTGAAAGACCGCTGCACAAATACCGCGTGACAAAAAATATTGCAATGACCGCCATTTTATTCTCCAGAGTCTTTGCTAAAATATATATATATATATATATATATATATATATATAATGTTTTAGGGGTTCTAAGTAATTTTCTAGCATAAAATACTGATTTTATAACAAAAAGTGTCACAAATAGGCCTGGTGCTTAAGTGGTTAAGAACTGGGGTATGTAAACGTTTTATCAGGGTCAATTGGGTAGTTTCTGTTGTCATTATGATTTAAAAAGGAGGAGACACAGTTGACTGATAAAAAAATGGCTTCAGCCAAACACCATGAGTGAAAGAAAAGTTTTTGTGTCATCATTCATATTCTCTGAAAAATGGCCAAAAAATCATAAAATTCTGCCAGGGTATGTAAACTTATGAGCACAACTGTAGAGTATGGGACTGCCTAACTGGATATAAATTGAATTGGTTCTTTAGGCTGGCCCTTCCATTACAAACAGGCGATGTCTCTAAATTATATTCTACAGAGAGCTGCACAGTGTTTTTTTAACATCTCACTACCATGCTGTCCGTTTGTCCGTTTTTCATCCATCCGTTGACGGATGAAAAACGGACATCAATGTATCTCTATGTAAAAACGTATGACAACGGATGATCATCAGTTAACATCCGTTTTCATCCACTTCCGTCAATGTCCGGTTTTTTGAACGTATGAAAAACGGACGAACAACAGATGACAATGGATGAAAAACGGTTGACAACGGATGAAAAACAGATGACAACTGATGAAAAACAGATAACTGACGAAAAACGGATGAATAACGGATAACAACTGACGAAAAACGGATAACAACTGATGAAAAACGGATAACAACTGATGAAAAACGGATAATAACTGACGAAAAACGGATGAAAAACGGATAACAACTGACGAAAAACGAATGACAACTGATGAAAAACGGGTGAAAAATGGATGGAAAACTGATACATTTTGACGTGACTGAACTGATGAACTGAACGGACCGTATGTGTGAAAGGGGTCTAAAACAGATTTTTTTTTAACATTAGCAGATCAGCTAAATTCACCAACAGGTAGTGTGAGATGCTACCTGAATAGATATGCTGTAAATTAGATAGATAGGTAGTGGTACATTTTCATGATCTAAAAAGACTAAATTCAAGTAAAATCTAATTGATATGTGGCCAGTTGAAGACAGACGTATGGCATAAAAAAAGTATTGCATGTTTACTTACTTGAATAAAGTACTAGACTGCTAATTATTACAAGTGCAAACAATACAAATATGAGGGGTATCCAGAATTTAGGTTTCTTAAAAATGTTCTTCTTGTGCCTTTTTGAAGCATTTTCCTAGAAAAAAAACAAAAAAAAACAAAAAACAACATGTACATTATACTGTAATGTGTAATCAAAGACTTCTACAGATCATTTGGGATTATTTGATGGTTATGGAAAACTAAAAAATGTTGCAATATAAATGCATCATTAATTTTTTAGTATCATATTACTATAAATACTAATAATAATTTGAATACCGTAATACCACCATCGTGTTGATATTTCAAGTTCATAGTATTTTTTAGCATAAGGTTTTGGTACAAGTAATATTACTATACTGCAGTATTCCTATGCTTGCACTCCCATTCTTGTGGTTTTATTCTTTTCTCAGACATCTACACAGACCTTTATCTCATATTACAGTAGTCCACAGGATTAGGAGTGTCATCTTTGGTGAAATATTTTCCAAAACTCTGGCTTGTGTAAAGGGATACCAAGTCGGCAGCTTTTCTTTTTACAACACTGGAACTTTTATGTGGATAGATGCTCCCCCTTTACAGTCAGTCTGAGAAATTGCTAGACAATATCTCAAGAAACCAAGTAGTTAGGTATTAGCAATTAAGGTTGATTATTTCATACCTCCCAATTTTGAACGAGATAACGAGGGGCAATTAGAGGAACAACTGCGTGCATCCCTGCGCATCTCTGCGAAATTGACCAATCACAGCGATTAAACATGTAAACAAAGGTGGCAGAGAATGTGTTGTATAGCGCTGGGCACTGTACTGCACACTATTAAAAATAAATAAATACGAACGATCACTGTCACAAGAGCAGAGCAGTGTCACTATGGTGACATTGTACTGCTCTAGTTAGTGATTGGAGACAAAAGTATTCCATTGCAGCATATAATGAAAAAAAAAATACCACTTGCCTAAGCGCATATGGATAAAAAAAAACTCTAACTAACTTGGATTATCAATTTGCAATAAGGTAGCTGCCACTATAAAACAAAAACATCAATACAATTCAAATGTCTCTGCTCGAATGCATCCCAAAGATGTTCTATCGAGTGGAGGTCAGGACTGTACAGGCCAGTCAAGTTCCTCCATCCCAAACTCGCTCATCTATGTCTTTATGGACCTTGCTTTGTGCACTGGTCCAAATCATTTGGTGGAGGGGGGATTATGGGGTTAGGATTTTTTTCAGCGGTTGGGCTTGGCCCCTTAGTTCCAGTAAAGGGAACTCTTAAGGGCTCTTTCACACGGAAGTTCCATTGACAATGCTTGTCAATGGGGTTTGCGGATGTCAGCGGATGACCATCCGCTGACATCCGATTTTTGTGTCCTTTCAGTTCTGTTCCATTTTTTGGAACGGAACAGAACCCTATTTTTCCTCCGTTAAAAACACAGAACTGATGCAAAATCGGATGCCAGCGGTGTCATCCGCTGACGTCCGCAATCCCCATAGACTAACATTATGTCCGTATATCATCCGCAAATGGATGGGATGATATGCGGACATACGGACCGGATGACACAAGTGTCATCCGTGTCCGTAAAAAAAAAAGTGCCGCAGCGGACAAAAAAACCGGAGCGGCCATGTGAAAGAGGCCTAAGGCATATCAAGACATTTTGGACAGTTTCATGCTCCCAACTTTGTGGGAACAGTGTGGAGATGGCCCCTTTCTGTTCCAACATGACTGTACACCAGTGCACAAAAGCAAGATCCATAAAGAAACTGATGAGCGAGTTTGGGGTGGAGAAACTTGACTGGTCTGCACAGAGTTCTGACCTCAACCCGATAGAACACCATTGGGAAGAATTAGAGTGGAGACTGCAAGTCAGGCCTTCTTGCCCACATCAGTGCCTGACCTCACAAATGCGTTTCTGAAAGAATGGTCAAACATTCCCATACACACACTCCTAAACCTTGTGGACAGCCTTCCCAGAAGAGTTGAAGCTGTTATAGCTGCAAAGGGTGGGCCAGTTCAATATTGAACCCTACGGACTAAGACTGGGATGCCATTAAAGTTCATGTGCATCGAAAGGCAGGCGTCCCAATACTTCTGACAATATAGTGTACCATATGTTTGTAAATGTGTTTTTAAGGGGGTTAGTTTTACAATAAATGTTATATACAGGATTACACTATGGAATGTTGCTTTGATTTTTGGTGAGACTTATTACGCTTGAAGTAAGATCCGAATGTGTGTTTGATCTACCGTTGGAGGAGGTTCTAAAGGGCATTTCAAGTATATGATGATCTATACTGAGATCTGGTGAGTGTGAATTCTGAAGGGAGTGGGATCCACGTAGTGAGGTGCAGGTGGTTGTGATCTAAGATTACAGTATTTGAGCACGATCCCACAGACTACACTCATTTAGAGACCTTATGATTTACTCACAACGGTGGACTATATATGAACATAAACACCAGGGGATTTTGAGTGTATATATGCACAGTGTCCATTCACTGGTGGAGCGCTGCTTTTAGTGTTCTAAAGATTTTATTTATGACACTTGAATTTAATGGATATAGCGTTTCTGATCACTAGCCAAAGTAGTACAATGTCACCATAATGACACTGCCCTACTCTGCTGACAGTGTTTTTTTTTGTTTTTTTTTTTTAGGGCTTATTCACACTTGCAGTGCTCTCTGAAGAAGAACGATTGAACCACATTCTGTATCCTCACTGCCTGTTTTAACCCTCTAAATGCTGGACCACTGTGCCACAACCATATGTGTTTCAGGGCAGTTACAGTGTGGTCCCATTCACTTGGTAGCAGCCGCAGGGAGTGACAGGGGGTATAATTCCTATCATGGCGTGTGTACACCCTGGCCACTACCTTCCCTGCTAAAAAGGGAGCGGTTGAGGGTGGTTAAAATGCGGCTCAAGCTTGGGGTTTTATTTCCCCCTAACCACAAGTGTTATCAAGCCCTTACACACTCACCCCACCAGTGTACCTGAACACTGCCACACCAGTCCCAGTGTCACCATAAGGCCTCATTCACACAGGGCATATCAATGTATGCCCCATGTGAGGGCCATGTTTCCCTGCACAGGGGTTTCATGCATCCATGTGCAGGCAGTCCCATCGATGTCTATTGGGATACAACAGCTGCAAGGACACTGCCAATGCTCCCAATCTGACATCCATGTGGGTGCAAGGCCCCAAATGTACACAGTGTGACCAGCCAGCCACAGTGTCTCCAATCATCGTCACACTAGACATCGTGTCACCAGATCAATGCAGCCATCATCAGCATTGTCCCTGATCTCCACCACAGTACAGTGTCACCAGAGTCAGTGCAGGCAGCAACAGTGTTATTGTCAGGGACATGCTGGCCATAGCACAGTCAAAATTCCTAGGCCGAGGCAGATATGCATGCACAGGCACTGCAGGTGTCAGTCTCACCGGGCACAGGTGCACGCCTATGCGCAACCACGTAAATATCTGCACACAGATGTGAAAGCCTATGCGCATTGCCTATTAACATTGGCGCGCAATTACCTTTATAAAGTGCAGCAGGTGCAATAGTGCATTACTGTCTGATCTGCAGCTTTACCTGTGTTCCTGTGCTCTGTATATTGATTCCGGTGTTTGACCCGGCTTGCATCCCACCTGTCCTGACCATGGCTTGCCTTAAGACTTCTAATCTGCCTGTTATCTCAGGTAAGTATTAGGGGGGCTGAGGGGGGGCTGCTTCACACAGAAGATTTTTTTTCTTCATGCACGATATAAACATATACATAAATAAACCTTCTGACTTTACAACCATTTTAAGGCTTTTAATGCAAACTAAAACAAATCCCTGTCTTTTGAAGATCACTACTGAATTCAATAAATCTCTGAACATATCGGTCTGTGGTGACAGTGTGTGTACAGGCATTTCATTTTTCACAATTGTTCTTGCTAATATTGTAAAGGGGTGATAGACCCAAAACTGGGGGCAGTTTGGAGTTTAAAGGGTTACTTGCTTAATTAAATTAACCCAGTGACAATCACTCTCAGGCTGCTCGAACCTAGATTGAGTCCCGCAAGCTTGAAAATCTTTGTGCAGGGTGCAGCTGAGAGTGGCATGGTTACGCAAGTGACAACGCAGTGTAAGATTGGCCAGTCCTTTGTCAAGAGTTGGCGAGGAGGTCAGGGATCAGATATCCGCATTTGTCACAGCCTGTACAAACTCTGGCCTGCTTATTGACCACGTTTCTACCTGCTGTCTGGACTGATCAGTTGCCTGTTTATTGACTATGTCTCTTCCTGCTGCCCAAACTGACCCATTTGCATGTCCTGCTGACTACATTCCCGAGGGGCACCAAACCCAGTGATCCCCTGTGGACAACTGTACGAATGGAAACACAGGAACTCTTTTGTTCACTCTTTGTTTAGCCTCCTGTACTACCTACCTAGCCAGTGAACATAGCATTCCTAGGGGGCAGCCACAGACCACACCAGTAAGCCAAGCTTTTTTTGTAGGAATGAGAACCCGGTTAAAACAGTGTGACAAGTTGAAATGTGCAACACATCACTCCCTGCCAGAGCCAACGCTTACACTAGCCTGCAGGCTAAAACACTGCATTTTACTGTGCATGCTAGCATAAACCTAGCGTAAAGATAAGCCTGGCATCAGGGGTATCTGCAGAGTGCATAAACACTTAGGGCTCAATAACAGCAGCAGCTATGTTATAAAGCAGCGACTGGTGTGCATTGTGTTGGGAGCGGTTCTGATCCACTGCAAAAAACTTTCCTGTCCCTCCTCAACACTCTTATATTCACAAAAAATAACTGTAAAAAGTCAAACATATGACCGCTATGAAATGCAAAACAATATTGATTACATTAGAAAATTGATTATTCCCAATGCAGTGATATGTCCATTCCAGTAGGTAGCTAAGTCTACACGTTTCGTGGGATCCCCCACTTCATCAAGACCAATAGTAATGAATTTTTGGCTTGAAAGGTTTGCACTCAAATACAGGAAAAAATAAACTCTAAGGAAAGAAAAAAAATATATACATTATAAATAAATCCATAATCAAATACCTCATATGTAAAACATAAGAGTGACTGGCAAAGACTAGAGATGGGCTGAACCACCCCCTGTTCGGTTTGCGGCAGAATTTTCTAACATCGCAAAAGTTCAGAACCGAATAACGAACCCCATTAAAGTCAATTGGATCAGAACTGGAAAAATTCCCCCCGAAAATTTGAAGGCTAATATGCAAGTTATTTGTCATTCTGTAGTTATGGGGGTCTGAGTACTGCCCCGGGGGACATGTATCAATGAAAACATTTTTTGTAAAAAAAGGTTTTAAAATGAGCATTGATTTAATGATGCCTAAAGTAAAACCATAAAAATGAGAAACAATAAAAATGAAAAATTCCTTAGTATAGTGCCTGGGGGCTCTCCTTGGCCTGCCTGTAAAGTGGCACATCTGTACCTTGTATAGAGCCTGCTGCGGCAATACTGACATTAGTAACAATAATTTAAAAAAATAATATTACAGTTTCCATTCAAGCTTCCATTCAAGCTCTCTTTATTCCAATGGCTTAGGGAGCCAGTCTGTATGACGAGGACACAATCTAGTGCACTCTAAACAAGTTTATCGATTTTTTTGGGATAAATTCTGGTGTTTTGCAGACTTTGGAAAAAAGTAACAGGTGTAGGAAAAATTGGGCTTTGGGTGTTGGAGGCACCTTCATGCCGTAACCCTATAGAGGTACTCTTGATGAAAGCAAGAACTGGCCTTGCTGTCTAAAATTGCAATATTATGCACCTGTCAAACAGGTGCAGAAAAATTGGTCCTTGGGTGTTAATTTTGCCCATGAAATCTACACTAAAAAAATTTCTTCCAGATGAAAGTAACACCCACAAAGCTAGGCAGCCTAGACAGTCTTTCAGCGATTCAAGATCCAGAAAGAACTTAATCAGCGACATCGGCATCGCTGCTCTGCTTCGAGTGCCCTGTCCATAATGTCACGCAGAGTTTGCTCCAACAGGAACACAACAGGGATTGTGTTACTGATGCATGCGTTGTCATGGACCAACATCCTTGTCAAATAGTGACAGTACAGTGCATGCATCTTTTGTTAGCAACCATTGGCGTCGGGAAAAAAAGCAGAGCCTACCTGATCCTCTCGTTGTGTCATTCTAATACAGATACTCGTTGGCTGCCCTCTGCTGCATGTGCAGCTGCTGCAGTATTGCCAAAGTCGAATTCCACCTGGTGGGCATGTCACAAATCAGGCGGTTTACGGGCAGGTGGGTGGAATTCCTACTGAACTGATCCAAGCACTGGCAGTGTATGCCTGCCTGAAATAACTACAGACTCTCCTGGCCTGCTTTAGCATATTTCCAACCCTAAGTAACTATTTAGGAAGCACTGCACCACCAAATTGAGGACATGTGCCAGGCATGGCACATGTGTCAACTTTCCTTGTCTAAGGGCAGACAGGAGGTTTGTGGCATTATCACACACCACCATTCCTGGCTCCAGCTGGCATGGCGTGAACCACCTCTGGGCCTGCCCCTGTAGAGCTGCAAGAATCTTTGCTCCAGTGTGGATCCTGTCCCTAGACAGACCAGCTGAAGTACTGCATGACACCTTTTAGCCTGACTCATTGAATAGCCCCTTGAATGCTTAGAGGATACCTGTAGTTCATAGGAAAATTCAGCAGAGGAGGGCATAGAGGAGGAGGAGGAGAAGGGGGGTGGAGCTGACAAATCTCGCATTACCACCACTAGCTGTATAGAGACGTGGCGGCACTACAAACTGCAGCACTGAGCCCTGTCTTGCATCCCTCTGAGTTGCCGAGTTATCCAGTGTGCTGTGAAGAAAATGTATATTGTCCCTGATCATGTTTTCTGAACCACATCAGCAGTAATGTGGACCTTGCAGCTGACTGCCTTACCCAGCGATGCCACAAGATTGCCTTCCACATAGAGAACTGGAATGGCCTTACTTGAAATGAAATAGTGAATGGGAACCTAGCGAATGGGAACCTGCACATTCTACAGATTCACACAAGGGGGCAGAATCCACCAGACGGAAAGGCAGGAGTTGTAAAGCAGCAGCTTAGACAGGCTTTTAGACGCTGGGCATGTGGATGACAGTGACTATTTGCAGCAGATGGGACAGAGAAATTTGTCAGCAATAGTCTACAGCTGGTGGTGTGCTACTGGCAGACGCACTGCAAGGACCCAAGACATATAGCGGGGGGAGACCGGAAAGGTGAGGAGGAGCAGATTTGTGTCCCATTTGTGTGGCTTTCAGGTGCTCTTGCCAAGGAGCTGAATAGTGATGGGAGGTTAAATGCCTTTAAATATATAAAAAACAAATCTGTGCAAATAGTGAAAAGAAATGAGATGTCAGCAGCTGTACAAAAATCCAAACACCAATTTTTGATTGATAAGTTGAACCTGTTAAAGTCCATATAAAACAGTCCCATAAAGGGCTTTGAAAGAATAAAGATGAGAAATACCGCAAATCATGGACAGTAATGAAAAAATTATAGCAGATCTCACACCGTGCTTACCCTGTATAAAGTGACCCCCTAGTAAGGCAGGTCTCATTTGCTTTGTTTACAATGGATAAGGCCAAGATCCAAGTCCCTGGGAAGTCCTTTCCTCGAGCTACCATGTACAACAAACAAACAGACAGCGTCCCCCGTCCATGATGGTTGTGCCAAGGAGAGCTCAGATGGCCAAGATTTCATGTAAATGAAACTACCGACATATTGTGATATTGTTTTAAAATTTTAATGAATAAAAAAAAGAGTAACACTCACTTTTTAAGAAATAGAGACAAGCGTTTAGTAACAAGCGTCTATCCAGTAGTTAAGATGGCCGACATCGACCGCGCATGTGTAATAGCGTGTGTGCGTAGCTCTGCCCAATGCATTTCGTCTTGTGATGTCATCAGGGGCACGCACACACACACACCAATACTACGCCAATATATAATGTACACATCAAGGGACCCGGGAGGATCACTATGATTGGACGACCAATCATTCAAAGAAGGAGATGGCCACCACCGAATATGTTAATAGTATCCCAAACTATTCAAGTACAATACGCTAGAAGGCCCGTTACCAGCGCCATCTTGTGGCAGAATGCCAATATGCATTCTATGGACAAAATAGTAAAAAAAAAAAAAAAAAACTCCACAGGAGTCCAAAAATATTTCAAAAATGGTTAAAAATGTAAAAAGCTCTATTTTATGGGGGGGGGGGGGGGGGGCACTCTTTTGCATATCAAGCTTAAGGTATCCTCCAAAGTGTATTACAACATAACATATATAAAAACAAGTAATTTTAAAACCGAATCAAACACGCATTAATGTATGCCAAAATAAAGCGCACACAAAGGTAACGCCATGTTTCTACAAAAATTAACACTAATCCACAATTCATGAAAAATCAACTTTTATTAATATAACAGTTAATATTCCACTCCATATTTAATCCCAGAGGAGAGTATGACCTTAAATGATAAATCCAGCTAGTTTCAGCTCTAGAAATGCACCTCTTAGCATTACCTCCCCTCCAATGGGGGATTTATTTCTCCAGGGCTTTAAACACTATTCCAAAGGGGTCCTTATTATGTTTCTTGGCATAGTGCTTAGGTACACTGTGCCCTGGAAAACCCTTGATAACATTAGAGATATGCTCACCCAATCTATCATTCAAGGCCCTAGTGGTGCGGCCAACATAATCAAGGCCACAAGGACACCTGATCAAGTACATTACGTTTTGAGTGGAGCAGGTAATATAGGACTTGAATCTTGGTTAAATGCCTTGTCAAGCATGTGGTACCCAAATGGCGGGTGTTTTTGCCACGCTCGATATGCTTGAGGCAAAGTTTGAAAATTGCAACAGTTCGATTGGCTACACATGTGCTATAAAAGGCCCAAAACAGCTGAGCTGTGGGAAGTGGGTCAGGAGATAACAGCTCGACAATCTGGTGAAATAGGTTGGATGCTCTCTACTCTGCCATGATAGCTGCCTCTATGGGGTTGTGCCTCACCTTTACTTTCCTCCTCTGCTCTATTCGGCACCCAAGTTCTCGTCAGTGACCTCATCATTATCCCCTCCATACTCATTATCACTGGAGACAACTTGGCAATACGCTGCAGCTGGGGGAACATGACAGCCAATTTGTTGTTTACTCCTTTACTTGTTTGACTCCTCCATGCCTGATGCTGGGGCTATTGCAGAAGAGGATGTGGACAAGGATGCAGAATAAGCCACTCTGGCAGCTTCTGTGGACTGTGCACTCGTCTCTCCTTGGGTGGTGGAGGATAAGGATGGTTTAGAAAGCGAGTCCACCACCTCCTATGCATGCTGTGGCTGTATAGCACGGGCAACATCATTAAACAGAGGGAAAGATGTTCTGCCTAAGGATGGACCACGTCCTCCTTTGCCTGTGGACTACTTACAGTGTCATGGGATTATCTGACTTTCCTATTTTGCCTCCCAGACATGATGGGGTAGGGGCACTTATTAACACAATGTAATTAAAGATGTGGAAATGTGTATGTGGATGCACTTTAATCACTGGAAAGTGGTGTTTGGTGCACTTTAACTTGAGTACTCACTACACAGACATACTCCACTGACACACTACAATATACTGCAGTAACACTGCACTGACGCACTGAAATATACTCCAGGAAACCTACCCTGACAAAATAGGCTGACATTAAATTAAAAATGAGCAGTCACACTACAGTAAATTCACACTAAACTGATATTCTACACTGACAAAAGAATCGCAAGAGCACACTACAATAGAATCGCTAGTAGCAATGAATAGAGCCCTGTTCTCTCTCTCTTCCTCCATGCCAATATCACACTGCAAATGGCCGCTATGGGGAGAATATTTATATAGTATGGGGTGGAACTAAGAGCAATGAGCCGTGATTGGGCACAGTGATCATTATTTCTCCAATAATGACATTACTTTGCCCAATCAGGGCACAGAGCATTCATTGCTTCGGCCAATCAGGGCTTCCAATGCACTGCATGGCGGTGCAGAGCATTTTGGTCATTCAGCGGACCGAAAAAAATGGTGGAACAACCCAACAATTTGGGTGTTCATCGAATGGGCGAACAGCCAATGTTTGGCCCGAACTCATGGCTCAGGCCAAACCTTTCGCTCAACTCTAGAGAAGAGATGCCATTCAAAAACATAAAAAATAACCAAAATATGTCTTACTACCATGTATTATAGAGGAGCAATATGGTAATCCTATTGCAACATTCAGCCCTGGACATTGCCCAGTGGGTTAACGAGAGTTTCCTCCCAGGCTGACACTCACCGCCTATCCAGGGTTCTCCATTCCAAAGCTGCTGCAGCAAGGCAAGGGAAGGCTCTGACTCCTCCCCATAAGAAGGTAGCTGCACCCCTCACAACACACAGAGTGTACAGTTACAGGTTAACAGCTTTGAGATTCAGCCAATAACCATGAAGCAAATCAGCCAACTCCAGTCAGCAAAGAGTGCCAGGCTTAGGGACTCTGCCTGCATCTACAGGAATCCCTTTAACTTTTGCGACAGTCCCGTAGTATGTAGTGTAGTGCTACCCCCATAGGAGCCACTTGGTTGATTGGGTTACTCGATTTTGAGAACAGCCCCAGCCCAACTGACACACCAGGTTAAGCAAATGGATACTGCACTACAACTGGGAGAACAAATATAGATAGATACTGTGCACATAATGAACCAAGGACATGTGCATGAGCCACTCAGGCTGTATGGGAATGAAGATCTGTGCCCACCGCTGTGAGCGCTGGCTGGGAAGTAAGCTTGTCCATGCTCCAGGCAATGGTAGAGAGTGACTAGGTGTACTGGGAGTCGCATATCAAGTCAAGACCTACTGTGTGATAATAAATGGCAGTCTCAGACTAGACCCCTGCCAGGCCACGCCCCCAATGCATTGAGGGCATGGCCTGGTGGGGGTCCAGGCTGAGACTGCCGTTCACTATTACACAGCAGGTCTTGACTTCATGTTAGGCTCCCGAGACCCCTTGTTAGTCTCTACCATTTACTGAGCACACAACTAAGGTTCAGTATCAAAAAGCAAACAGACTGGTTAGTGGTAAATTAACCCAATATATTGTCATAGGTTGCAGTAAATAGCAGTATGAACATTAATGGGTAAGTAAAGAATTAGTTCAATCACAGCTCCATATACACTATATTATCAAAAATACTGGGGCGCCTGCCTTTACACGCACATGAACTTTATTGGCATCCCAATCTTAGTCTGTAGGGTTCAATGTGGAGTTAGACCACCCTTTGCATCTATAACAGCTTCAACCCTTCCAGAAATGCTGTCCAACAAGGTTTTGGAGTGTGTCTATTTAAATGTTTGACCATTCTCCTAGAAGTGCATTTGTGAGGTCAGACACTAATGTTGGATGAGAAGGCTGGCTCACAGTCTCTCCTCTAATTCATCCCAAAGGTGTTTTTAGCGGGGTGAGATCAGGCCAGTCAAGTTACTCCACCTCAAACTTGCCCATCCATGTCTTTATAGACCTTGGTTTGTGCACTGGTCCAAATCATTTGGTGGAGGGGGGGGGGGGGTTATGGTGTTGGGTTGTTATTCAGGTTTTGGGCTTGGCCCCTTAGTTCCAGTGAAGGGAACTCTTAAGACATCAGCATACCAAGACATTTGGACAAAGTTCATGCTCCCAACTTTGTGGGAACCGTTTGGGTATGGCCCCTTCCTGTTCCAAAATGACTGCGCACCAGTGCAGAAAGCAAGGTCCACAAAGACATGCATGAGCGAGTTTGGGGTGGAGGAACATGACTGGCCTGCACAACCCGATAGTCCTGATCTCAACCCGATAGAACACCTTTGGGATGAATTATAGCGGAGACTGCAAGCCAGGCCTTCTCGTCTATATCAGTGCCTAACCTCACAAATGTGTTTTTGGAAGAATTCTCAAACATTCCCATAGACACACACCTAAACCTTGTGGACAGCCTTCCCAGAAGAGTTGAAGCGGTTATAGCTGCAAAGGGTGGGCCAACTCAATATTGAACCCTACGGACTAAGACTGAGAGGGTATTAAAGTTTATGTGCATATACAGTAAAGGCAGGCGTCCCAATTAGTTTGGTAATATTGTGTACAATATGTTTATCACACTATAGCAGCATAGAAGGGAGTTTTGTGCTGCTAAATTAGAGTAAACCTGGTAGTCCACAAAAATAGCAATAAGTAATGGCATTAGAAAACAGTAACATCAATCAATACTGTAGTAACTCCTCTGGAAACAGTAGTGTCCATTTTAGCGTAGTCTATATGAATGGCAGTGATGAAATGTAAGACTCCCTACAGAGGTACCTCTTACTATGGACAATCGGCAAAGTTCTTGTGCAGCAACTACTGTATCTGAGTGAGCAGTTTTTAGCCCTAGTTCTTCAGCTAGCTAGCATTGGGGCCCGGTCTTTACAGTGGTGCACTTGAGTACAGTCCCAGCAAAGTCTGCATGCAATAAATAATGCTGATAGTTAGATGGCACGTCATTATGTGCTCGGTTTCTGCTAGCAGCAATGGCAGCAGGATCCTCCCACCAGTCCTAGGAATACAGCAACAGGGGCAGGGCAATCTTACCAAATGTTGCCCGGGGGCCCCACTTGCCCTGGGGGCTCCAACTGCCCAGCAACCCAGCTCTAGCCAAGCATTAGCCCTGATTCCCATGTGCATCCTGCCACCGGACTCAGCAGGTGGCAAGCACCTGTCGGTCCTGAGCTGCTGTCAGGCCACTTGGGCCATGGAGGGGGAGCCCACAACTGCAGGAATGCCTGTCCGCCTCCCCGGGAACAGGTGCGCACAGGACAGTCGAGTCTGACTTCCGTCCGTGTGTGTGTTCACCGGACCCAGCCGCCGAACTTGGAAGCTGTCATTAGCCTGGCACTGCTGTAACATCGCCTTATCAATAATTTGCATTTTTATTCTCGTGGATGATTGTGTAGGCAGGGCCCCAGTACACTGCATCACCGGGGGCCCTTTAATCTGCTGTTCAGATGTTAGCTCACTTCTGAGTCTGCATGGAGTGACTCTGATCCTCACCACAGATTCATAACAGGTTAATGTGTGCACCTTGGTCTCCTTGCAGCAACGAGGAAATCCCTCTGTATTCAGTCTGTGAAAATACAGCTCTTTCTATTTATACACAGCTCACATTGGGAATTGTAGCCCAAAAGTCTATTAACTACTATAGTAAAGTTTCTTCATCTTCCATAATTCAGTGCTGCTAACCATCAAGTCTTTGGGCTCCTTCTGCTTGTCAGCTCCCTCTGGTGGACGGAGGCAAGGTAGTGTTAACCCATTCAGTTGAAGTCCATTGGGAACACAGAGAGCATTGCAGCACAGTATCCTAAATAACTCTCTGTCCCTAGCCAAGCACCTGACGATAGAAGTATTTTGCCATTTAAATATGGAAGGGATTGAGCCCCTGAAGAAGTCTGTGTTTCACTTTTAACCGCTTGCCGACTGCTCACAGTATATTTACTGCGGCAGTCAGCCCCTCACAGGCAGAGCGATGTAGGTCTACGTCGCTAGCCTGTGAGGCTCTGGGGAGCGAGCGCGCGCCCACGGAGGCACGCTCCCGCGCGGTCACGGACCCCCCCGCGCGTGTGACCGGCGGACCCGATGTCCGCCGGTCACTCGGCGATCGTCGGGGGAGAGGGAGAAAGTCAGGCGGCTTGTGTAAACAAGCTGCCTGTCATTCTCCCCTGTGTATGAAGGATGATCATACGGTTCTACTATGTAGAACCGTTGATCACTGTTCATACATCTGAAGCCACAGCCAATCACAGTAGAAAGCACGCCCCTAGGGACAAACATAGCCCCTCCCTTTCAAAAAAAGTTAACCCCTTCACTGCCAGTGTATTTTTACAGTAACAGTGCATATGTATAGCACTGATTACTGTAGAAATGTCACTGGTAACCCCAAAAGTGTCAAAAATTTCAGTCAAGGGTCCGATCTGTCCGCCGCAATGTCGCAGTACCGCAAAAATCGCAGATCGCCACCATTACGCGTTAAAAAAAAAACCACCAAAAATTACATAAATCTTTCCCTTTGTTAGTAAACGCTATAACTTTTGCGCAAACCAATAAAAATACGCTTTTTGCGATTTTTTTTACCAAAAACATAGGTAGCATAAAACAAATTGGCCGAAAATGTTAAAAAATTTTGGATTTTTACATTTTTTTTGTGGGGAATTTCATATAAAAAAATGTGAAAAATATTGCTATTTTTGCAAAATTGACGCTCTTTTTTTGTTTATAGCGCGTAAAAAAAATCCCAATAAGCATACTTTGATTGATTTGCGCAAAAGTTATTGCGTTTACTAACTAAAGGCCCGTACACACGTACCGATTGTCGGCCGTAAAGATTCGGCCGACGACCGATTGGCCGATTGTAGGCTTGTTAGTATGATGCTTCCGACAGCCGACAGCGCATTTTCGGCTGAACAGAATCTGTCGTGCAAGCATTAAAATTTTTGTTGGCCAACACCAGAACGGCCGATTGTTCGCCAGTCAGTACAGATTTCGGCCGACAGACAGCAGATTTGCAAGACTGGGCATGCTCAGAAAAGAAAAAAAGACAGGGAAAGTTAACCATCACATGACATCACTTCTGCAGTCGGCTGTTGTTGGCCGACAAAATTCGTGTGCAGTCTTTTGCAGTTTTCAACAGACAAGACAGCCCTCGGACAAAAGACGGCCGATCGTTCGGCAGACGATCGGTACGTGTGTACGGGGCTTTAGGGAAAGATTTTTGTCATTTTTATTGTTTTTTTTTTTTTAATGAGTAATGGCGGCGATCTGCGATTTTTTTTGCGGTACTGCGACATTGCGGTGGACAGATCGGACCCTTGACTGACATTTTTGACACTTTTGGGGATACCAGTGACATTACTCCAGTAATCAGTGCTATACATATGCACTGTTACTGTAAAAATGACACTGGCGGGGAAGGGGTTAACTTTATTGGAGAAGGAGGGGTTAAGTGTGGCCCTAGGGGCGTGATTCTTACTGTGCAGGGATGTGGCTTTTCATGTAACAGCAGAGATCTACGATCCTACATAGCAGGACCGTATGATCTCTGCTGTTACACAAGGGAGAATGACAGGCGGCTATGTTTACATCAGCCGCCTGCCTTTTTCCCTCTGTTACTGCCGATCGCGAGTGACCAGCGGACATCGGGTCCGCCGGTCACACGCGGGGGGATCCCAGTGAGCGAGCGAGGGCGGGAGCGCGCCTCCGGCGGTGCGCGCTCTCCCCCTATTGGGTCGCAGGCGAGTGACGTACAGGTACGTCACTTTGCCTGCACGGGGCTGACCGCCGCAGTATATGTACTTGCGGCGGTCGGCAACTGATTAAAGGAGTTGTAAAGTCAGAAAGTTTTTTTATCTTAATTCATTCTATGCATTAAGATAAAAAGCCTTCTGTGTGCAGTAGCCCCCCCTCTGCCCCTCTAACACTTACCTGAGCCCCATGTCTTTCCAGCGATGTCCATGAGTATCTCAGTCATCTGAGATGCTCTCTCCTTATTGGCTGAGACACAGCAGCAGTGACATTGGCTGCTGCTGCTGTCAATCAAAGTCAGCTAGCCAATCAGTTGCTTGCTGTGGGGACACTCACAGGAAGGGGCCAGGATCACAGAAGAAGGACCCGGGAAGAGGAGGATCCGGACTGCCCTGTGCAAATCCACTGCAACAGAGCAGGCAAGTATAACAGGTTTGTTATTTTTATAGGAAAAAACTAGACTTTACAATCGCTTTAACACGTTTGTGCCGGTTCACATTTGTGCGATGCGGGAACACTGCGAATATACATCGTGTTCCCGCATCGCATCCGCACCCCTGGCAGTTCACACTGCCATATGCGATATGCTGGGGGTGTCAATTAAAAGTTAATGACACCCCCAGATCGGATCGCACTAGTGTGAACCAGCATCCGATTCTGCTGCGGACCAAAAAAAAAAAAAAGGGTCCTGTGCGTCTTTTAGTGCGATTGCGGTGCAAATTCAGCCATACATACTGTATGGCTGAATTTGCACCACACAGAGATCGCATGTAATTTTAGGAGCAGTGCGCTCCGAATTACATGCGATCTCTGTGATCGCACAAATGTGAACCGGCACTTAATCCTCTGTAGAACAGCTGAATGATATCCAGGAATGGTGGGCTGCAAGTGTTCTAAGAATGACATGTACACATTAAATACAGTTCCTGCAGTCTTATTGTTTGCAAAGCAGTCACTGTCTGCTTCTGTGACTGAGTTATCACAGCAGAATACAAAACGGTTCACTAAACATTGCTCCCTCTAAATAATTATTAGGTAATGAAAATATATTTTTTTTACATAAATTAAAATTACTGGAAAGGGAAACTATACCAGCAAAAGTGTGCCCATTCCAGAATGGGTAAGTTTGTATAGTGGAGCAGAGTGTAGTGTATAGGGCTGGTTCACATTAGCGGCTTCGTTAGTATGTAGCCACTGGTGTGCGATAGAATGAAAGTATTGCTGATGCACTAATCGAATCGCATCACATGGTTTACTTTTTACCAAACCTTATTGAAATGTCACACAGTGACATATTTAAGTTTGATTGGCAACAGCACAGTGCGAGGTAGTGTTGCCAGATCTTCAGAGGTGAGGAATGGGGGACAGCAGCATTAGATCAGGTGTAAGAAATTAGGGAAAGCAGTGTGGGATAGGGAGCTGGGTGCTGAAAGCAGGGTCAAATCAGGGGAGAGGAGTGTAGAACAGCAGCATGAGATTGGGAATGAGGAATGGTGAATAGCAGCATCAGATCAGGGGTAAAGAGTTGGGGACAGCAACATTGAATGGGCAAAGGGGGGGGGGGGGATGAGGTACAGAAGACAGTTGCATTAGATGGGGCTGTGGGGTTGAGAAAAGAGGGACCACAGTCTCAGGTAATGGGGTAAGGAGTGGGAGACAAAAGGTACTGAATGGAGGGGGCAATTAGCAGGGGACAGTAGTTTTGAATGCGGGGGTAAGGAATAGGGAACAGCAGTGTCAGTTAGGGGGTGTGTAGCGCAGGGGACAGCAATATTAGATAAAGGGGTAAGGAGCAGGTGAGAGAGGTGTTGGATGAAGGGTTAACTCCCGGAAATCTAAAAAATCTCCTGTGCAGTGGACCTGCAAGGGTTAACAGCTCAAGTTTATTTATTCGATCCTCAACTCGGATGCAGGTGGCACTTCTCCATGTGCTGGCAGTGGACTATTGCTCAGCAACCTCATGTTCAGGCTGTCACGTACCTGGGAGGAGTCTGAGTTGACGAGGTCGGCCTCTCTTATATCTCCGACCCAGACCCCACTGAAGGTGAGACAGAGGGTATCAAAGGCCAGGAGGGACACGAGTGCCTGTGGTTGTTGATGGATCAGGATAGGCTGCTAGTCCGGATCCCGGAAACTGGAACATGCAATGATGTATGGAACAGGTGCAGCAGATAGCCAGGCAAGTACTCAGGGTAGTTCTGAGAGACAAGGTTTGAGACGGAGTCAGAGTAGTAGGAAAGCCAGGGTCATCAACAGGCGGTGCAGCAGGGTACCAAATCATAAGCAGAGCCAAAGTCAGGGACGGAGCCGGGTCAGGTTTAGCAGAGAAGCAGAACCAGAATCTAAGTCCAAGTTCAGAGCAAGCCAGGTCAGCAACAGGGAAGCATACAGGTATCATCAGGTCACAGGAAACAGCTGAAGATCAGTCAGCACAGGAAACAGGATTGAACTTCCTTTAAATAGCTTGTCTGGCGCACACGCCCATTAGTCATGGGAAAGGAGGATGCAAAGTCAACCCTTACTTATTTCTAATAAATAAATACAAAAATCCCATTCTTAGTTTTGGCATAGAAATGGCCGCGGCACTTTATTGGTTTTAATTTATAATCATTTTAAAATCTTTAAAATTATTTATTCAACAAAATCATCAAATTATTAACCAATACCAAAATATACAATCTGTATATAAATATCAATAAATAAATAAATCAATCAATCTCGCTTAGTCACAGAACTCAAGCGAAAATATATAACTCAAGTATTAACCAAAACAAAGTCCCCCCTTGATTCAAGGGTGACATACCCCACATAAAGTGCCTGCGACGGGAGGGAGGGAGGGGAGCTCGTCAGGCAGCCTCCAGTCAGGGATGTGAGAGACCCCCTTCTGTGGACCCCCTTATAAAGACTGCCTGAAGGTTCTGGAAGGAGCGCGCGGGTAGAGCTTTACCGCCCGAACTGCGCTGCATTCTTAAAGGGGCAGCGTCCCAAAAATTACCACACATTTAAAACTGCATTTTTTTTTTTTAAACAAAAATTGTCGCATCCCCTTCCCCATGTCTGCGGGCGCCAATTCTTTCGCCCGCTTTTCCTTCTTCTGGGAATAGCCTGTGCACAGCCAAACGTCTCACAGGGATTCCCTGACACAGGCTAAGATCCCTGCATTGGTATGGATGATGTCAGAGGGCCTTAGACCACCAAAACATAGGGAAGAAAAGGCTACAGGGCCTGTTCTAGCAGTGCAAAGGAGCCTGTAGGAGTGTAGGAGTGGGTAAAGTACTTTACAAAGTTCCCTAGACAGAAATGAGCAGTCGATGCTTGCAGTACCTGGAGTTCAGATTTATAGTGGAACTTTAAATAAACTTTTACTTTATTTAACGATACTCTCCGGAAGAAGTGCTATAGCACGAAACATGTAGAGAACACTATCGTGAATAGAGATTGCTATCGTGACTAAGTGAACCCACCGCCACCGTTGGAATCCATTGTTAAACCGGTTTCTACCATACTAGCTCTCTTTTTGAGCACACGTGGTTTACCTATCATTTGGTTACTTTGTATATTCAATTATGTGGTAAGGTGGTCTTCACTCAGATTGGTTGTCAGGCCATTATTTTAAACTATGCTTTGTATATGCTTGTATTCTAAATACTTTTTAATATTTTCTAATAAAAATATAGTTATTTTATGACATTGTGTCCTGTTGTCGTGCCAACAAAGTCCAACTACCTATGATTTTTCCAGTTTCCCACTCACAATTAGGATGAGGCACAGGTATATTTGAGTGTCCACAGTGTCATCCTGCGGCGACAGGAATATCCCTTTATAAACTTTTACTGTAAACAATTTGCTTTTCCAAAGAGAACAAAACAATACAATGAATACAGGGCTTCTTTTGATCTGCAAGGATAGAGATCATGAAGTCAACCAATAAGAGGAAGCCTTGTAATTATTGATAAAATTACAAGGCTTCATGTGAATGGCTGAGAAGCACCCATTCTGACTTGATTTTGTTCTAGCAGCAGACGGGAAGTCCCTGTACCGCTGCCAAAACACATCACTACAAACAGTTTTTTTTACAGCGCTGATAGCAGCCACACCAATTAGTAAAGTAATTGTTTTTGTCAGCTTGGTCTAAACAAACTATTTAAAGTGATAGAAAACTGCATGCGCGGGAGTGACTTCATCTCAGGCCAGTCAATCAAAATGGCTGAAGTTCAAAACCACAGAAGAACCACCGTTCTGGTGGGACTATCCATGCACTTACGTGACGCTGGGTCCACAGCGTATGTGCGGCTATGGGCTGATGCGTGGCACCTTTGTTTGGAGTCTGGGATCTATTTTCGGTAATTCCTGCCATTCATTTTTTCTGGTTCTTTCTTTCTCCCTTGTCCTTGCATTCATGTTCAGCACACTGTTCCTGCTTTGTTTTGGCAGGCCCAGTTTCTTTCTTTCAAATCATCCCTTCCATTTTCTTGGGCTTTCTGGTGTTTAGTACTTTATCACGTCCTATGCTCACTCATTCTTGGTTTGTGGCACTTGTCCAACAAATTCAGGCTACTTTGCTATACATATTCAAAGTTTTTTACTTTTTTCTTTTTCCCCTCACACTTGCTATGCAGCACTATGGCACCTCTATTATGAATATAATTACTCAATATATTCTCATCACCATTTTTATACTTTACTTATAGGTTTTATCATGCTGCCACACTGTTTGCTCTTCAACTTATCTCGTCCAAACCCACACTCACCAATTGTGCTACGTGTTCCGCCTTGCCTGCCTGTGTGCCCTCAGCTCCCGGGTGGGACACATTAGGGGCCTTCCTCATCTCCAACATCATGCACCACCTGGCTGCTATGTAAGTTGGGAGTTTGTGGGCTTGGTTTCCCCCTTTCCCCAATTTCCCCTTTTCATCAACATGACAATTTTTCATGTTTTATAGATCATTATCGTGCATCCACTCCTGACGAAGTGGCGAATGAGTCCACGAAACATGTTGAGTCTATGATGCTTCGATATAGCTCATCTTTTCCTCATTTTTTTGATTCATTGCTACCATGTATATACTTTACTACTGTAATATTTTTATGACAAAATCATCTTGTTGGTTTTATGAATGTGAAATTGGGGATTCCTCTACCAGCCTATGTAATTGATTATGTACAATTTACATGTCATGTTTTATATCTGTATGTACAATAAATGTGTGACTTTTCCTGCCAGTTTAGCCATGTCCCTCATTTAAAGTCCCAACCCTTCTTCTTTTCGAAAACTACAGAAGAAGACATCAGTGGCCGGTAAGGGAACTCTGCAGCGCTCTAGTGGAGGGGAGTATTGTTCCATTTTAGTTATATGTATGTATTATGTATATGCAGTGCTACCCCCAAAAGAGCTGCTTGGTAATATGGGTTCTCTGCTCTGCTCCTCAACTCCAAAAAGAACCCCAGGCCCTCTGGCACACCTGGTTGGGTGAATTTTACTGCACGCACTTTTAGGAACACAAGTGTGGATACCTTTATCTCAAATGTGAATTAGTACCAGGAAATAGACACAAGACAATTTAGTGGTAAATTAACTCAATCTATTAGTATGGGCTATAGTAAATAGGGGTTTGAGCATAAATTAGCACAAAGAGGAAAGATTCAGAGACAGTCAGCTAAACAATGTGATCTCTAGGCAGAAGGGACACAAGTTAAAGCTCTATACCACTAGACTGGAATCAACTCAAATCAGCAATAAGCAGTGCATATAAACATTAACTGCGACGTGAATAATAACACTAGTGCACTCTGGGAGAATGGCTAGGATATGGTGCAATGTTCACTGAAAGGAACCTCTTGGCATAAGCAATAGGTGAAAGTCTCTGTGTAGCAGCTTTAGAGGGACAGTCAGTAGTCATAACTCCTCAGCTGGTTCGCACTGGGGCCGAGTGGTACCATTGGTGCAAATTAAAATCATCCCAGTCAAGCCTGCAGGTAGCAATAAGGCTACTATATGGCTGTGTGGTTCCTAAAGGGCTCAGTCTCTCTCTCTCTAGCAGCAGATAGTAAATCCCCACAACAGTTCACCAGTCCCAGCATTATTGCAGCTCACTATGTGGTCACACACACAGCAATTAGTCCACTCTCTGCTCTGCACCCAGGTGACTCTACCTGTCATCACTGCACTCTGGATCCTCCTCAGGTCGCCGATATGCAGCAGTGATGGTGCACATTAGACAGCGATGTCTCCCTCAAGGAAAAAAGAAACCGTGTCCTGTACAGCCTGAGAAAATGCAGCTCTCTCTTCTCCCCTCCTCCTGGCAATCTCTTTCTGGAAAATGCAGTTCAAAAGCTCTTGATTACAGCAGAGTCTCTCTCCTCTGGACTACAGTTCCCACAGTACAGGGCTGCCTGACTCAGTCTATTGAACTACAGGGCAGCAGCCACAGAGAGCAACTGCACATATGTTTTTTTTAACGCTCCAGTCTTAGCCAAGTACCTGGCTACACACACACACACACACACACACACACAGTCGCATAATTCCTAATTATCTAGTGGTCTACAAAGTTGAAAGAAAGATATAAACCCTGTGTTTGTCATTTCAAGCTGTTGGATGAAGAACACACAAAAATTTAAGGTTTAATTACCTGACTATGCACAAAATGACTTTTACAAGCAACAAGCATCAATTGAAAAATTAAGGAGTGCAATAAAAATCTATAGCATTGGTTGCATTTATCTTCCAGAATGCTGGGCAATTTTAATTTTTCCATAGTGCCATCTGTGAGCCCAGAAGAAGAATGGAAGCATGCAAACAGTATGCACACTACAAAAACATAATAAAAAAATAAAACTAGAAGGGTACAAGCAGTATCGTCTAGCATTTTACAAAGTATTTTTGTAGTAGGCTCTTTGGTTTTGTTTACATGAACTGGAAAATATCCATTTGTCTCATTAACCACTTACCGCAAAGTGACGTAGGGGTACGTCGGCAGACTTTGCGGGGTTATACCGGGATGATGCCTCTAGCTAGAGGCATCATCCCGGTACTGTGGTTTAGAGCCGACGGTCGGCTTTCCGTCGGTATCGACCAATGCGGCTCGGGAGCCGCTCGATCATTACCCGGGTGAGCGGAAGGGGACGCCCCCCCCCTCCCGCCGCCTTTTGTGACTTTGCCCGGGCCTCCCGTCCCACCGGGAGACCCGAGCACCCAGCCGATGCGTCCGCCGGCTGGATGGAGTCCCGATCTAAGCCGGAAGCGGCTTCGATCGGGTCTCCGATGACGTAACCCGGAGGCGGCGTCCATGACGTCACTTCCGGGTTACTCTGCTGCAAAATGCGGCAGACTTAAAAAAAACGACTGTATGCAAAAATGCCATTTTCGGCGTTTTGCGTACATGAAAGTGTAGTGGGGGGGTCTAGGGTCTTTTAGACCCTCGATCCCTCCATAAAGAGTAACTGTCACTGCATATTGGTGTCACAAGGGATGTTTACATTGCTTGTGACAGCAATAAAAGTGATCAGATTTTTTTTTTTTTTAAAAAAACCTGTAATAAAGTTAAAAAAAAAATAAAATAAATAGGAAAGAAATTTTTTTTAGCCACCCCGCACGAAAGAAAACGTATACGGAAGTCGAGCCGCGAATGAAATCACTGTTCAAACCACACATGTGAGGTATCGCCACGATCGCCAGAGCGTGAGCAATAATTTAAAAAAAGAGCTACACTCTAAAAATTTTAACGTGTCGCCTATTGAGTTTTCTATTGATCGTAGTTTGTCGCCATTCCAAGGGTGTGCGCAATTTTAAACCGTAACATGTTGGGTATCTATTTACTTGGCGTGACATCATTTTTCACAATATACAAAAAAAAATGGGCTAACTTTACTGTTTAGTATCTTTTAACCACTCTGCAACCGCTCACAGTAATACTACTGCGGCAGAGTGGTTCGTTATCGTCCAGCCACGTAGTATTAACGTGACTGGACACTCCCCCTTCTGGGCGGCGCTTGCGCGCCGCCGGAGGCTCGCTCCCGCTGTTTTCATTCACAGCGGGAGTCGGGCCAGGGGAGGAGCAGCGGCGATCGCCGCTGCTCTTACCCGATCGTCGGGGATCGAGTCTGGAGATCCGCCCGCTGTGTGTAAACACAAGCGGGCGGATCTCCATAGTGACAGGGAGTGACAGATCGGACTGTTCAGCATAGCTGGACATCCGATCTGTCCATGACTCACACAGTCACCTCCCCCCCTACACGTCAGTAAGCACCAGGCATACATTAACCCCTCCCTTTCCAATAAAATTAACCCCTTCCCTGCCAGTGTCATTTTTACAGTAACAGTGCATATTTATAGCACTGATTACTGCAGTAATGTCACTGGTACCCCCAAAAGTGTCAAAAATGTCAGTCAGGGGTCCGGTCTGTCCGCCGCAATGTCGCAGTCCCGCAAAAAAAATCGCAGATCGCCGCCATTACGCGTTAAAAAAAAAACACCAAAAATGACAGAAATCTTTCCCTTTGTTAGTAAACGCAATAACTTTTGCGCAAACCAATCAAAATACGCTTATTGCGATTTTTTTTACCAAACATATGTAGCATAAAACAAATTGGCCAAAAATTTTTAAAAAAATTGGTTTTTACATCTTTTTTGGGGGGAATTTCATATAAAAAAATGTTAAAAATATTGTTATTTTTTCAAAATAAACGCTCTTTTTTTGTTTATAGCGCAAAAATTAAAAATCGCACAGGTGATCAAATACCACCAAAAGAAAGCTCTGTTTGTGGGAAAAAAAGGACGTAAATTTCGTTTGGGTACGGCGTCACACGACCGCGCAATTGTCAGTTGAAGTCGCACAGCCCTGAATCGCAAAAAGTGGCCTGGACGGAAGACAGCAAAAGCCTCCGGTGGTAAAGTGGTTAAATGCAGTGAAATGTGATTTTCTGTAATTTTTCCAAAAAAATGGCGTTTTAAAGACCGCTGCGCAAATACCGCGCGACAAAAAATATTGCAATGACCGACATTTTTTTTCCAGAGTCTCTGCTAAAAAATATATATATATATATATATATATATATATATATAATGTTTGGGGGTTCTCAGTAGTTTTCTAGGAAAAAATACTGATTTTAACTAGGTCCGAAATAGGGCTGGGGCATAAGTGGTTAAGACAGGGCTATGCAACCCTGATCACACAATAGAGGTGAACTGACATTAGCCAAAAGCTACTAGAGATAGCATACAGCTGTGCATTCAAGACCACAGGCATTTACATTTTCATCAGCCCTGCCTATGAAGGTAAATGGGTGGAGTACAAGTGTCATGATGGGGGTACAGACAGTCTCCAATCTGACTATAAATGATGGGATTGTGTGATTGTTATCTAATGTATGTATGGTTCCTTAAGTAATGAAAAGTCTCTCTATGTTTGGACAACTTTAGTTCTGTACAGTTTAAGTAGATTTGATAGATTGTAGTTTCAGCTCATACTGTTTTACACAATGTAAACACAAATAATAAAAAAAAATTCAAGAATCAAATAAAACACACTTGAAGTACCTACCTGATTTTCTGGTATGAGAGTCTGCAGTTGAATTGTGTGGTTATTCTGCTCTGATTCCATGTTGGAAAGATCTCCTGGATTACATAGATATTGACATATGCGGAAGCATTTCAGACTGCTCTCAAAGCTGATGCAGTTACAGGGTTTTAAGGAGTGGCCATACCTTCTCTAAATAGTTAAAGAGTAACGAGACTGAGCAAATACTATCTGACTGGTTTTTCTGGTTTGCTCTAAATTCCCAGCAGTCCATGCACTGGGCGAGACAGGAAAGCATGAATAAAGATACAAAGTTAACAAGAGAAAGGGAAAGAGAAACAATCGCTTTACAAATCCTTAAAAATAACTTTCTCCAAAATGATCAAAACACTTGGCATTGAACAGCCTTCTGATTAAAATCATCTGACATTGAGCAACTCAATGGGAAAAGGTTGAATGGACACTTGTCGATCCATATCTTTTATGTTTATGAAGCTCTTTGTTTTTGTACCTTTGTGTTACACAAGGCATATTTATAAAAAGCAGTGTGCTAGCATTCACTCTGATTATTTGATAAATAATAATTTTTCGTAGCAGTTGCAGATAGTAAATGCTCACATGTACTGAAAATCCACAGTGCGTTCACCTATTTTGAGAACCAATGGCTGAGAAATCTGAAACAAGATGAATTTAAAGCGGTATTAAACCCAAAACCAAAAAAACTGAAAATTCCTATCATACTTACCGTAATTTTCCTTTCCTGATGGTCTCCATGGCAGCCTACGTGTGGGTTAACCCCGCCTCCTCTCCAATGGTATAGGATCCCCCCTCTATAAATTTCAGCTTGCAGGCACAGCCAGTGTTCCATATCTTAGCCGAATCCAAGACCAGAGGGTGGGACCTCCGGCTGCCATGGAGACCATCAGGAAAGGAAAATTACGGTAAGTATGATAGGAATTTTCCGTTTTCCTGACAGTCTCCATGTCTACGTGTGGGAAATAACTAGCCCAAACCACACGGGTGGGAATGTTTCAAATCAAATTTTACTTCAAATTATTAGCAGACAAAACAGTCAAGCCAAAATTAACTGAAGATAAGGAGGCTGGCTCCACACAATAATGTGTCATAAACGTACTTACAGAAGACCAGGAAGCCGCTCTGCAGACTACTTCTGGTGCAACATGATGTGAAGCCGCCCAGGACGTTGAGATGCTTCTCGTTGAGTGGGCTGTCACCGCCTCCGGAGGAGCCAAACCCTCTACACAGTAAGCTCGCTGAATAGCAGACACAATCAAGGCTGCAATGGACCTTGACGAGGCCCGCTTTCCTCTATTTTTGCCTGAGAAGAGGACGAAGAGGTAATCCGATTGACTGAAGGAAGATGTTGACTGAAGATATTCCATTAGAGTCTTCCCTACATCCAAGGGATGAGGTTCATTATCCTCGGAAGATCTAAAGGTAGGAAGCACAATCTCCTGGTTTTCATGAAAAACCGATGATACCTTCGGATTGGAATTGAGCATCGGAATTAGGACTACTCGATCCGGAAAGAACGTGAGGAAAGGTTCTTTATGACCAAGGGAACTGATCTCAGAAACCCTTTTGGCTGAAGTGATTGCCACTAAAAAGGCTGTCTTAATGGTAAGTTCTCTGATAGAGTCCGTCAAACTAGTTCTTGAAAGGACGTTAAGGACAAGAGGAAGGTCCCATTTTGGGAACCTTGGCTTCCTCTGAGGTCTGAGTCTGACCGCACCTTTGAAGAATTGTTGTATGAGTACATGCTTGGCCCAGGAGAACCCTGAGAACACGATAAGGCTAATATTTGCACCCTGAGAGTCCCAATTGAGAGAGATTTATCCAGTCCTGCTTGAAGGAACTTCAGAACTTCTTGAACTCCAAAATTCGAGGAAGGATTTCCCTCCGGGTACGTGAATTCTAAGAATCTAGACCAGACTCTGCAGTAAACTCTGTTCGTGCAGGGTCTTCTGGAGTTCATTAAGGTAGGGATTGCCCCAGGAGGGCATCCGAGCGACTCCAACCTCTCCCTCTCAAGAACCAGACCGTTAACCTGAGCAGAGCAGGGCAGGGGTGTAATGTTGTTCCCTGCGAGAGAAGGTCTGGTTTGAGGGGCAGGGGAATCGGGCACTGATAACTGAGTTGCAGGAGAAGTGGGAACCAGGGCCTGTTTGGCCAATGAGGGGCCACCATGACAATCTCCACATCTTCTGCTTGGAGTCTCTGAAGAAATCTGAGGATGATGGGAAACGGGGGAAAGGCACATGCCCTGCTGAATTCCCATCTGTCGGTCAGAGCATCTGTCCCGCAGGATTGGTGACACCTGCTGCGTGTGAAGTACCGGTCCAGCTTGTGGTTGCATGGAGATGCAAACAGGTCTACTTCGGGTGAGACCCCTAAAGACAGAATCCACTTGAATGAGTCAATGTGGAGAGACCACTCGTTGTGATTCAACTGGACTCTGGAAAGGAAATCTGCCTGGACATTCTGTGGCCCCGGAATGTAGGCCGCCGAGATGTTGGAAAGATGGGCTTGGGCCCAAGTCATGATTGGGTCTACCTCCTGAAGAAGGGAGAGACTTCTGGTTCTGCCCTGTCTTTTCACATAAGCTACTGCCGTGATGTTGTCCATTCGAAGAAGCACGGATTTGCCTTCTATTAGGTGGTGGAAAGCTTGAAGAGCTAGAAAAGCCGCACGAAGCTCCAGGACGTTGGAAACCAGGGAGTGGGCTTGTGGAGGCCATCTCCCTTGAGCCACCTCTGCCATGCAATGGGCTCCCCAACCAGAGTTGCTGGCGTCGGTTGTAATGATGACCCACGTGATGGGAACTAGAGAATGGCAATTGAGCAGGTTCTTGCGTTGGAGCCACCATAATAAGCTGCTTCTCATGCTGTGGGAAATAAAGATACGTTGCTCGCGTTCCTCCGGATTCCACTGCCGAAGGAAGCCCCTTTGAAAGGGCCGCATTCGCCACAGTGCCCACTTGACCATAGGGGCCGTTGAGACCATAGTGCCGATGATCTTGAGACACTGGGATGCCGTCAGAAAATAGGAGGAGAGGGCTGGAAAGATCCTCTCTCGAACCACCGGAATTTTCTCTAGAGGCAGAGAAAGTGTATTCTGAACGGTGTTGAATTGAGCCCCTAGATAGACCAGATGTTGAGAGGGCTCCAGATGACTCTTTTGTAGATTCAACAACCATCCGAACTCCATGAGAGTTGTGGTGACCAGGTCCCTGTGGGACAAAAGATGATCCCTGTTTTGTGACAACAGTAGAAGATCGTCTAAGTAGTGATGTAGACGTACACCTTTTGTTCTGATTAGAGCTACCACAGCCAGAAGGACCTTGGAAAACACCCTTGGGGATGTGGACAGGCCAAAAGGAAGGCAGATGAACTGGAAGTGTTGATGTTCTATCGCGAAACGAAGGTACTTGTGGAAGTTCACTGCTATAGGCACGTGGAAATACGCGTCTTTGAGATCTATTGAAACTAACCAGTCTCCTGGAAGCACTGCTTTCTGGATGGTAGATAAGGTCTCCATTTTGAACTTTTCGTTCTTTATGAAACTGTTGAGATAGGTGAGATCTATCACAGGGCGCCAAGATCCATTCTTTTTCTGTACTAGAAAGAGGGGCGAATATACGCCTTGGAATCTTTCCTGCACGGGCACCGGAACTATTGCGCCCTGAGCCACCAAAGTGCTTACATAGTCGAGCAAATCACTTCTTTTCTCGTCCTGAGAAGGGAAGCGAGTGGGAATGAACCTGGAAACGGGATCTGTCGAGAAAGTCCATGTGTGTCCTATGGACACTGTCTTGATGGTCCAGAAGTCTGAGATTGAGGCCGCCCAGACATGCTGAAAGTGGAGCAGGCGCGCCCCCACCTGGCATGTCTGAACGGGCCCAATCTTCAAAAAGACTTTGAGGTTTCTTGCCCAGAAGGTGCTGAGCCTCTGACCGGCTTACGAGAGGATGCTTGGCTTCCTTTCCAATTTCTCCTATAATCTCGCCCAGGCCTGTATGAGCGGGCATCTCTTGAACGCTCTGCAAACTGCTTTCTTGGTTGCTGCTTCTTAGGGCCAAAGAGGCGCCTATGTTGGGGAAGGAAACCTGACTTTCCACCCGTCACTTTAGTAATTGCATTATCCAATTTGTTTCCGAATAAAGAAGATCCTTCCAAAGGGATTTTGCACCAAGCCTGCTTGGAGGCTGGGTCTGCCAGCCAGGGACGCAACCACAGGGCCCGTTTGGCTGTGACAGAAGCCAACAAGGATCTGGATAAGAGACGTAAAACATCAATGGATGCTTCTCCAAGAAACACAGAAGCTAACTTCAATTCCTGAACAGGAGAATTTTCCACTGCATCTTCAGACACACCCCTTAATTTCAGTTCGACATCAGAAACCCAGGTTTCCATGGCCTTAGACATAGCTGCTAATGCTAGCACAGGTTTACAAGCCGCACCGGCTGTGATATAGATTCTTTTTAAATCTAGATCAATTTTCCTGTCCAGAGGGTCTTTAAAGGAAACCGCATCGTCCAGCGGTAGGGTAACATGTTTTGCTAGTCTGGAGACCGCGGCATCAACTAGAGGAGCCGATTCCAGGTGACTGACCTCTTCTGGTTTAAAGGGATACAACTTAGCCAATTTGGAGGATAAGGAGGTCTTGCTATGCCCTTTACTCCATTCTTCCAGAATGACATCCTTTAATTCTGAAAGGAGCGGAAAGTTTAGCCGCTCTTTCCCCAGGTGTTTGAAAAACCTTCTCTGTTTCGCTTGTGGGGTAATGGGATCTTCCCATTTCAGAGCCTCTTTGACTGCTCTTATGAGAGGTGAAACAAGGGCGAAATCAAAGCCCCCAACTGCACCTTCCTCTTCTTCCGAATCACTTTCTGAGGATTTTCCGGAAGTGAAGCTTGGTTGAGAGGGACCTTGCTCTTCAGGAGCCTCAGCAGGAGAGCTGGTAGTAGCAGGCCTGGGTGTGAGACTAGCACCCCACTCTTTCATGGATTGCTGGACAATCCGTTTCACCAGGGATTCCAATCTCTGATCTTCAGACTCTCTCTCACCAGATGCACGAGCAAAACAGGGCTCGCAAAGGGACTTGTCCTCCGGGACATGTGCCCCACAACCCCAACAGGCTCTCTGGGCCGTATGGCTACTGTGGCGGCGTGTGCGGTGTCTGGAGGAGGAATTTGAGCGTCTCCTTTCATGCCTGCTCCCTGATGGAGACTCATGGCGTCTTGACCTTGAAGATGATTCTCTTCGTGGCCTGACAGGGTCTCTTTCTTGACCAGACCTGGAAGAGCTGGGAGAAAGAGAAATCCAGGGAGACACAGGATTTAGCCATGAATCATGAGCCAGCATCCCTCCCTTCATATCCCCCTAGAATGTACCAGCTCTCACCTGTTGTGAGAGGGCTGGCCACAAGGGGGCGGTGAAGCAGGATCCATGTTTCAGGCAAAACCAAAACTGACAAGGATATAGAGAGCATACAGCGGATCACTACAAGGTAATAAGGAACACTCAGGTGTCATCTTAATATGCATCCAACCGCTCCCCCCCCCTGCACACCGCCAAAAGGTATACAGCATCCGGCCCCACATACCTTGATTCACAACGGACAAGGTACCGGGAAGATGTCGCTATGCCCACAGTGCTTTCCCATTTGCACTGGAGCTGATAGGCGTTTAAATGTTCGCGCCAGGATGACGTCAGCGATGACCGGCAGCGATCGCAAGTGCGCATGCGCGGACCGGGCCTCGCTTCCGTTTGCGGCGAAGTGCGCATGTGCAGGCAGAGAGCGGCGCTCCATTACCACACAGCGCATGCGTCCACAGAACTGAGCGGAGGGGGAGCAGGAAGGAGATGGCTGGAACGCAAGGAGCGTTCCAGCCGCCATTGGGCCACCAGGGATAGCAAAGAAAGTAAGTTTGAGACATACAAAATATAACAAATACGCTGCCATGGAGGAAGACAAATCTTCAGACCCTGTCAGGATATCCGTCGGCCATCCGAAGCACTGCACAGTTATCAGCCAAAGGGGATTTTGAATGTCACTCACCCGCCCATGGCTGGGCCCTGGACATAGACACCGACTTCATTCTGAGGTAAGCCGACCAAATTCCAACAGGAAATAATCCAAACAGGGTCCTTGGAGGAGGACAAAAAAGGAACACTGGCTGTGCCTGCAAGCTGAAATTTATAGAGGGGGGTCCTATACCATTGGAGAGGAGGCGGGGTTAACCCACACGTAGGCTGCCATGGAGACTGTCAAGAAACTGAAATGTATCAAATACTTACCATAATTTTCCTTTCCTGATGCCAATCTGTGGCAGCATACATACGATGGAACTCTTCCCCTATCTCTAACCACAGGACCAGTTTAAATCTATAAAATGAAGGAAAGTGAGACCCTACCCATTCTCTGTAAAAATAACAAGATCTTATGGGAGTGTCTGTATGCTGCTATTGTTTGGCGTCAGGAAAATGGAAAATCTAATATTTACCATAATTTTCCTTTCCTGATGGACTCCATGGCAGCATACGTTTGGGTCTAGCCCCGCCTCCACTCCTACTCTATAGGACCTCACTCACATAAATCTTTGCTCTGAATCAGCATCAGTGTTCTGTAACTAGCCTACTCAGGAACTGGGAGGGGACTCCTGCTGCCATGGAGTCCATCAAAAAAGGAAAATTACGGTAAGTTTTTTCCATTTTTCTGACAGCCTCCACGGCAGCATATGTTTGGGAAATAGCTCGCTGTACACACCCTGGTGTAAAAATGCTGAGCAAAGAAAAGGTTTAATTAACACCAACAACCAACAGGATTTGTAAACCAAAATTAACAGAAGATAAAGTAGCCGATTCAACAGAATAATGGTTTAAGAAAGTGTTGATTGAAGCCGTGAGGCTGCCCAAGACATTAAGACACTTCTGGTCAATTGCACTGTCAGCGCCCCTGGAGGCACCAAGTCCTTCGCTTCATAGGCCCACTGGATGGACTGAACGATCCACGCAGCAATGGATCTAGATGGAGCACACGTCCCCTTGTTTTTCCCATGGAAGAGAACGAATAGATATTCAGACCGACAAAAGGGAGCCGTGGCCTTTAGAGATTGTTTCAAGGTAACGCCCACATCCGTAGATGGTCGACGGAATTTTTGACTGATCTGAAGGTAGGTAGAACAATCTCCTGGTTCTCATGAAAAACAGAAGTAACCTTGGGATTTGACTCTAGCATAGGAATTAGGACCACTCTGTCCGGGAAGAAGGTTAAAAAGGCTTCTACAAGCACAGAGCTTGAATCTCAGATGTCCTCTTTGCTGATGTGATGGCCATCAAATGAGCAGTTTTGAGAGCAAGTTCTTTGATTGAGAGAGGCATGACTGGTTCTGACCTGAGCTGCGAGAAGAAATCAACAACCAACGGGAGATGCCATTTGACAGATCCAGGGCCCGACTGTAGGAAGCTAAGGATGTCCTGGACTGTAGGGGCACCGCACAGACTGGCTCTGGTGGACATATGGTCCTTGAACCTAAACCATATTCTCTCGTAGACTCTGTTATTGCTCTTCCTCCTAGGATTTAGGAGTTTGGGGATGACTTCCTCAGGACAGCCTAGAGCCTCCAGCCTTCCCCTCTCAAGAACCAGACCTTCAAGTGCAGATGAGTGAGGCATGGATGTAGGATAGTACCCTGAGACAGTAGGTCTGGTCTGAGAGGTAGAGAAATTGGATCCCGGAAACTGAGTAGCGTCAGTAAGGGAAACCAAGGCCTGTTGGGCCAGTTTGGAACTTTTGCCAGCACCTCTGCTGCTTCTGTCCTGAGTCTTCATAGGAACTGGAGAATAACCAGGATCGGAGGGAAGGCATAGACTCTGTCAAACTTCCATTGATCCATGAGAGCATCCACCCCAAATGCTTGGGGATCTCTGCACCTCAAGTAATATTTTGCTAGTTTGTTGTTGCATGGGGACACAAAGAAGTCGACCTCTGGGGAGATCCCCAGAGTCAAGACCCACTTGGAGACTTCCTTGTGGAAAGCCCACTCATTGTTGTCCAGCCAGACTCGAGAGGAAATCGGCTTGAACATTCTGGACTCCAGGAACAAAGATTGGTGATATGTTGGACAGATTCTTCTGCACCCCAGTCATGATTGGCTCTATCTCTCATAGCAGAGACAGGCTGTGGGCCCACCATTGTTTTCTTATGTAGGCCACTGCTGTTGTGCTGCTAATCTGAGCATCACTGAAGACCCCAACGTTAGGTAATGGAAGGCCTGTAACGCCTGGAATGCTGGCCGGAGCTCCAGGATGTTTAAACTATCCCTCGAGGAGGGGGGACCCATCTGCCCGACACCATTTCCATTAGATAGTGGGCGCCCCAACCCACATTGCTGGCATCTGAAGTTATTCTAAACCATTAAACGGGGGCAGTGGAATGGCAATTGAGAAGATTTTTCTGCTGAAGCCACCAGGGAAGGCACTCTCTCATGGATGGCACTAAGTAGATGCATTGGTCTTCGTTCTCTGACCACCATTGCTGGAGAAAGCCTTTCTGGAAGGGCCACATTCTCCACAGCGCCCATTTTCACCATGGGTGCTGTGGCGACCATGATACCGATAACCCTCAGACACTGCCGAGCCCGGAGATGAGACGAAGAGAGAGTTAGACATATCCTGTGTCAGACCCCTGGAACTTTCTCCTTGGGCAGAGAGATGGTGCCTTTCACCGTGTCCAACTGAGCCCTGAGAAACATGAGGGACTGTGTGGGCTCTAAGTGACTCTTTTCTACGTTCAGGAGCCACCAAATATCTTGGAGAGCGGTAAAAACCTGACTCCTGTGACCCAATAGTTGATCCCTGTCTTGGGACAAAAGTAGATCGTCTCGATAGAGGTGTAGATGAATACCTCCAGGAAGAGGGTTGTTTTGACTTCCAGCTTCTCCCGAACTCACGACCAGGCTTGTAACTATGTGCTTCCCTAGCACGATCTGGATTCTGCTTCCTGGGATGAGCCCACTTCTGATTTAGCAGGCTCAGGTCCTGAGGAAGAAACCCAGACTTTCCACCTGTGGCCCGGTCTATGGGCTATTTAGCTTGTTACCGAAAAGAGAGGAGCCCTCAAACGGAATCTGACATCACACCTGCTTGGATTCAGGGTGAGCTTACCATGGCTGGAGCCAGAGGGCACGCTTGGCGGTGATGGAGGTAAGCATAACCCGGGCCACAAGGCAGATGATGTCGATGGAAGTCTCGCCCAAAAAGGCCGATGCCATCTTCAGCTCCTGAATGAATGAGCCTCTGGCCATCTCTTCCGAGACACTCCTCAGGGTCTCATCCACGCTATTGGTCCAGATGTCCATTGCCTTGGACATTGCTGCTAGGGCTAGGGCTGGCTTGCAGGCCATGCCTGTCATTAGATAGATTTTATTAAGATCAGTATCAATCCATATTTCCAAAGCATCCTTGAAAGACACTGTATCTAACATGCTTGACAAGCCTCATCACAGCTGCATCCACATGTGGTGGAGATTCCAGGTGCTTCACTTCTTCCTCCTTAAAGGGATAGAGTTTCGTCATTTTTGAAACCATGGCATTTTTCCTTTCCACTTTATTCCATTCATCCATAATGACTTCTCCCAGCTCTACCAGAAATTGGAAATTCAGGCGCTCTCTGTTCAGTTGCTTCAAAAACTCTCTGCTTGGGAGCGGACACCACTGGTTCCTTCCAGCTTAGGGCTTCTCTCACTGCCCTGACCAGAGGGGAAACTAGAGCAAAATCGAAGCCCACACAAGGATCTTCTGCCTCCGACTCACTGTCGGAAAAAGCGGCCGAAGGGCGGCTTGTTTGTGAATAATCCAGGGTCCTGAGCATCTCTTGCCGGAGAGCGTGGAGGGTTTGAAGAAGGACTGTGGATATGGCTAGCTACCAATTAATTTAGGGATTCTTTAGGGGCCGGTTTGACCATAGACTCCAACTGTTGGTCCGTACCTCCTCTCTCACCTGCCACCTGAGCGCAACAAAGGTCACAAAAGGATCTTCCTTCCGGGACCCAAGATCCGCATCTCCAGCAAGCTCTTTTGTCTTAGTGACCTGGGTGACGGGAAGACCTGGGTGAGGAGCCTGGGTCCTTACTGTGGCACCTTGAACTAGAAGGGGACCTGCGCCTGGACCTGGAAGAGGAATGCCGGTCCTGCGATTTCAAAGGGTCACTTTCTTTGCGTCCGCAAAGCCCACGAGCATTCCCAAAGGCTGCCAGGATCTGCCTCTGTTTATAACACGCGTCCCCCTGACATCACCGCCAGTGCTGCTTGGCGGCGCTGTGCGCATGCCTGATCACTGCCATCTTGATGGCACCGCGCATGCGCACCCAAGGCTAATTTTCGGTATCCAGCCGCGCATGCGCAGATCCGGACATGGGAGCGAACCAGCCGCCATGGCCAGGGGACAGTAGCACCAGGGAAAAGACCAGGAAGAGAAGTCACACACACTAACATTGCTGCCATGAAAAGAGAATGAAAAAGGTATGTCTCACCACTCCTGACAGGATTCCATCGGGGCCAAAGGGAAGCAAAGTCATACCGGTCTTGGGGCAAAACACAGGCCACCCACAGAAGCTGGGCTATTTGGCCATCACGCTGCTTGCCTGCCAATGGCCAGGCTTAGCTCTTGTGGCGCCTCTTCTTTTTTCCCACTCCATACCCTGCTCATAGCTAGGGCTTATTGGAGTATCGCGACCCCTCTTCCTCCAGTCGCGGCTTGCCCAGCCTTGATCGTGGACTAACATTCAGGATAGGAACAGACCACCATACAAGTTCTTTGGAGGAGGACAAAAAAGGAACATGGATGCTGACTCAGAGCAAAGATTTATGGGAGTGGGGTCCTATCGGGTAGGAGTGGAGACAGGGCTAAACTCAAACATATGCTGCCATGGATTCTGTCAGGAAAGGAAAATTACGGTAAATATTTGATACAATTTTCTATTTTCCTGTTGCCAACATGGCAGTCAACCTATAATAAATAAAGAGCTGAACAGGGAGGGCTATAATGCATAATCACATTTTATAAGTATTGGACATGGACACCTGAATCGCCTTTCTTCCAAAGTCCACTGTAGTGAGAGCTCCTGCCCTGTTATGTCTCAGAAAGGTATGTTGCATCAACCAATTTAGCGCCTTGCAAATGATCTCCATAGATACTAGAAATGTGCAGTTCGATTCATTCCGATTTTAAATTCAGACAAAATTTCTATTTTTCAGAAATTCTGAAGTATCTGAATAGTGAGTCAATAGTAACATATTTAAATGAACTCGAAATAAACTTTCGGACGAAATTAGAATTTGTATAGTTTTCTAATTATTTTCAAATTTAATTTGAAGTTTCAAAGAGAATAGAATATAAAATAAATCAATAGAATAGAAAACAATATACTATAATAAAAAACAATAGAATAGAAAATAAAAGAATAGAATATAATAGAATAAAATAGAATAAAAAACAAAGAGATAGAAAATAAAATAAAGTAAAGAGTAAAACAGAACAAAATAGAATAGAAGCTAAAATCACAGAATAAAATAGAATAGAAAAGAATAGAATAGAGTAGAAAAAAGAATACAATAGAAAATAACCTTCTTCCAAAATTCGAATAAAATTAATTCAAATTAGAATAGAACAGAAAATAGTAGAATATATTTGTTTTAATGTGTTAATTCGTTATTTCAGGAGATTACCTATGCACGTTGGATTTGGAGATTAGGATACATTTGAATCTCCGAATAATGAAAATTTCATCTTAATTTAGATTTGTAACAAAAAGAATCGCACAATGTCTACCCTATACCCTAAGATGACCACGGGTGGTGACCCATCCTGTAGTACTGGCATCAGTGGTAACAATAATCCAGGGTAATAGACCTATCGAGCAAAACTGAATGAGTGTTTCCTGGTGTGCCCACCACCTCAGACTTCTGTGTAATTAAAAGGGAGAATTTGATGCATTATAGGATCAGTAGCGAAGCTAGACATTTTTTCACCCAGGGCAAAAATTCCCCCTCCCCACAGTGTCAGTAGAGCAGTGGACGTTGTCAGTCAGTAGAGTAGTGGACGCTGTCAGTAGGGCAGTGGAAGGTGTCAGTAGGCCATAGGCTGGTGTCAGTAGGACAGGAGACAGTGTCAGTAGGGCAGTGGTTGGTGTCAGCAGGGCATTTGACAGTGGGAATAGAGCAATGGTTGGTGTCAGTAGGGCAGCGGATGGTGTTAGTAGGGCAGTCGTTGGTGTTAATAGGGCAGTTGACAGTGGCAGTAGGGCAGTGGCTGATGTCAGTAGGGCAGTGGCTGCTGTTAGTAGGACAGTGGCTGGTGTCAGAAGGCCAGTGGCTGATGTCAGTAGGGCAGTGGCTGTGTCAGAAGGGCAGTGGCTGGTGTCAGTAGGGCAGAGAACAGTGTCAGAAGGACAGTAGACGATGTCAGTAGGACAGTGGCTGGTGTCAGTAGGGCAGTTGACAGTGGCTGTAGGGCAGTGGCTGGTGTCAGTAGAGCAGTTGACAGTGGCTGTAGGGCATTGGCTGATGTCGGTAGGGCAGTGGCTAATGTCAGTAGGGTAGTTGACGGTATCAGTAGGGCAGTTGCTGGTGTCAGTAGGGCAGTTGGGTGTGTCAGTAGGACAGTGGCTGGTGTCAGTAGGATAGTTAACAGTGGCAGTAGGCAGTGACTGGTGTCAATAGGGCAGTTGAAAGTGGCAGTAGGGCAGTTGAAAGTGTCAGTAGGGCAGTGGCTGGTGTCAGTAAGGCAGTGGCTGGTGTCAGTAAGGCAGTGGCTGGTGTCAGTAGGGCAGTTGACGGTGTCAGTAGGGCAGTGGATGATGTCAGTAGGGCAGTTGACAATGGCTGTAGGGCAGTAGCTGGTGTCCATAGGACAATTGACGGTGTTAGTAGGGTAGTGGCTGGTGTCAGTAGGGCAGTGGATGGTGTTGGTAGGGCAGTGGATGGTGTCAGTAGGGCAGTTGCCAGTGGCTTTAGGGCACTGGCTGATGTCAGTAGGGCAGTGGCTGGTGTCAGTAGGACAGTGGCTGGTGTCAGTAGGACAGTGGCTGGTGTCAGAAGGCCAGTGGCTTGTGTCAGAAGGCCAGTGCACAGTGTAAGTAGGGCAGTTGAAGGTATTAGTAGGGCAGTGGCTGGTGTTAGTAGGACAGTTGACCTTGTCAGTAGGCAGTGACTGGTGTCAATAGGGCAGTGGACGGTGTCTGAAGGGCAGTTGACAGTGGCTGTAGCTGGTGTCAGTAGGGCAGATGACAGTGTCAGTAGGGCAGTGGCTGGTGTCAGCAGACAGTGTCAGTAGGGCAGTTGCTGGTGTCAGTAGAGCAGTTTACAATGAGAATAGAAAATAAATCAATAGAATAGAAAACAATATACTATAATAAAAAACAATAGAATAGAAAATAAAAGAATAGAATATAATAGAATAAAATAGAATAAAAAACAAAGAGATAGAAAATAAAGTAAAGAGTAAAACAGAACAAAATAGAATAGAAGCTAAAATCACAGAATAAAATAGAATAGAAAAGAATAGAATAGAGTAGAAAAAAGAATACAATAGAAAATAACCTTCTTCCAAAATTCGAATAAAATGAATTCAAATTAGAATAGAACAGAAAATAGTAGAATATATTTGTTTTAATGTGTTAATTCGTTATTTCAGGAGATTACCTATGCACGTTGGATTTGGAGATTAGGATACATTTGAATCTCCGAATAATGAAAATTTCATCTTAATTTAGATTTGTAACAAAAAGAATCGCACAATGTCTACCCTATACCCTAAGATGACCACGGGTGGTGACCCATCCTGTAGTACTGGCATCAGTGGCTGGTGTTAGTAGGACAGTTGACCTTGTCAGTAGGCAGTGACTGGTGTCAATAGGGCAGTGGACGGTGTCTGAAGGGCAGTTGACAGTGGCTGTAGCTGGTGTCAGTAGGGCAGATGACAGTGTCAGTAGGGCAGTGGCTGGTGTCAGCAGACAGTGTCAGTAGGGCAGTTGCTGGTGTCAGTAGAGCAGTTTACAATGGAAGTAGGGCTATGGCAGGTGTCAGTAGGGCAGTTGACTGTGTCAGTAGGGCAGTGGCTGGTGTCGTTAGGATAGTAGCTGATGTCAGCAGGGCAGTGGATAGTGTCAGTAGGGCATTTGACGGTGGCAGTGGAGTATGTATGTTCTATAGGGATCGCCTGGAATTTAGACACTAGCCAAGAACACTCTTAGATTCCAGATTCCTACAGAGCTAAGTACTCTGTACGACCACCAGCTGAACATCCCCCCCCCCTCCCTTCCCTGCCTGCAGATCACAAGTGCTGGATTCTTGAAGAGTTGATCCTCCTGGGCATCTCCCTAGGACTTGCCTTGGGGTCCAGATCACTCCAAGATTGACACCCACTGGGTACTGCTGGAGCCTTGATTCCTTCATCAAGACTGACTTGGACTTGCTCCCTCGGGTCCTGGCCAGATCTCTTCAAATAGGCAGAAAAGTAGGCAGCGCAGCAAGCTGCATCTCTGGCTGGGTTCAGATCTCAGCTTCCCTGCAATCAGGGGCAGTGCGGGCAGGGCAGGCTCACTGTCACTCACACGAGCAGCCGGTGGTGTGTGAGTTCAGCTAGTGACAGCTGCAGTCTTCCGCCTCTCTCTCAATTTGGCTCCCAGGATCAGTGGCGCTCCTCTCAAGTTGGCGCCTGGGGAACCTCTCTCCCCTCGCCCCCTCCTCCAGTTTTGGGCCTGGTTGATTCAATTGATTCTTACCCCACTGCACCAGAAAGCCTATTTGAAACATGTTGAGATGCCAGTGAGCCCAGGGTAGAATCGGGATGCAGGACACCATCGTTTTCAGCAGGCTCATTCACTGGGAAGCAGACATGACTGTGAAAGCTATTGCCCTCTTGAATTTATCTCTTATCTTAGGCAGCTTCTGAAGAGGAAGAGATATCGTGGCTTCATGAGCGTTGAACTACATCCCTAAATGCACCATCTGCTGAGTCAACCTGAGCTGCGATTCACTATCCAGCCAAAGGTCTTTAGCCTGGTCAGCAGGGCCTCCCTTTGCCTTTGGAGCTGATTCCAATCTTGACCCGTTGGGGCACCCTGGCTTCCCTCTATGCTCCCCACATATCCCCCAACTCATACGTGTGAAGGTGCCAGGTTCCCTGCTGCAGATGGTTTATTGATCTCTTCACACTGGCCTCAGACTTCCTCCCCTCCAGGCTCCAGAGTCCAGTGTGCAGGAAGAAGCGTTTACCCCAGCGTTTCCCAAGCAAATTTCCCGGTTTGTGAGTTCGCAACCTGGCTTGGGTATACCTACCTGAGCTAGGGGAAAACAGAACACAATTTTTTCCTGTCAGTCTGCCTGTATACTCCGTGCCTGCAAGGGTCCTAGACTGAGGATGGGCCTCCAGGAGCTGCCTCTGTCATCCATTACCCAGGTGCCTCTCTGCTTGTGCTCACTGAGCTCGAGCTGTTTTGCAAGGAGGAATGGGCAAAAATTTCAGTCTCTCGATGTGCAAAACTGATAGAGACATACCCCAAGTGACTTACTTTGTAGCGCCACCTTTTGCTGCGATTACAGCTGTATTAACTTAAGGGGGCTGAATAATTTTGCACGCCCAATTTTTCAGTTTTTTATTTGTTAAAAAAGTTTGAAATATCCAATAAATTTCGTTCCACTTCATGATTGTGTCCCACTTGTTGTTGATTCTTCACAAAAAATTACAGTATTATATCTTTATGTTTGAAGCCTGAAATGTGGCAAAAGGTCGCAAAGTTCAAGGGGGCTGAATACTTTCGCAAGGCACTGTATTCTGCTACATATTTTTGGTAAAAAAAAAAATCCCAATAGGCGTATATTGATTAGTTTGTGAAAACGTTATAGCGTCTACAAACTATGGAATATATTTATAGATTTTTTTATTTATTTATTTTTACTTGTAATGGCAGCAATCAGTGACTTATAGCAGGACTGCGACATTGCGGCAGACAAACCGAACACTTTTGACACCTTTTTGGGGATCAGTGACACTAATCCAGTGATCATTGCTAAAACTATGTGCTGTCACTGTACTAATGACACTGGCTGGGAAGGGGTTAACATCAGGGGCGATCAAAGAGTTAACAGCGTGCCTAAAATGTGCTTGGTTACTGTGGAGGAGGTGCTTGTACTATGGGAAGGCATAGATCCGTGTTCCTGCTTTGCAGAAACACAGGATCAATACCTTCCCTACTGACAGAACAGCAGTCTGCCTTGTTTACCTGGGCAGATCGCTGTTCTGCTTGTTTCCCGAAACATCGACTCCCCCAGACCCGCTGATTGGCTCCCGCTGTGTCCAATCACAGCAGGAACGGGTCGCGCCCACACCTGGAAGTGTCAGATCACATACTAGTAAATGTAAGTGGGGTGGTCACTAAGCCGTTAAATATGAATGTTGGATCTCCATGAGTGCTTGTGATAGTTTTTGGCAGTGAAAAGTATCTTTATGGAGACATCAGGGGTCTCTTAGACTTTTGATGCCTCCCCTGCCCTTCAAAGCATTTGATCAAATACAGATCATTTTTAATCAGATGCTTTCCTGGCTGTACTGGCCAGGGAAACACAGCACTGAAACTGTTAGTGACAAAATTCTCAAATGGCTTCATTTGTCAAAGAAGAGAATAGGGAACAGATGATCCTCCATCTCCTCCGTGCACAGCTGACCCATCTGTTTACAGTGGTCCTAGGGTCTCCTTGGGGGTCGCATTCTGAGCTGTAAAAGTGATAGGCGGTGTTAAGCCACTTAGATCACTTTTACTGGAAAGCAGATGCAGCCATGATCCCCTTGCTGCTGAGGCTATGTACAGCATATATGACCTCTGGGAAACATGCGGTAAGTTATCACAAAAAAAAAAATAAAATAAAATAAAATAGGCCTAATGGTGAAATGTGAGAAATAGCTGTGGTCCAAAAATGTCATAAAGATTCAGGGGTTTATAAGGGTTATAAAGGTTATAGCAAGCTAAGGTGGTTAAATGTGATAGATTCTGACAAATGTAACATAAGCCACATTACTTACACAGCAAATACTACTGCTACCTCAATTTCCCATTGAAGGAGGGGAAACCCATAGTTTAGTAAATGCTACTGGACTGGAAGAATGCACACGCAAATCTGTACAAGGAATCTGTGACTAATTATGCAGGAGTGAACAGTAAGAGAATTGATCCCTTGTCAGCGTATAAATATGTTCACTGTAATACATTAGCATCCACATTCAATAAAAGCTAACAAACCAGAACACTCTTTTATGAAAGTCCCTGAATTCAGAGATAAGTCAAAGAGCTGTGGGAAACACATGTGTGCCTTAACTTTCAGTGCTATCAAAGTAAAAAATATGTCATATGTACCAACTTTAGGACTTAAAGGGACACTTAGGGGTGTATTAATAAAAAAATATGTAGCACCCTCCTAGTTAGGTGCTAGGTTCAAAGCATTGTATGCTCCATCTTCCTATCGGGGAGCTTGATCTATTAGGTTGCCTGTTGAATGTTCCCAGGTGTGATTCACTGGGTCTAAGGGAGTGTCCCCACTGCATCCAATAGGGGAGCCTGTTGGACAGTGCAGGAAACCTGGACAGTGACACATTGGCTTTTGTGGGAGTCCCAGGGGGAGGGCACTCTTGCAGTGCATCCTGAGATTGCTCATAAAATCCGTGGGGACATGTGACAGGGCGTCTTTGGTGGAAGCAGAGTCCCAGGAGGAGGGTGACAGCTGTCTCTCCTCCTGTTGCATGAGGAAAGTGGTCTTAGGCAGTCAGCCTAGTGAACCAGGTGTGGAGCTGAGTCGCAGAGGATCCAGTGAGGCTGACAGTGGAGCTGCTGGCAGAGTCTTCCGGGAAAAACAGTGTCCGTGAGTACCAGGGGACTTGCCAAAGGGTCTGCCCAGGAAGGGAGATCACTCCAGTGAAGTCAGAGAGCTTACACAGAGTGTCAGAGTAAAGGGGGTGCCAGTTTCAGAGCCCTGAAGAGCAGGGACAAAGGGGGTGCCAAGTAGGACCCTGAAGAGTGATTCACAGTGCAGTATAATTCAATATTTCTTCTTCACTAACGTAGCAAGGTGAAGCAGCGGCCTTGCCACACTCAGCGTTACATAGAAGTCCCAGCAATTGTGCATAGTTTATACAGTTGGAGTATCCCACTCATCCCTTCTCCTATCCAAGTTCTCTAATAAAACAACAAAAAACCAAAACCCCTAGACTGTTTTCTGATGGAGCACTTTGAATATGCTATATTGTCAAGTTGTTGCTATGGGTAACCCAGGGGAATCTGTAACCAGCAGCTCCCAAGGGAGTAGTTCTACAAATAAAAATAATATCTACATTTGGGCACAAATCAATTGTTATTAGGCTATTTTCTCTCCAGGTCAAATTGTATTCTTCATACCGAATAAAAAAAATATGGAAAAATATCACATTATATCCACTAAATGTCACTGATGACCATAGGAAATAAATAAATGTTTACTATAATTGTCACCTCCATCTAGTGGCCATATGGCTGTATTTCTCTGATTCACTCTATTCTGTATGAAGAAAAACATTGGACCTGGAGAGAAAATAGCTTGATAACATTTTCTTTGTCCCCATTCACACAGAATACATATATACATGCAGTATCACAGGACAAATAGCTTTGCTAATTTTTTATAAATACACCCCTAAGCGGGACACATAGAGAAAAAAAAATGGGTACGGGTTTTGCATTGAATATTGGCTTAACCACTTCCTGCCCGTCCTATAGGCAAATGACAGCGGGAAGGTGGTTACATTATCCTGACTGGACGTCATATGACAGTGCCCCGGGGGGCGCGCAGAGTGGCACTCTGACACACCGCATCTCCGATTTCGGTACTGACGTAGGCTCTTTACCATGTGACCAGCTGTGATTGGACAAATAGGAAGTACCATTGATTGGCTTTCCTCAGTTCGTGCCTGACAGGCACAAGTAGAGGAGAACCTATATGCGGCTCTCCTGACAGGGGGGGGGGGGTCTGCACTGGTAATAATCAGAGCATTGATTACAAGTGCAGACCCTGGGGGGGGGGGTGCCACTAGAACCACCAGGGATCCCCACCCATGGCCCCAGGGATGCCCACCCATGACCCCAAGGATGCCCGCCATGGCCACCAGGGATGGCAATCAGGGCTCAGGGAGCCCACCAGTGCCCTCCCCATCAGTGCTGCCCACCAGTGCCCATCATTGCCATCTATCAGTGCCGCCTATCAGTGCTTATCAGTGCCCATCAGTGCCACCTATCAGTGCCCATCAGTGCCACATATCAGTGCCCATCAATGCCGCCTATCAGTGCCCAGCAGTGCCGCCTGTCAGTGCCCACCAATGCTGCATATCAGTGCTACCTATTAGTGCCCATCAGTGCTGCATATTAGTGCTGCCTATCAGTGCCACCCCATCAGTGCCACCTCATCAGTGCTCATCAGTGCAGGAAAAACATATCTATTTACAAAATGTTATAACATAAACAAAAAATCTTTTATTTGTTTAGCAAAAAAATAAAAAACCTTGCGGTGATCAAATACCACCAAAAGAAAGCTCTATTTGTGGGAAAAAAATGACATAAATTTGGTTTAGGTACAGTGTTGCATGACCACGCAATTGTCATTCAAAATGCAACAGCACTAAAAGCTATACATTGGCCTGGGTGGGAAGGGGGAAATGTGCTCGGTATTGAAGTGGTTAAAGAGGCATAGTTAAAGCTTTTGCACATAGGCGACTCAGCCCATTCACTGTAAATGCCGGCGTCTTTCCCCCACCGGGAAGCTCAAGTGCAGCATAAAACTTCACCAGCTTCATAGACATGAATGGCTGTGCTCTGTTGTACTCATGAACTGTATATCTTAAACACAAGTTAAGGCTATAAGCATCACCATATACCAGGGGCGTAACTACAGGGGTTGCAGGGGTTGCAATCGCTACCGGCCCCATGCTCCAGGGGGCCCGGTAGCAAACCAGTGGGTGAACTTCCAGGATCGCAAAGGTCACACTTGCGACCGGACCCTGGCATTGCACCACTGTGGGGAGGCACCAAGATTGCAGGAAGGGGGCCCACAAGATTGCAGGAAGGGGGCCCACTGCAGAACCTGCTGCGGGACCGTAATAAAAGGCCATGCAACGAGTGTAAAGAGCCCCAGGATTAGTGGGAAGAGCCCTGGGCTTGAAGGTAAGGGCCCCGGCCAGGGGTCTTGGGGGCCCTTCATGGTTTCTTGCATCAGGGCCCTGAAGGTTCTAGTTACGCCTCTGCCATATACACCAATACAGCAGCGTACAGCTGTATTCCCTAGCAGTGAATACACAGTTGCTGGGCCAAACTGCCTGCCATAGAAATGAATTAGCAGACAGCTTAGCTCAGTGGCCACCAATTCACTTCTATGGCAGACAGCTTGGCCTAGCTGCCACGTGGACCAGTGGGACTGTGTGATTCTGTTTAAATAACAGGACAGTCCTTTGGAATCCAAGACAGGTAGAGGTATGAAATATATCTAAAATATATTGACTTGTTAGTATATACTTCATGCATTTTTTTTTTTGCAAATAATTATGGCATTGTAGCATTTGCATATTCCATATAGATCGAATAATTCGCTAAGACACTTTAGGAAAATGTGTTAGCTGATTTCTTTAAAAAAAAAATCAAATTTTAGTGTTTGTCACACTACATATGCTATATTATTAATATGAAGGAGGTATGATGTATCCCTCAAACATATGACTGTGTTAGCATATACTTCTGCATTTTTGAAAGTAATTATTGTATTGTAGGATTTGCATATTGCATATAAAGGTCCAATGATTAGTTAAGACGCTTTAAGAATCTGTGTTAGCTGATTATTTTTAAAATCTCATTTTAGTGTTTGTCATACCACATATGCTGGATTATTATTTTTATTATTAATTATTTATAGTCTCTAAATCTTCACAGATGGTAAATGCAGTCATGTATAGATTGTCACTTTTTCAGAGCAGAATTAATGGCTCATACACATTCTCCCCATCTATGAAGTGGTGGTGTAGCTTTTTGCATGACCTGTAGTACAAGATTGAGAGGATCTTTTATTGCATTGCAAGGCTGGCTAAATCTAATAGGTTGTTTGCTTTTTCACTAGCAAAGTGTTGGCAGTCTGTTAAGATAAACACGCTGCTTTCAAACTATGAAAGCTAATCTTTTTATTTTGGCATCTCAGTAAAGAGAGTCTCACACTAATGAGATATTCTGCGTTGTTATTATTATCATAGTTTACATATTGCCAACATAGTCTGTAGTTTTACAGTCCGAAAATACAATCTGGCACTTACAGTATTTCACCAAAGTGAGTACACCCCTCACATTTTTGTAAATATTTTATTATATCTCTTCATGTGACAACGCTGAAGAAATGACACTTTGCTACAATGTAAAGTAGTGAGTATACAACTTGTATAACAATAATTTGCTGTCCCCTCACAATAACTCAACACACAGCCATTAATGTCTAAACCGCTGGAAACAAAAATGAGTACACCCCTAAGTAAAAAGGTCCAAATTGGGCCCAAAGTGTCAATATTTTGTGTGCCCACCATTATTTTCTAGCACTGCCTTAACCCTCTTGGGCATGGAGTTCACCAGAGCTTCACAGGTTGCCACTGGAGTCCTCTTCCACTTCTCAATGATGACATCACAGAGCTGGTGGATGTTAGAAACCTTGCGCTCCTCCACCTTCTGTTTGAGGATGCCCCACAGATGCTCAAAAGGGTTAAGGTCTGGAGACATGCTTGGCCAGTCCATCACCTTTACCCTCAGCTTCTTTAGCAAGGCAATGGTTGTCTTGGAGGTGTGTTTGGGGCGAAGGGAGGGGATCGTGCTCTGCTTCAGTATGTCACAGTACATGTTGGAATTCATGAATCCCTCAATGAACTGTAGTTCCTCAGTGCCGGCACCACTCATGCCGCCCCAGACCATGACACTCCGACCACCATGTTTGACTGCAGGCAAGACACACTTGTCTTTGTACTCCTCACCTGGTTGCCGCCACACACGCTTAACACCATCTGAACCAAAAAGTTTATCTTGGCTTCATCAGACCACAGGACATGGTTCCAGTAATCCATGTCCTTAGTCTGCTTGTCTTCAGCAAACTGTTTGGTGGCTTTCTTGTGCATCATCTTTAGAAGAGGCTTCCTTCTGGGACGACAGCCACGCAGACCAATTTGATGCAGCGTACGGAGTATGGTCTGAGCACTGACAGGCTGACCCCCCACCCCTTCAACCTCTGCAGCAATCTTGTGAGTTGTACTCACTTTTGTGAGATACTGTATATAAATTGATTCTCCTTTCTCACATGCTTTAAAGGAGAGCTATAATAATTATGGGTCCATTGTTTTTTTTTTCATTTCTCTGCGGAAATGTTATATCTAAATTTTTTATATTGTAAATGTAGCACCCTACAGGTAGATGCTAGGTAAATGTATACTGGGCCTTGTCTGCCTAACAGCAGGGCTGTGATTTATTTAGCTAGGGTGTCAGGGCTTCCAGATGTGCCTGCTGAGGGGAGAAGTATCCCCACTGGCTCCTGTGAGAGGATTGGGAAGCCCAATCAGGGGACACATCCCAGCTTGTAACTACCCAAGGAGGCAGATTATGCTGCAAAGGATTCTGGGAGTGGGTATAAGTTTGGGGGGAAGTGCGTGGCACGGTGTCTTTGGCGGGAGCAGAGTCCCAGGAAAAGGAGTGCGGCTGTCTCTCCTCCTCTCTGAGTTAGGTGGATGTCTTAGGGTGTCGCCTGAGTGTCCAGAGAGTGCTGAGTTGAGCTGAGGGGTGTGCCCAGGTGCCTGAGGAGAGAGAGAGGGGTCCAGTCCCAGGAAAGCCTACACAGGTCGTGAATACTGAGGATTGCCCCTGGGGGTCTGGCTGAAGTCAGAGGGGACCACTCCGGAAGAGGTTCTGGGATCCAGTGTCAGCTAGCTGTAAAGGGGGTACCTAGGTTGAGAACCCTGAAGCTACAGAGGGGGGTGCATAGTCAGTGGACCCTGAAGAGTTTAAGGTCAAAGGGGGCACCTGCAGTTTGGGCCCTGAACTGCACAGAGCGTGCCAGTTAAAGTGACAGCTATACAGAGTTTTACTATATACTACCTCAAGCTGTGCCAGGCGGGGGAAAGTATTCAGTGACTTTCTTAGTACAACAGTGTCAGGAGTTCTACAGTTCTCAGTCTTGGATCTTCTGGACTATAAGTCGAGGATTCAGCACTTCTTCTGTTCTACAGAGTGTTCTCAGTGTCAGTGAGCGTTGGCTGGCGCCGGCTGGCATCATGAAAGCGCCAACAGGCATTTCAGAAATAAAGTCCCAATTGTAATTAGTTTAAACCTCAAGGAGTATCCCACTCATTCCCTTCTCCCATCCCCTTTATTCCAATAAAAACCACAAACAAAGATGACGGAGTTGTCGCTGCTTCAGTTGTCACACCCAGGGTTGCAGCTCACATGGGCTGGAGATATTACCGGGACTAATGGCAGACCCACATCAGGCCATAGGCCTGTAAACCTTGCTACATAAAGAGTTAACTAGAAGGGTAGGGCTTTGAAGTTCTCGCCATCTTTATTTAAGACACAGGTCTATCTATTTCAACCAATAGAAAAAAAAAAGGAAAACCTCCATATGCACAATCCTATACCCACAATTGATCCAGAGGAAGACAAAAAAAAACCCAATGAAGCATGGTCCAGACTGCTCCAGCGGGGGAAAAAGAATTCCTTCCTAATCCCCCAGAAGGCAATTGGGCATTCTCTGGTTTAACAATATCTGGTGTTATTACCTACGAAGGTAATATCCAGTTATGGAGACACTACTCCCAGCCCTACCCCTTTAAGGTATTATGTCCAGCTTATATCAATTCATGGTTATCACAATAATACTTTAAATGCAGCATTCAATGCTATTACTCCTTCAAACAGACATATACAGTGCCTTGAAAGAGTATTCATAACCCTTGAACTTTTCCACATTTTGTCATGTTTTAGCCAAAAACGTAAATGTATTTTATTGGGATTTTATGTGATAGATCAACACAAAGTGGCACAAAAAATCTAACTAAAATCTTTTGAACCAATTGCATTCAGAAGTCACCTAATTAGTAAATAGAGTCCACCTGTTTGTAATTTAATCTCAGTATAAATACAGCTTTTCTGTAAAACCCTCAGAGGTTTGTGAACAAAAAGCATCATGAAGGCCAAGGAACACACCAGACAAGTCGGGGATAAAGTTGTGGAGAAGTTTAAAGCAGGATTAGGTTATAAAACAAGATCCCAAGCTTTGAACATCTCACAGAGCACTGTTCAATCCATCATTTGAAAATGAAAAGAGTATGGCACAAGTGCAAACCCAACAAGACATGGCCGTCCACCTAAACTGACAGGCCGGGCATGGAGAACATTAATCAGAGAAGCCGCCTGGAGGCCTATGGTAACTCTGGAGGAACTGCAGAGATCCACAGCTCAGGTGGGAGAATCTGTCCACAGGATAACTATTAGTCGTGCACTCCACAAATATTGACTTCATGGAAGAGCGGCAAGAAGAAAGCCATTGTTGAAAGAAAGCCATAAGAAGTCCTGTTTGCATTTTGCGAGAAGCCATGTGGGGGAAACAGCAAACATGTGGAAGAAGGTGCTCTGGGCAGATGAGACCAAAATGAACTTTTAGGCCTAAAAGCAAAATGTGTGGCCCAAAACTAACACTGCACATAACCCTGAACATACTGTCCCCAATATGAAACATGGTGGTGGCAGCATCATGTTGTGGGGATGCTTTTTTTCAGCAGGGACAGGGAAGCTGATCAGAGTTGATAAGAAGATGGATGGAGCCAAATACCAGGCAATCTTAGAAAAAAACCTGTTAGAGTCTGTAAAAGACTTGAAACTGGGGCGGAGGTTCGCCTTCCAGCAGGACAACAACCCTAAACATACAGCCAGAGCTACAATGAATGGAATGGTTTGGATCAAAGCATATTCATATGTTAGAATGGCCCAGTCAAAGTCCAGACCTAAATCCAATTGAGAATCTGTGGCAAGACTTGGAAATTTCTATTCACAGACGCCCTCCATTCAATCTGACAGAGCTTGAGCCATTTTGAATGGGCAAAAATGTCACTCTCTAGATTCATCAATTTATCATTTTCCTTCCACTTCCCAATTATGTGGCACTTTGTTGGTCTATCCCATAAAATCTCAATAAAATACATTTATGTTTTTGGTTGTAATATGACAAAATGTGGAAAATAAGGGGTATGAATACTTTTTGAAGGCACTGTATCATATAGATGTAGTGACATATACTGTATAGCCCACAATATTATTAGGCAGTTCTCATAGTCCTTCCAATGCTGAAAACAACCTGATGTATATCAGATAATCATTCACACTTACTAAGGCATACACCTCAAACTACTGAAAACACTACAGCACTACCTCTTTAGGCTACATTCACACCTGAGCATAGCGTTTTCACGCGGTTTTTTAACCGCGATTTTACCGCGATTTTTACAGCGATTTACAGGCGTTTTTACAGGCGTTTTTTGTGCAAGCGTTTTTAGATTGAATAGAGACCAATGGAAAACGCCTGTAATCTGCCCAAAAAGAAGCTCATGTACTTTTTTGAGCGTTGGGTGTTTTGCTCACAGCGTCAAAACGCTCAGATGTGAACAGGGGCCATTGAAATTAATAGGATTTGTCTTGTTGGGCGTTTTGAGAGCTGATCCTAGAGCAGAAAAACTCCCCAAAAACGCCCCAAAACGCCTAGATGTGAACGGAGCCTTAAGGTATTGTTCTAACTGATACCAATTCATGTGCTATCACAATACTACTTTAAATGCTGCATCTAATGCTATTACTCCTTCAAACATGCTTATATCATATAGATGTAGTAACATACACTCACCGGCCACTTTATTAAGTACACCTTTCTAGTACTGGGTTAGAACCCCTTTAACTTCAGAATTGAATTATTTCTTCATTGCATAGATTGAATGAGGTGTTAGAAACATTCCTCCGAGATTTTGGTCCATATTGACATAAAAGCATCACACATTTGCGGCTGATTTGTCAGCTGCACATCCATGATGTGAATCTCCCATTCCACCACATCCCAAAGGTGCTCTATTGCATTGAGATCTGATGACTGTGGAGGCCATTGGAGTACTGTGACCTCATTGTCATGTTCAAGAAAACAGTTTGAGATGATTTGAGCTTTGTGACATGGTGCATTATCCTGCTGGAAGTAGCCATCAGAAGATTGGTACTAAGGGGCCAAAAGTGTGCCAAGAAAATATCCCCTACACCATTATACCACCAGCCTGAATCATTGATACAAGGCATGATGGATCCACACTTTCATGTTGTTTACGCCAAATTTTGATTGTACCATCTGAATATCGCAGCTGAAATTGCGACTCATCAGACCAGGCAATGTTTTTCTAATCTTCTATTTTCCAATTTTGGTGAGCTTGAGCAAATTGTAGCCTCACTTTCCTGTTCTTAGCTGACAGGACTGCTCCTGTAGCCCATTTGCTTCAAGGTTCGATGTGTTGTGTGTTCAGAGGTGGTATTTTGAATACCTTGGATGTAACGAGTGGTTATATGAGTTACTGTTGCCTTTCTATCATCTCCAACCAGTTTGCCCATTCTCCTCTGACCTCAACAAGGCATTTCTGTCTACACAACTGCCACTCACTTGATATTTTCTCTTTTTCTGACCATTCTCTGTAAACCATAGAGATGGTTGTGCGTGAAACTCTGATTCCAAATTTTTGTTACCAAGCAATTGAATAGGTGTACCTATTAAAGCGGCCGTGAGTTTATACCATCCACAGCATTATTAGGCAGTTCTCATAGTCCTACCAGTGCTGAAAAAACCTGATGGATATCAGATAATCATTCACAATTGTTTCATCCGTGTTAGTGTGGTAACTCCTATGCAGTCTCTTGTGCCAAGAATTCCGTGCTCCCCTCTTGTGCCCACGCTCACCAGAAGGTTCGGACCCCATGCATAAGCATTCAAGTCAGATGCGCCTTATATGCTAATATATATCCAGATGTATGCTCTCCTTCAGTGTACTTTCTTCTCCTCCCAAACTCCTTCCCTTGTTGATTCAGGTTGTGAGGAAGCCCCCGTGTCTCTCATACATATATATATATATATATAAGGACAAACAAGTGAATGCTCCCATAGTGTAAATCCACTTAATTTAAAACAGTTTTTAACCAAATGGTTTCTGGACCGGAAGGATTTGCCCCCTTAACCACTTGCCGACCGCTCACGTTGCTGCTACTGCTAGGTCTACGTCGCTGGACTCCTCCCTTTCTCGACAGCGTGCACGCCGCCGGAGGCTCGCTCCCACTGTGTTCAGACACAGCGGGAGTCGGGCCAGGGGAGCAGAGGCGGTGATCACCGCTGCTCTTCTCCGATCGTCGGGGATCGAGTGAGGAAATCCGCCTGCTTGTGTAAACAAAGCGGGAGGATCTCCTCTGTGACAGGCAGGGACAGATCACAAGATTCAGCATAGCTGAACCTGCAATCTGTGTCTGTGTCACACAATCCCCCCCCCCCACACACGTCAGTAAGCATGAAGCACACATTTAACCCCTTGATCACCAACAGTGTTAACCCCTTCCCTGCCAGTGTCATTATTACAGTAACAGTGCATATTTATAGCACTGATTACTGTAGTAATGTCACTGGTCCCCCCAAAAGTGTCAAAAATGTCAGTTAGGGGTCCGATCTGTCCTTCGCAATGTCACAGTCCCGCAAAAAAATCGCAGATCGCCGCTATTACTAGTAAAAAAAAAAAAAAAAACAATAAAAATGAAAAATCTTTCCTGTAGTTAGTAAACGCAATAACTTTGCGCAAACCAATCAAAATACGCTTATTGTGATTTGTTTTACCAAAAATATGTAGCAGAAAACAAATTGGCCTAAAATGTTAAAAAATTTTGATTTATACATTTTTTTTGGGGAATGTTATATATCAGAATATGAAAAATATTGTTTATTTTTTTTTTCAAAATTGTCGCTCTTTTTTAAAAAAAATCTAAATTGCACAGGTGATCAAATACCACCAAAAGAAAACTCTATTTGTGGGGAAAAAAGAGGACATAAATTTCATTTGGGTACAGCGTCGCATGACCGCACAATTGTCCGAATCGCAAAATATGGCCTGGTCAGGAAGAGGGTAAAATCTTCCGGTCTTAACGTGGTTAAAAATACGCTCATTGAGAATTTTTTTGTCAAAGACATGTAGCTAAATACATTTTGGCCTAAATATATGACAAAAATTTAATATATTGGATATTTTTTAACTGTCAAAGTAGAAAATGTAAAAGGGCAGAGGTGATCAAATACCACCAAAAGAAAGCTCTGTTTGTGGGAAAAAAAAGGACGTAAATTTAGTTTAGGTACAGCGTTGCATGATCGCGCAATTGTCAGTTAAAGTCGCGCAGTGCCAAGTTGAAAAAAGTGGCCTGGACGTTAAGCAGGAAAATCCTCCAGTCCTAAAGTGGTTAATGACCAGGCCATTTTTGCGATTCGGCACTGCGTTACTTTAACGGAAAATTGCACGGTCATGCAACACTTTACCCAAAAACAATTGATGTCCTTTTTTCCCAACAAATAGAGCTTCCTTTTGGTGGTATTTGATCACCTCTGCGGTTTTTAAATTTTGCGCTATAAACAAAAAAAGAGCGACAATTTTGAAAAAAACGCCATCTTTTTTACTTTCTGCTATAAAACAGTGCCAATAAAAATGTTTTAAAAATTAAATTTTTTTATCAGTTTAGGCCAATTTGTATTCTGCTACATATTTTTGGTAAAAAAGATCCCAAAAAGCGTATTTTAATTGGTTTGCGCAAAAGTTATAGCGTTTAAAAACTATGGGATACATTTTTGGACTTTTTATTTTTATTTTTTTATTAGTAATGGCGGTGATTTGCGATTTTTAGCGGGTCTACGACATTGCGGCGGACAGATCGGACCCCTAACTGACATTTTTGACACTTTTTGGGGACCAGTGACACTAATACAGTAATCAGTGTTAAATAATATGCATTGTTACTGTATAAATGACACTGGCAGGGAAGGGGTTAATACTGGAGGTGATCAAAAGGGTTAAATGTATGCCTGTATGCTTACTGACTGTGTGTGTTACGGGGGGGGGGGGGGGGGTTCTGTGACAGGCACAGACAGATCGCTGTTTTAGCTGAAACTGCTGATCTGTCCCTGCCTGTCTGAGAGAAGACCCGCCCGCCTGCTTTGTTTACATAAGCAGGCGGGTCTTCTCTTGGTTTCCCAGACAATCGCGGGAGTGAAGCGGTAATCGTCGCCGCTCCTCCCGCGGCTGGCCTCCCGCTGTGTCTAAACACATGCACTCCAGTCTAGTAGTCACGTAGCGGGCGGTCGGCAAGTGGTTAAAAACAACTTGCAAAAGGCCTTTTAACACCCAAAGCATAAACAAGCCGGAAGTGCCGTGCTGGCGTGCACCACACGTGTGTGGTCTGTCGTCACTGGTATAGACCCCGGCTTACGCGTTTTGCCCCTCCCATGGGGCTTCTTCAGGGGTAGCGCTGCAAATGGTGTTTTCAGTAGTTTGATGTGAATATCATAGTAAAAGCAGCGAACGCATATTCAGATGAATATTGAATATACACATAAACTGCTAGTTGGGGTTTCATTTTTTACATTTTTTTTTGGAATTAATATTTATAAAATTTTAGGTTAGCACATTGAAATAAAGGGGTAGCGCTGTAACCATTTGGATATAAATATTTAGTTATGGGTTGTACATTTAGGCCTCATGCACACAGGATGTTTTGCAAACTGTCCTAGAAGCCTTTCCTCCTGGCAGCAGTATTTTGGTACATAAAAAGGGCTGACGCTTGTAAAAGTCTCTAAAACCTTTACAAGCTTTTAAGCACATTTACAGGCATCAAAAGCTTGGGCATTAATCCATTTCATTGGCCAGAATAATAATTTATTCTTGCCATTGAAATTAATTAACTGCTAAACACGCCTAGCCTTTATGTGTGTTTAGACGCGTTTAGCAGCGTCTAGCAGCACCAAGGGGTTTTTCTGCCAAAGCTCTGCTGTTTCCAGACGCACTGGCAATGTTTTTTTTTCCTCTGCCTCTAAAAACGCCCCTGCCACTTGTAGACCATATTCTGAAAGTGCACACTCATCTTCTGTTCCTGTGGATTGTCTTTGCATCCCTCTAGTATTGGTTTCAGGATTAAATCGTCATGTCGCAGAAACTGGGAGAACAGCATTGTGGGAACTGTAGTCTTCTGTAAAGTGATGACTATGTGGCTGGATTGTTTAAGAACTATCTTTCTCAGCAAGCTCTGGAACAGTGGAGCATCTTGGGAGAGGCTATAAAGGTATCAGCTAAACAGGCTTGGGGCCTCTTGCTTCCTGGAACCCATTGTGTGCACATCAGTCTGCCGTTCAGAGAGCGAGACAGCAAATTGAGGCCTACTGCACACCGCCTGATCCAACTGTAGATTTAGCCCCCCGGTGGAACGAATGTCCATCGCAGTATTGCAGACATCTTTGCAGCATTGCTGATCTGGTGAAGTTGGCGGAACACCCTGAGATAGTAGAGTGCAGCCACCTTGGGGCCACGGAGCGTGGAGGATTGCATTGCTTGTTTCCCCAGGACCCTCGTTGATGGACATCAGGATCTGGTGAGAGGGCACCTGCTCAGAGTTCAGACCACACTTGTCACAGTTCTCTTTTACACTGAATACTGACACTTTGCAACTGAATCAGTTATCAAATCTCTTAGGACTATAATCAGCTATCTTGCATCTCTCGCTATACACTAAAGCCCCGTACACACGTACCGATCGTCGGCGAACGATCGGCCGTCTTTTGTCCCCGGGCTGTCGGTGTCTGTTGAAAAGTGCAAAGACAGCACAAGAATTTTGTCCGCCGACTACAGCCGACTGCAGAAGTGATGTCATGTAATGGTTAACTTTCCCTGTGTTTTTTCTTTTCTGAGCATGCCCAGTCTTGCAAATCTGCGGTCTGTCGGCCGAATTCTGTACTGACTGGCGAACAATCGGCCGCTCTGGTGTCGGCATACAAAAATTTTAATGCTTGCATGACAGATTCTTGTCGGCAGAATGTGCGCTGACGGCTGTCGGAGGCATCATACTAACAAGCCTACAATCGGCAGATCGGTCGTCGGCCGAAGCTTTTGGCCTACGATCGGTACGTGTGTACGGGCCTTAAGTCATACTGGAAACTGTTATTACATGAGCTCCAACTGCCGGTGGAGACTTTAGCAAGGCCTTGCAAGTGGGAAATTATTATACTGTTGCTCTAAAAGGGGACACTTTACTGGTATCTAGACTACCCTATCTCTCATTAGGATACAGGTGGTATAGGCCGGCCTGGGATTCCCTTTCAGTCTGAGTGCTTAATAATGATAATATATGGATAATTAGGAGATTGTGGTTATTGATATCATTTGGTGTTATAACAAATCTGTTTCTTACTGTCTTTTGATGTCAGTTTCGCTGAACTCTGGTGGTTTATCCAGGGTTTAGCTGACTGACAAAATTCTACAAGTTTATCATCTGAGTAAAAGTTAAATTTTATTCATATTTAGGGTTGAGCAAACACGGACTGTATTATTCGTGTTCGTTCCGAATAATTGTTTTTTTGTTACCCAAACACGGACCCGAAAACTTTACTGTATATTCGGGTAAAAATCCGTGTTCGGTCGTTTTATTTCCGGGTTTTGCATGCATTGGCGCGCTTTTCATGGCGGGCTTTCAACAGCCAATCAACAAGCGTTTAACTGGTGTGCCTTAAGCCATCCCAGCCATGCCTACAAATGTATTAGTAGCTGTGATTGGCCATCTGAAGCATGTGACCAAGTCTTTATAAGTTCGAGCCAGCACCGCTGCGGCGTCATTCTGCTGTGTACTAGTTCAGGGACAGAGCACACATACGTGCTGGCTGCTGATTAGGGACAGACAGGCAGGCAAAACTCATTTGTGTCCGCATAGAATTGAGGGACAGGTCGGAGTGTGTTAGGCAGGGCGAGTTGTAGGCATTTTAGGCGAGGCTGCTGATTTTTAGGGTCAGTTTTCTACGATCGATTTTGCTGTGTGGGAGGGGTTTGCAGTGACCGATCTATGATCTTATCAATCCTTTTAGGGCGAGGCTGCTGCTGATTTTTAGGGTCAGTTTTCTACGATCGATTTTGCTGTGTGGGAGGGGTTTGCAGTGACCGATCTACGATCTTATCAATCCTTTTAGGGAGAGGCTGCTGCTGATTTTTAGGGTCAGTTTTCTACAATTGATTTTGCTGTGTGGGAGGGGTTTGCAGTGACCGATCTACGATCTTATCAATCCTTTTAGGGAGAGGCTGCTGCTGATTTTTAGGGTTAGTTTTCTACGATCTATTTTGCTGTGTGGGAGGGGTTTGCAGTGACCGATCTACGATCTTATCAATCCATTTAGGGAGAGGCTGGAGATAGGCAGGTGTCAGTGGTCCACATCGATTTTGCTGTGTGTGGGGTGCAGTGAACACAATTTTTTTTGCCCACTGAGGAGGAGGGAGAAAAGTATTTTTCTATCAGTCACTGTGTGCAGCGTTTTTCCTTCAGCTGTGCTGTGCTGACTCTCCTATGTTCAGTGTTCAGTTCATATGTGCTATTATTGAGTGGTTTCAAAAATCATACACTTTTTTCTATTCCACTATTCAATATACAGCCTTGGGTTAAAAAAATTAAATTGTGGCCTGCAGCAGAGCTGAATGATATTTGGGGTTTTTGGGGTTCATCTCATACTTCTGAAGATTTGAGGGTGCTGCCTGTTCCAAACTCCTCCTACTCCTCATTCAGCCTTTTAGGGGTACAAACAATAGTAATTGGGGCCTAGTGTGGTTCTGTACATGTGAGATACATACACTTTTTTTGATCATATTTTCTATTCCGCTATTCAATAAAAACCTTTGGGTATCAATTAAATTGCGGGATAGTCTGTGTTGGTACGTGTGAGATCCACCTTTCCAAGTTTTTGGGGTTCATCTCATACTTCTGAAGATTTGAGGGTGCTGCCTGTTCCAAACTCCTCCTACTCCTCATCCAGCCTTTTAGGGGTACAAACAATAGTAATTGGGGCCTAGTGTGGTTCTGTACGTGTGAGATACATACACTTTTTTTGATCATATTTTCTATTCCGCTATTCAATAAAAACCTTTGGGTATCAATTAAATTGCGGGATAGTCTGTGTTGGTACGTATGAGATCCACCTTTCCAAGTTTTTGGGGTTCATCTCATACTTCTGAAGATTTGAGGGTGCTGCCTGTTCCAAACTCCTCCTACTCCTCATCCAGCCTTTTAGGGGTACAAACAATAGTAATTGGGGCCTAGTGTGGTTTTGTACGTGTGAGATACATACACTTTTTTTGATCATATTTTCTATTCCGCTATTCAATAAAAACCTTTGGGTATCAATTAAATTGCGGGATAGTCTGTGTTGGTACGTGTGAGATCCACCTTTCCAAGTTTTTGGGGTTCATCTCATACTTCTGAAGATTTGAGGGTGCTGCCTGTTCCAAACTCCTCCTACTCCTCATCCAGCCTTTTAGGGGTACAAACAATAGTAATTGGGGCCTAGTGTGATTTTGTACGTGTGAAGATACATACACTTTTTTTGATCATATTTTCTATTCCGCTATTCAATAAAAACCTTTGGGTATCAATTAAATTGCGGGATAGAACACCAATCCCGCACATCGCTGAGCTCAGTCGCAGGATCGTGGCTGTCATCGTCACTTTCCATACCTGATGACGAATTTCCCCACAAATCGCTATTGCTCAGTTCTTCAAGTAACTCAGTTTCGCTGTCGCTGTTTTCCAGTTCGTCTAAAAGCACTTTTGCACAAAAAGAATGCTTTTTGGAAGCCATGGTCGTTCTCAAATTTTCCAGGCACAAAGAACTGGAAAAGCACAGGCAGTGCACTGGAAAAGTCAGCAGGTGAAATTCTGAGGTAAATGACTTGATACAGTGTAATCCGTTAGGATAACAACATTGTATCATGTCATTTATTTTATTTACTTTTTGAATTTGCTGCCAGTTCAACCCCCCTGCGTCGCAACTCTCACAGGGAAGGGATCGGGAAGACAGGTGCCGGCATTGGCCGTGCACATAGCGGGGAGACAGAGTGAGGATGCCTGGATGATGGCTGGGGAGGACAGCGGGAGATCGCTGGGGAAGGTGAGTTTCATTCTGAGGTAATCTCGAGTATGGCTTGGGGTTACCCCTTTTTGTATACTATATTAACCCAGAGCCACACTCGGTAATACCGCTAGGGAGGTTAATGAAGTCCTACCAGTGGCAGCCAGTGCATTGGGGGCGCAGGGGCACCGCCCCCCTATCCATGCGTCCGGCCCCCTAATCTACATGCGGGGCGCCAGACGCATGGAGCTCAATGGGTTTTTTTTCTCTTCTAAAGCACGTGATTAGAGCCAGAGGCTCTAATAGGCTTCAGAAAAGGGTGGACCCGGGGCGCAGAGCAGTGTGCCCTGAGCCCACCCATTGTGTGACAATAGCGAATGAATATTCGCTATTGTCACACGGATCCTCCTCCTGGCCAATCAGGAAGCAGGTCAGAGACCTTTGCCATTGGCCAAGGAGGAGGAAGAGGAGGACTCGGGAGACGTGGAGGACTGAGGAGAAGCCGCTGCTGCATCAGGTAAGTGCACTGGTCTCTCTGCACGCTGTGGTCACTCTGCATTGAAGGGGGCACGCTGTGGTCACTCTACATTAAAGGGGGCATGTTGTGGTCACTCTACATTGAAGGGGGCACGCTGTGGTCACTCTGCATTGATGGGGCACGCTGTGGTCACTCTGCATTGAAGGGGGCATGCTGTGGTCACTCTGCATTGAAGGGAGCACACTGTGGTCACTCTACATTGAAGGGGGCACGCTGTGGTCACTCTGCATTGAAGGGGGCACGCTGTGGTCACTCTGCATTGAAGGGGGCACGCTGTGGTCACTCTGCATTGAAGGGGGCACGCTGTGGTCACTCTGCATTGAAGGGGGCACGCTGGCCACTCTGCATTGATGGGGGCACACTGGTCACTCTGCATTGATGGGGGCATGCTGTGGTCACTCTGCATTGATGGGGGCATGCTGTGGTCACTCTGCATTGATGAGGGCAGCCTGTGGTCACTCTGCATTGATGGGGGCACGCTGGCCACTCTGCATTGATGGGGGCACACTGGTCACTCTGCATTGATGGGGGCATGCTGTGGTCACTCTGCATTGATGGGGGCATGCTGTGGTCACTCTACATTGATGGGGGCATGCTGTGGTCACTCTGCATTGATGGGGCATGCTGTGGTCACTCTGCATTGATGGGGGCATGCTGTGGTCACTCTGCATTGAAGCGGGCACGCTGTGGTCACTCTGCATTGAAGGGGGTACGTTGTGGTCACTCTGCATTGAAGGCCCCTTTCACACTTTTGTGACCTCAAAGTCATGCAATTTTTTGCCGCATTTTTCGCCACAAAGCAATGCCTATTACATTTTTCTGTTTGCGCCCCCCCCCCCCCCCCCCCAAAAAAAAAAATTTTGAGCACCAGCCGCCACTGAGTCCTACTCTATGTGTAGTCTGGAACTATACTTTTAGTGTCAAGCAGAGATCACTCCACCTAACAGTAGTGTGGCTTCATTCTAGTGCAAGGTAGAGAAACACAGAAAGCATCCAAGCATGCAGCATTTCACTGCCATTCTGCAAGGTGTTCAGGAAAGTGGAAGTCATAAATACACTGCTTTGTCCCCTCCCAACACAAAAACTCTGTAAATAGGTTAAACAGGTTAATTACAGTATATATATATATATATATATATATATATATATATATATATATATAAATATATATTACATACAGTATGTCACAAAAGTGAGTACACCCCTCACATTTTTGTAAATATTTTATTATATCTTTTCATGTAACAACACTGAAGAAATGACACTTTGCTACAACATAAAGTAGTGGGTCTACAGCTTGTATAACAGTTGTAAGGGATTAGCTTGGTGGTAGGCGTGGATGACCCCTTGGGGGTTGCGTTTTCACAGAGAGATAGCCGAGCAGTGGTTGCAAACAACACCTTGTTTTATTCATGCAATTTACTTCACACAATTGCAAGCCTTAAAACAGCCAAATTAAAATAAAACAAAAGAAATCCTTGCCACTGTGGGCGGCTACCTTCTCACACACTGGAACCTATCTAATGAAGTCTGTCCCCAACCTACTGTTGGGCAGACTTGGCTGGTCATACAGCAGACTCTCAATAGTCCATGTTTTATCTCTTCACACGGCAAACAGTTAATTGAACATGTCCCTTTTCCTCTTCATATGGAACATGTCCCTTTGTTTTCTTTCCACATAGAAAAACAGTCCATGTCCTCACCTTTGAGAAGTCTTCACACTTGTTTACCCTCCTTAGCGCACATCACTTCAGGGGGTCTTCTCCCATGCTCACCAGCTTGTCGGGAGGCACTCATCTGTCTGTCCTCCTCTCCCAGCCCACACGGCGACAGGAGGCAGCAGTCCTTCTCCCAGGCTTCCTCAGCGTCGGGAGGCACACATCCGTCTGTCCTCCTCTCCCAGCCCACACAGCGACAGGAGGCAGCAATCAATAGGACTTCCTTTGGACAAATTATAGAGGCCTTCATTTCCTCATTCTGAACAGCTGAAGTCTGTTCAACTTCCTGCTGGCTAGCTCTGTAGCCAACACCCTATAGTAATTAGTGAACTTTCTAAATCAGGTGGAAATGTATCTCCTGCCTGTGACTACATTCCCAGATTTACCTGACTTCCTGTCACATACCCCCCCCCCCCCCTCTTGTTTCAACCCTAGGGTTGGGACACAGATTTCCAGGCACGCATGTGTCAAGCACAGCTGACTCTCACTGATAAGCCTCCTATTATCCTCAAGCTTCCGAATGAAACTTTTTCTGTCATCTTCATTGACAGATTTCTCATAAATGTCACACAGTTTGTCAATCATCTCATATACACATTCCTCAACTGCATTTTTGGCATCATTTCGCTCCTTCTCAAGTTTGTCTTGCATACAAGTTTGTCCTATCCGCCATGAAGGACCGTGATCCATAGGCAACTCAATTTTGCTAGTCTTAAAGTCTTCAACATTCTTAAGACGCCTCTCTCTGCAATCAACAAATGATTTCCACAACACTTTGAGAACCTCTGCTTCCCTTGGCTTTGTTCCAAGTAGGGACTCTTGACATCCCTCTGTGACTTGAGTAGCCTCTCCATACAGCTGTACACAATCATTGACTCTTTGTTTCTTGAGCTTAGCTTGCTCTAAGATGCTGTGCAGAGGGCCTTTCGTTTGCGACAACAGGCGGTCACACATTTCTTCAAAGTGACCCCTGTTCATTTTTCCAGCGACATCATCAACTTTCCTTCCACCAACACATGGGTCAAAGGCAACAACACAGTCTATTACAGGTTTCTTCAATGCACTTTCTGCTGAACTATTTGACCGCTCAAGGTCACCTAGTTCCTTTTCTTTATCTGAACTCCCCATGGAATGCATATCAAGATCACGATCAAACTTTTGCCACCTGTCTTTCACCAGTTCCATTTTGGAAATATTCCCTGAAAGGCACTTGAAATTCATTTGCTTCACGTTTTCACCAACAGCCTTAGTTTTCTCCACTAGGTGGCGTTTGCTTTTTTCTCCCAGATTTAAATGACTTGCTTTAGTTTTCTCCGCTTTAGTTTTCTCCACTAGGTTTTCAGCCTGAACTGAGAAATCATCACATTTCTTACACAACTCTTTTGTTTGCTGAAGCTCTAATGATACATTTTCCAAGTTTTTGAAGGAACGGTTTATTCCAAAGGGGTGATTCAAGCCACATGTCATCACATTTCTGAGGCTCACTCAGGACAGACCCCAAAACACTGATCCTTTTAAAAACTGCATCAGGCACACTATCCCCTCTTTGGGACAGATCCTCTGTTGCCTGTAATTCCTCTTCAAGTTTCTGCAACGGAATCTTCATCTCTTCTACTTGCTGTTCTAAGTCTCGCTTAGACTCTTCTAGCTCCTGAACTCTTTTCACAACATCATCCTTGGAGCTGACCAAATCTTCCATTTCTGTACACAGCTGTTGGTTAACTCTTTCTAGTTCAACCTTACACTCTAGAGCTTCCTCCAAGGAGCGAGCCAAGAACAGGGCTTTGCTCTCGTTATCACGCGCCTCCGTTTTTGCACGGTCGCGTTCTGCATATTTTGCAGACACAGTCTTTTCCTCCCCAAGCATCTGATCAAACTTCTTTTTCACATCTTCAACACTCTCTAATGAACCAACGCTTTCTTCCATGTTTTTTTCATATCTGCTATCTGAGCTTGCAATGTTGCGACTTGCTCTGATAGGTTTTTCCTCTTTTAATTGTTCCAGGAAGCCATTTTTCACATCTTCCATTTGTTTGAGCTTTGTGCTAAAACTCAGCCTTTGACACCTCTCTTCCTGTAAGAGTTTTTGCGTGTCTTGCAGCTGCGATTCCAAGATAGAAAAATCTTCCGCAATTTCTCTAGATTTGCTGTCTGCTTGAGAAAGCTGATTTGTGACACTGTCCAACTCAACCTGCAATCGGTTTGCCTTCTCTGACAGCTTAGCACACACTCGGTCACCTTCTGACACCTTGACTTGCGATTCCTGCAGCTGTGCCTCTACTTTTTTTCTCTTGTGTTCAGAATCTCCTTTTCCCTGCAGAAGAGCCTTCACCTCATTGGCTAGTTTCTGGGAATGAGACTGTAATTTTGCCACACAGGCTTCTTTCTCCTTTAACTGCTGCTGGACACGTTGGGCTTCATCTTTCCAACTTTCACAGTCCGCACGCAATTCATCTACCACATTGCTCAAAGTAGTGAGCTCATACACAGTACTCAGTAATTTAGCCTCTCTTTCACTTTTCTCCTTGTCGCTGAGAGACAATGTCGTTTTCAGAGCGACATTCTGTTCTTGCGCCCCCTGCAGGTCTATTTTGGTAGCTTCCAAAGACTGAAGACTTTTTTCCAGCTGATTACGCAACTCCAACATTTCACACATACTTTGCTTCTGCAAAGTCTGAATTTCAATTTCCTTTTCCATAAGGATGGTATCTTTCTCCATTATAGTCTCTCTGCGTTTGTGCAACTCGGAAAAAAGAAGAGCAGTGGATTCTTCCCACTGGAACACCTGAGCCTGCACGTTTCTATGCTCCATCCTAAGCAACTCCAGGGCTCGTTCCTTTTCTTGCATTTTCCGTTGCAAGGCATCCAACTCAGCCCTGCACACATACTCGGTTTCCTCCAAACCGATGACCTCCATTGGCTGCTGGCGTCTCTGCTTCCAGCCTGCCATGCTCTCTTGGTGAGCCTTTTGTTGAGCTGCAAAGCTCCGCTGTTTCAGCATCTCCCCCATTTTGAGTTTACTTTTCATCTGAGCACACTGCGTCTCCATAGCAGTTTCATCAGTGTTGCTAGGGACAACAACCTTCCTCTTTAGTAGACTTTCTTTAGGCATGGATGGGGCTGGTTCAGACGGTAGTATCCCCTCCATCCATAGAATCCGGTCTCTCATTTCATCTATCTTTGCATTTTTCAGGCGTTTTGATCGCCCCCATCTTCAATAACTCCACAAACAAATTTTTCACAGTCCAGCAAAAAAATTTTTTAAGACCACTGTCTCTTTAAATCTTAGTAGTTTTTTCTCTCTCTTGCAAGATCTCTTTTCCTGCGCACACAGTTTGTGCAGTCCCTTGCACCAGACACAACAAAGTTCATCAAAAATTTTGAGACCCCCGTCTCTTTAAAACACGTTTTTTTCTCTTTCAGGATCTTCTCTCCTGCACACATAGATTGTGCAATCTCGTGCACCAGACAAAGTTCCTCAAACATATGCACTTCCTTGCAGGGATCTCTGCTTCTGCCCACTGCATACCTCCACCATATGTAAGGGATTAGCTCGGTGGTAGGCGTGGATGACCCCTTGGGGGGGTGCGTTTTCACAGAGAGATAGCCGAGCAGTGGTTGCAAACAACACCTTGTTTTATTCATGCAATTTACTTCACACAATTGCAAGCCTTAAAACAGCCAAATTAAAATAAAACAAAAGAAATCCTTGCCACTGTGGGCGGCTACCTTCTCACACACTGGAACCTATCTAATGAAGTCTGTCCCCAACCTACTGTTGGGCAGACTTGGCTGGTCATACAGCAGACTCTCAATAGTCCATGTTTTATCTCTTCACATGGCAAACAGTTCATTTTACATGTCCCTTTGTTTTCTTCATATGGAACATGTCCCTTTGTTTTCTTTCCACATAGAAAAACAGTCCATGTCCTCACCTTTGAGAAGTCTTCACACTTGTTTATCGAAACAATAATAGGGCACAGATTAACCTGGCAGATCTATTCCCAGACGACTGCTACCTTGACACTTTGATCTTAATGGCTGATCCTAAATGAGAGCCATATGTCCATCGTTGTTCGGTGATTTCATCTTATCTAGTCCACATACCCTCGGCACTTTATCTTTTCTTGATTCCCAACAGGATAACCTATATGTACACTTACTCACTATCTGTGTAGACAATTGACTGGGAAATTTTCATTATAACCAGCATTTTACTCACTAAAGTCACACTTCATGCACGGCTTTTGTCCCTTCTATCACGAGAAGTATTAATTCTCAACAACAACTTTTGGACCCAATGGCCTCTCTTCTACAAAAATTGTTTTTAAACCAAGATAAGTACGATTGACGCTGTCTATCTTTGATCCCCAAATCTGGATTTCTAAGATTGATTCTGTCTAAATACACCTTTTTTGCTGGACCCTGAAGAAGCGCATAATGCGAAACGCGTAGCTCCAGCAATATCCTTATAGATTTGTAAATTGTGTATAAGACATTGACGTGTTGAACTTACATATGCTCAAATTACGTACTTAATGTTTTTATTACATGTTTAAATAAAGATATATATATTTTTTTAATATATGTGTGTTGTTGACTACTCCTATAAACATATGCATATCTGATGATTTGTAGAGGCACATTTAAACCCCCCCCCCCCTTTCTAGGACATAGCTTGACCGACTCCTCTGGTTAATCTGTGCCCTATTATTGTTTCGATAATATACATGGGGGAAGGTGCCAATATAATTTCTGTTTAAACAGGCCCCCACTTCCCCTTCCATACAAATTTTTCCCTCTTCACACTTGTTTACCCTCCTTAGCGCACATCACTTCAGGGGGTCTTCTCCCATGCTCACCAGCTTGTCGGGAGGCACTCATCTGTCTGTCCTCCTCTCCCAGCCCACATGGCGACAGGAGGCAGCAGTCCTTCTCCCAGGCTTCCTCAGCGTCGGGAGGCACACATCCGTCTGTCCTCCTCTCCCAGCCCACATGGCGACAGGAGGCAGCAATCAATAGGACTTCCTTTGGACAAATTATAGAGGCCTTCATTTCCTCATTCTGAACAGCTGAAGTCTGTTCAACTTCCTGCTGGCTAGCTCTGTAGCCAACACCATATAGTAATTAGTGAACTTTCTAAATCAGGTGGAAATTGTAACGTTCATGCGTTTTTGTTAGTGGATGGATTTACAGCTGCAGAATTATTACACTCAGTAGCCTTGTAGAGAATCTGTTGAACAAACATATCCAACTCTCAGGACTTCATCACCGTGTACAGCCTGTTATATACCATATATATATTAATAGATGTTTAATGAAGGGATAGAATATATGAGGATGTATAGATGAGAGACAGGCTATTGTATGGTGAGCACTAGAAGTAGTATTAGGAGAGTTGCAGATGATGGTAAGCAGATAGGTTCTGATGTCAAGTATAGTGCAGATGGTAAGAGGACACAGATGGAGAATACTTAGACAGAGTAACCTAGTGCAAGGATAGTTGAAGGTAGTCCCAAGAGCTAACAGTCTATGCAGATGATAGTGAATAGATAGATACAGATAGTCTTGGTAATTGCAGTAGATGACAGTAGGAGATTGGTTAGTAAGAATCCCCTGTGGGGTACTTATCACTTAGATAGGTTAGTAGTAACAGTGTCCATTGGAGAGAGGTGATCCCGTAGCGAGATACGGATCACCAGCGAGGTTTCCGGCTTCAGTTCAGCAAGGGAGAATGTCAGCAGCTCCGACTTCACAGGAGTAGGTGCGATGAACATGTGGTTTGAACGAGCGATGAGTGAGAGCAAACCGGCGATTGAAATAGCCGCTCATAGCGGCGCTCGGCAATGATGTCATCCGGTCTTAAAGGTATATGCGTCTCTTGTTACACAAGATGGGACGCAATTAGCAGAGGAGAAATATGGAGACAAGGGTACCAGAGGTACCAGAACATTACAGTACCCCCCCCTTAAGGCCGGCTCCGGAAGGCCTCTAGAACTGTTTTTTCCGGATATTTCGAGTGGAAATTGCGAATCAGTCTAGGGGCATGTATATCGGAGGTATCCAGCCAGGTGTCATCTTGGGGCCCATAGTTCTTCCATCGTACAAGATACTGGAGTCTTCTTCTATTGAAACGGGAATCCAAAATTTCTTTTATCTCAAATTCTTCTCCACCTTCCACTTGTACAGGAGGTGGAGGTGAGATAGTAGGCCTTATTCCTTGGTTAGGAACATGGGGCTTCAGTAGAGACACATGGAAGACAGGATGTATCTTGAGGTCTACTGGCAATGTGAGTTGTACTGCAGCCTTTCCAATAAGCTTCTCTATTGGAAAAGGTCCCAGAAATAGAGGTCCAAGTTTTTTACTAGGGATTTTTAGTCTCAGATTTTTTGTAGAAAGCCAAACAAGATCCCCAATGGCATATTGGGGAGAGGGTTTCCTACGGAGGTCGTAGTACTTCTTTTGTTGGCTATGAGCATGGGATATGGTATTGTTGAGTAATCCCAGAGAATCCTTTATCTGGGCAAGATAATCAGATGCCACTGGATTACTTGATGGCAAGATACGTGGAGGAAGGAGTGTGGGATGAAACCCATAATTCAGGTAAAACGGACTTTGCTTAGTAGTGCTATGAGTCGCGTTGTTATAGGCGAATTCCGCCAGCGGGAGGAGATCTGCCCAATCGTCCTGTAGATACGAAGTATAGCAACGCAGGTACTGTTCAATGCACTGGTTAACTCTCTCTGTCTGTCCGTTGGTCTGAGGGTGGTAGGGAGAAGTAAGGTTACGCTCTATTCGCAGTATCTGACATAGAGCTAGCCAAAACTTTGAGATGAATTGTGAACCACGGTCAGACAGCAGTGTTTTTGGAATACCATGTAACTTAAAGACATGTTTCACAAGTAATTCCGCTGTTTGTTTGGATGAAGGTAGTTTTCGGATAGGAGTGAAATGTGCCATCTTGGTCAGATGGTCCACTGACACCAAGATGGTGTTGAATCCTTTGGAAGGTGGTAATTCCACTATGAAGTCTAAGGATACCACTTCCCACGGAACCTGGGGTATCGGTAAACTACAAAGTAACCCCGATGGTTTCGTGTTGTCAATTTTAGACCTTGCACAGATATCACAAGATGAAACAAACTTTTTTACGGTTGTCTTCATGTCTGGCCACCAAAATTGCCTAGTGAGTAGATTGAGAGTTTTAGTCATACCCATATGTCCTGCCATAGGTACATCATGCGACAATTCTAAGATCTTGGTTCGCATAGTAGGGGGTATGTATAATTTATCGTTGTAGTAGAGGAAGCCTTCTGCGTCAGTAGTTAGTTGTGGTGGAGGTGAGTCCAATCCTATGCTGTGCAAAATCTCCTCCTTCAGGGAGCGAACGACTCCTATAATACGTTCAAGTGGTATTATAGGAACTGAGGGAACCTCAGTACAATCTTTCTCGGCTAGTCGTGAGAGTGCATCCGCTTTTTTATTTTTGTCTGCGGGCGTGTAAGTCACTAAAAAATTAAATCTCAGAAAGAATAACGACCACCGTACCTGCCGGTGGGAAAGAGTTCTATTAGTTTGAAGGTATTGAAGGTTTTTGTGATCAGTATATATCAGAATTGGCAATTGAGTGCCCTCAAGTAGATGTCGCCAATTCTCTAACGCCAGTTTTATGTCTAATAACTCCTTCTCACCTACTGGGTAGTTCACCTCGGGGCTACTTAATGACTTTGAGAAGAAAGCAACTTGGTGAAGAGGTGAGGTGTTTGTTGGTCGTTGTGAGAGAACTGCTCCTACTGCCATATTAGACGCATCTACCTCCAAGATGTATTGAAGGGATGGGTCTGGATGGCATAGTATGGGGGCAGTAGTAAAGCTTGATTTCAGCAGAGAGAATGCTCCATTTGCTTCTTTTGACCAATTAAATGGTTTCTTCGTGCTTATAAGTTGTGTGAGAGGTTTCACAATCGCAGAGAAGTTCTTAATGAATTTCCTATAGTAGTTAGAGAATCCTAGGAACCTTTGTAATGCTTTGCGAGTGGTTGGCACAGGCCAATCCAGAATGCAGGATATTTTGCTCATGTCCATTTTGATTCCACTTTTAGATATAATATATCCTAGGAATAGTACTTCCTCTTTATGAAACAAACATTTCTTTGATTTAACATATAAGTTATGTGCAAGTAGTCTTGACAACACAAGTCTCACATGTTTTATGTGCTCAGGTAAGAAATGAGAATAGATAAGTATATCGTCCAAATATACTACCACACAAACATCAAGCAAGTCTCGGAATATTTCATTTATAAACCGTTGGAAGGCTGCGGGAGCATTACATAGCCCAAATGGCATTACAAGGTACTCAAACAGTCCGTATCTGGTTCTGAATGCCGTCTTCCATTCATCCCCTTTACGGATTCGAATTAAATTGTATGCCCCTTTTAGGTCCAATTTTGAAAAGAAAGAAGCCCCACGCACCTGTTCGATAAGTTCAGGAATAAGAGGTAAAGGATAACGATCCTTTATTGTGATGGCATTTAATTGTCTGAAATCAATGATAGGCCTAAGGCTAGAGTCCTTATTGCGGACGAAGAAGAGCCCAGCAGCAGTGGAGGAAGTAGAAGGTCGGATGAATCCTTTTGCCAAGTTCTCATCCAGATACTCCTTAAGATGAGAGAGTTCATCCTGTGAGAGAGGATAAACATGTCCGAAAGGCAACTTGCTATTAGGGAGTAGATCGATACAACAATCATAGTCCCTATGGGGAGGTAGCATTTGAGCGTTTTTCTCAAGGAAAACCTCCGATAAATCCTGATAACACTTGGGAATAATGTCATCCGGCAGTACAGACAGGATCCTATCATGTGTGGGGAGGTTACACGTCGTCTCACAATAGTGAGAAGAGAAGGCTAACGTTCTTGTTTTCCAATCGATGATTGGTTGATGTATGTGTAACCAGGGAAGTCCCAAAATGATTGGAAAATGTGGTGAAGTTAATACATCAAAGGTGGTGGTCTCCACATGAGACTCGTCAGCAGTTACAAGGAGTGCCTGTGTCTGACTGGTGATAGGACCAGAGGATAAAGGGGTACCGTTAATAAAACTAACGGAGACAGGTTTGGGTTTTGAAACAATAGGTATTTTATTAAGGAAGACAAAACAAAGGTCAATGTAGTTTCCACAAGATCCGGTGTCAATCATAGCCTTGGTGGTGATCCTAGTTTGGTCCCACTGCAATGTTAATTGAACAAAAAGATAAGGATTAGAAAAGGAAGTTGTGAGTCCCCCTAGCAAGACATCTGAACACTCACCCTCTTTTCTACGGACAAGAGGACAGCCGTTTACCAAATGATTCGGGGATGCGCAGTACATGCAAAGATGTTCGGTTTTCCTCCTGGCACGTTCAGAAAGGGTCAGAGGTGGGCGTATCATTCCTACTTCCATAGGAGTAGGGTCAGCAGGCAACATCCGAGAAGGACTGGAAAATGGTGAGCCCATCTTCTCAGCCTTTCTTTCTCGTAGTCGTCTGTCAATATTGATACTGGTCTGTATCAGTCCCTCTAGAGTGCCAGGTAAATCCGCTCGGGCGAGCTCGTCTTTAACGGCCTCAGATAGGCCGAGTCTAAACTGCGTTCGCAAAGATGTGTCGTTCCACCCTGAATCAGGGGACCATCTTTTAAAATTCGCCACGAAATCTTCAACAGGTCTCCTTCCTTGTTTTAAGGCCCGTAATTGGGTATCAGCGGTACTCTGCTTGTTGGGGTCTTCATATAAACTAGCAAGTTGTGCTAGAAATAAGGGATAAGAATTAAGGAGTGGATCATCCTTTTCAAAGAGAGCATCTGCCCAGGCCCGGGGTTCACCCGTTAAATAGGAGATGATGGTACAAACCTTAATTTGGTCAGTGGTGTAGGTTAGAGGTTTTAACAAAAAAAACAATCGACATGCGTTTTTAAATTCACGGAATTTGCGCCGATCACCAGAAAACACTATAGGAGGGTTTATCTTAGGCTCACGGGGCTGAGCAGCAGGAGGCTGTGTGAGACGGCCAAGCTGCTGTCTCAAGGTCTGATTTTCATTTTGTACCTCTGTAAGCGCAAGGATCAATGCATCTACTTGCTGTTTTAATTGTAGTACATGAGTGGATAATTCTGCTGAATCCATATTTTTTTTAAAGGCTCGTTCAATCTGTAACGTTCATGCGTTTTTGTTAGTGGATGGATTTACAGCTGCAGAATTATTACACTCAGTAGCCTTGTAGAGAATCTGTTGAACAAACATATCCAACTCTCAGGACTTCATCACAATGTACAGCCTGTTATATACCATATATATATTAATAGATGTTTAATGGAGGAATATATGAGGATGTATAGATGAGAGACAGGCTATTGTATGGTGAGCACTAGAAGTAGTATTAGGAGAGTTGCAGATGATGGTAAGCAGATAGGTTCTGATGTCAAGTATAGTGCAGATGGTAAGAGGACACAGATGGAGTATACTTAGACAGAGTAACCTAGTGCAAGGATAGTTGAAGGTAGTCCCAAGAGCTAACAGTCTATGCAGATGATAGTGAATAGATAGATACAGATAGTCTTGGTAATTGCAGTAGATGACAGTAGGAGATTGGTTAGTAAGAATCCCCTGTGGGGTACTTATCACTTAGATAGGTTAGTAGTAACAGTGTCCATTGGAGAGAGGTGATCCCGTAGCGAGATACGGATCATCAGCGAGGTTTCCGGCTTCAGTTCAGCAAGGGAGAATGTCAGCAGCTCCGACTTCACAGGAGTAGGTGCGATGAACATGTGGTTTGAACGAGCGATGAGTGAGAGCAAACCGGCGATTGAAATAGCCGCTCATAGCGGCGCTCGGCAATGATGTCATCCGGTCTTAAAGGTATATGCGTCTCTTGTTACACAAGATGGGACGCAATTAGCAGAGGAGAAATATGGAGACAAGGGTACCAGAGGTACCAGAACATTACAGAAATGTATCTCCTGCCTGTGACTACATTCCCAGATTTACCTGACTTCCTGTCACACAGTGTAAATTTGCTGTCCCCTCAAAATAACTCAACACACAGCCATTAATGTCTAAACCGCTGGCAACAAAAGTGAGTACACCCCTAAGTGAAAATGTCCAAATTGGGCCAAGTTAGCCATTTTCCCTCCCCGGCGTAATGTGACTCGTTAGTGTTACAAGGTCTCAGGTGTGAATGGGGAGCAGGTGTGTTAAATTTGGTGTTATCACTCTCTCATACTGGTCACTGGAATTTCAACATGGCACCTCATGGCAAAGAACTCTGAGGATCTGAAAAAAAAATTGTTGCTCTACATAAAGATGGCCAAGGCTAAAAGGAGATTGCCAAGACCCTGAAACACAGTGACCAAGACCATACAGCGGTTTAACAGGACATGTTTCACTCAGAATAGTCCTCGCAATGGTCGACCAAAGAAGTTGAGTGCACATGCTCAGCGCCATATCCAGAGGTTGTCTTTGGGAAATAGACATTTGAAGGGGTGGGGGGTGGGGGATCAGCCTGTCAGTGCTCAGACCATACGCCACACACAGCATCAAATTGGTCTGCATTGCTGTTGTACCAAAGAAAGCCTTTTCTAAAGATGATGCACAAGAAAGCCTGCAAACAGTTTGCTAAAGACAAGCAGACTAAGGACATGGATTACTGGAACCATGTCCTGTGATCTAATGAGACCAAGATAATTTTTTTGGTTCAGATGGTGTCAAGCGTGTGTGGCGGCAAGGAGGTGAGGAGTACAAAGACAAGTGTGTCTTGCCTACAGGCAAGCATGGTGGTGGGAGAGTCTTGGTCTGGGGCTACATGAGTGCTGCCTGCACTGGGGAGCTACATTTCATTGAGGGAACCTTGAATGCCAACATGTACTGTGACATACTGAAGCAGAGCACTATCCCCTCCCTTTGTAGACTGGGCCGCAGGGCAGTATTCCAACATGATAACTAGCATCTGTGGGGCATCCTCAAATGGAAGGTGAAGGAGCACAAGGTCTCTAACATCCACCAGCTCCGTGATGTCAGCATGGAGGAATGGAAGAGGACTCCAGTGAAGCTCTGGTGAACTCCATTCCCAAGAGGGTTAAGGCAGTGTTGGAGAATATTGGTGGCCACACAAAATATTGACATTTTGGGCCCAATTTGGACCTTTCCACATAGGGGTGTACTCACTTTTGTTGCCCATGGTTTAGACATTAATGGCTGCGTGTTGAGTTAAATTGAGGGGATCACAAATTTACACTGTTATATAAGCTGAACACTCAATACTTTACATTGTAGCAAAGAGTCATTTCTTCAGTGTTGTCACATGAAAAGATATAATAAAATATTTACAAAAGAGGTGTACTCACTGTAAAGCCATGTATAATATTTATTTGATCTAATATTTTTGAAATGTTTTATGTTTCATAATTGATTCAAGGAATAGGTTAATTAATGTGTGCTCCTGTATATAATACCTCAAAATGAATATACTAAGCTTAGAAATGTAATTAATTTTTTTTTTTTTTTCATGCTGAACCTTTATATGAGTTCAATGCCAAGCAGTTCCCTGGTATTATGCAGTGGAAATAAGACCTTCCTTTGTTATGGGCAATGATAGGGAAATGCTTTCCCCATTAGACCAATAGAAGAGTGGAGCAGTTCTTTTCAAAATATGCAGCATTATCTCCTCCGGCTAAAAATTACAGAAGCATTGCTCACATTTTTGTTATGAATAAAAAGCAAACTGATAAGAACTGTCATTTCTTCGGTGCAGAATTGAAGATGTAATGGTTCTGATAGGTTGCTAGGGAAAACAGAAAACATTCTTGTTATCATGCTTTTATACAAAAGCCTCAAGAACAAAAATGTAATATATTACAGCTAGCCAACTCTTAGATATGTTGGCTTTATTAGTTTTCTCTTTTAATGCATTTTTTTTTTTTCATTTATTTTCACTTGATGAACCTACCAGTAACACACTTACTGCCCTAGAACAACACCCACTTCATGCTTTTTCGATGGAGGAACAGCATTGTAACTGTCACTGTCTAGAAAGCAAGAGTGTTAGCACTAAAGAACGTCTGTCCCCTTCCCCATTCACATGTTTAGGGGTGAGGTGTTCTGTAGTCCACAAGAGAACTGGGAACAATGCTAACTAATTAGCTGAGAGAGCAGCTCATTCAAATTCTGGCAGGATCAAAACGTTTCGAACAGCATAATTGAAATGTTTTCCATAGTATATTTAACAGACCAAAAAAGAGTAAAGGAGGAGTCCATATTTAGGGTTTTACCAGTGGCGGCTGGTGCTCCATGGGCCAGGGGGGCGGCTGACGGACCACACCATACCCCCCCTGGACCACATCAGCCCGCACACCATACCCCCTCCCCTGGGTCGCCGGCTCACTCACCATGTGGAGGGCAGGCAGGCAGCAGTGGCTGCAGCCGCTTCCCCTCAGTCTTCTGCGTTTCCTCCCTCCTCCTCCTCCTTGGCCAATGACATGGCTTCTCCTTTCAGACAATCGGGAAACGGGTCTCAGGACCTGCTTCCTGATTGGCCAGGAGGAGGATCCGTGTGGCAATAGCGAATATTCATTGTCACACAACTGGGGGGGGGGGGGGTTTCAGGGCGCAGTGCTCTGTGCCCCGAGCCCACCCTTTTTTGAAGCCTATTAGAGCCTCTGGCTCTAAAACCCCATTGGAATCCATGTGTCCGGCGCCCTGCATGTAGATTTAGGGGCCGGACGCATGGATGGGGGGGTGCCCCTGGGCCCCCAATGGACGGGCCGCCACTGGGTTTTACATACACTGAAAAATACAGTCTGAAGCAGGCTGATGACCTTACATTAAATGTTTTTGTTTTTTTTTGACTCTTGCAATTTTTTTATGGTTGGCAAATAAATGGAATTACTTGAAATGGAATAACTAATAACATGATGTAGCCAGGTGCTGGCTAAACTGCTTTGTCATTGTGGGACATTTTTAACATCAGTTGCAGTGAGTCTATTCCCCTCCAGTGGACAGTGTGTCATCATCTCCTGAAGGCAGAGATCCCACATGAGAGTGAAGGATCTTGGGATAAGTAGTCCAAGGAGCCACGATTTGCACTGGAGTCAGACTGTTGCGTACTACAAGTTTCAACCTGCTGGGAGGAAGAGATGAATGCTGGGAGAGGAGATATATAGCCTGGTCTGGGGAGCAGTCTGCCTCTTGGGACCATGGCCTTCAGCTGTCAGCAGAGGCCCAGACAGTCAGGGAAATACAAGACAGTGCTGCAGCCTAGGCAGTGGGGAGAGTCTCCAGCGGGTTTATGCGGATGCACCCATCATCGTCAGCTTTCTGTTGGTCCAGTGACAATCAGGGAGTCACTCTCGTCTTCACCAGCACAGATCCTGCTGAATCCCAGCGGTGTAAGGCAATGGTCCTCAACCCTGGTCCTCAGGGCCCACTAACAGGCCAGGTTTGCAAGATAACTAATAAAAAAACAGGTGATATAATTTGCTGCTCAGTGATTGCAGTACTCTAGTCTGCATCTCCCCAAGGTAATACTTAAAATCTGGCCTGTTAGTGGGCCCTGAGGACCGGAGTTGAGGACCACTGGTGTAAGGTATGCAGATTCTGGTTGCAGATTCTTCAGGAGCCTGCTCCGGTTCCGCGATCCCCCACTATTTCCTTGAGCCTGGTTTTGTCTGGATTAGTGAGTGGGCAGAAGTCCACTCTCTTTCACCTCAAGAGACACTGCATGCAGACACCTTTACCCTATTTCCCTTCACTAAAGTTCTAACTCGGAGATACTTAATAAGCTAGCTGAGGACACAGATCATCTGCAACACAAGGACTCCTCCACTCTTTCCTCCCCCTACCCACCACTTAAAGGTCTTTGTGCACAGTATCTGCACACATTAAGGGGAACTCTTCTCAAAAGATCTAGCGTTGTTGTTCTGATAACTTGTGGTTCCATAATTGTGTCACAGAGTTTAATAGGCCCATCACGCCATGGGGTCAAAGGAGGTAGTCTCATATAAAAAGTCATTCTCCTTTCTTTTATACCTGTAGTCATATGCTCTTTCAGATTCTACTGGTTGCTTTAATTCAATTTACTGTAATTCTTTATGCATTGCATGCCTGTTTTATACAGTATTTGCTAAGAGTAAGAGTTTAACACTAAAATAATATTTGTCTAAGCCATATTGTTCTATCTGTTCAAGGTTGTAAAACCTTGGATTGAGAGTAACTTGGTTTGAGAGCATTTTGCAAGACAAGCAAAATTTTTAAATACATTTTGACTTGATCAACCAGCGATGTCTTGATATACAGTAGCATTATGTCACAACTGAGTATAAAAGAGAAGAGAGGCGCCTCTAAGTGTAGCAATATGGTTACATTTAGTGAAGGTCCAACATTTAGCAACTTACATGGTTGATGATTAAAACAGGCCCATCTAAGTAGGCAGGCATCTGGGGTAAAGCTGCCCACATAGACCGTCCTCCTCACCGCCATCGACGTCATCCCTTCCATGCTGCGCTCCATGAGTGCTTCAAGCCTCACTTTCAGACCGCTCCACTGCAGAGTGGTCTTCCCGGTCACGACTGCAGACTGATAGCAGTGAGAGCCGGCGGTGGGGAGGACGGTCTATATGGACAGCTTTACCCCCGGATGCCTGCATACTTAGATGGGCCTGTTTTAATCATCAACCATGTGAGTTGCTAATTGTTGTACCTTCACTAAATGTAACCATATTACTACATTTAGAGGCGCCTTTCTTCTCTTTTATACTCATAATTCTCTTGTGGAGGCCCCATTTGTGAATGGACATTTTATAGTTACACAACCTATCACATTGCTATAATCTTTGTATCTGGACTATAAACTGAAGGATTTATGAAGAAATGGTTGTGGAACAAATTATTTGAGTTTCCATTATTTCTTATGGAGAAATTCCCTTTGATATAAGAGTGCTTTGGATTACAAGCATGTTTCCATAACGAATTATGCTCGCAATCCAAGGTTTTACTGTACTTGGTTACTTTGTCGCAGTCTGGTGTCTATGTAATAACATTGTCATTTGAAATATGTCCAAACCCAGGGTGTCAGGTGTCAGGAGGCTTGCAAGGTCAGGACAAGCTTTGGGGTCAGTCATCTTCCAGCATCCCTCACGGGGCTGGCGCTACAATGAAAAAAACTAGTTTTAGTCATTTTGCGAACATTACTTTATAGCGTATATATGAATACAATCATCAGTGAATAATGTGCCAAATCATGCACTGTAATAACTTAGATATCCAAGGCACCAGCGCCACGAACCAACACCCTAAGAGAAAATCTTTTTCTTTATGGCTAGTGACACCTGCTGGTGGATTTCAAAGTTCGATATTCACACTAACCAAATACTTAACCATTGCATGGTGAAGTTAAAGGGGGTTTACCCCCCCCCCCCCCAGCTGCATATACTCCCACACATTTTACCAATGGTACCAGGGAAAGTCTTTTTTTGCCCATTTTTTTCTAACTCCATTTAACCATTTTCCTGGGTTTAATTGTTTCAAACAGACAGCCTCTAAAGCCATAATATAATCTCTGCATGAGTCAGTCTGTTTGGCTGACTTCTGCTGCATTTCAATAGGGAGTACACAATACTCTTTTTAGGAGGAAATGGAATGCTCCAACCTGTCACTGACTGGCATCTGTCTTCTTATGCTGGACAGCAATTGAGTTTTTATAATTTCCACACTATTTCCATGCAGGCCTCAAATCTTGTTTCTGGATCCTTGCATTCTGCAAAAGAATGCAACCTGTTTTTCTTTCTCACAAAGAAAATATCCATCGTGTTACCTCTGTTTTCCCTGGATGATCAGCAGAATTTCCATAGCTGGGGAACTTATGAGATATTTCAGGTTGTATTGTGTGTGTGTCCTAATGCCTTTCATTCTGATGTTCCTGTATGTCTACTACATTACTATACAGTAGGTGTATGGAATTCTCTGCTGTTTCTTTGAAAGAACTTGGTACTCTTCCAGTCTTTGTTTTACATTGAGGGTCGCCTTCACTCTCTCCCTATAGACTACTATTGAAAGGGCTGCTTTATTATGGACCTCCCTTTCCCTGAACTCATGGGTTATGGGCAGGGCTTTTTTTCTGCTGGACTGGAGATCTGGGGGGGGGTTAGCAGACAGGAGAGGTAGGGGTATTTTAGCAGAGAGGAGAGCTGGGGGGGGGGGGGATTTGTGGAGAGTGAGGGGAGGGGGGTTTATCATAGAGGAAAGGTAGGGGAGTTATTTGTGCAGAGAGAAGGGGGGGGGGGGATTTTAGCAGAGAGGGGAGCTGGGGGGGGGGGGATTTTAGCAGAAAGGAGAGCTGGGGGATTTTAGAAGGGAAGATAGCTGGGGGGCTTTAGCAGAGAGAAGAGGTGGGGGGGGGGGACTTTAGCAGAGAGGATAGCTGGGTGGGATTTTAGCAGAGAGGAGAGGTGGGGGGATTTTAGCAGAGAAGAAAGCTGGGGGGGGCAGGGATTTTACCAGAGAGGAGAGCTGGGGGGGGATGTGTGCAGAGAGGAGAGCTGGGGGGGTTATTTGTACAGAGAGGAGATCTGGGGGGGGGGTAGCAGACAGGAGAGGTGGGGGGGATTTTACTAGAGAGGAGAGCCGGGGGAATTTTACCAGAGAAGAGAGCTGGGGGGAATTTGTGGAGAGCAGGGGGGATTTTAGCAGATAGGACAGCTGGGGGGAGCATAGCAGAGAGGGGAGCTGGGGGGGATTGTAGCAGAGAGGAGAGGTGGAGGTCAAGAAAGGTCCAGAAACAAAGGCCTGTTTTAACTCATAAAATGAAGAGACAACTTCTGAAGGCCACTCCTTGGCATTCGCACCCTTCTTGGTCAAGGTGTCAGGAAGGACATTCCAGCAGACAGAATGGCTCTTCTAGACAGCTTCCTGTGCATAGGCTAATCCGTATTCCTGTTCATGCTAATAGAAATTGTGCAAGTGCTCACGCACAGGGGCATGCATTCCTGTTGCTCCCATTGGCGCCATGGGGGCTATTTAAACTGAGCCTGTGTTGTGCTTCAGTGCTGTCTTGTGTACAGCGTTCCCGTGCATACCGGCTACCTGTAAATCTGCATCTGACTACTGTTACTAACCTGGCTTTTCTTGACTTCTCCTGAACTCTGCATGCATTGATCCCAGCTTGCCTTTGACCACGCTTCTGTCTACACATCTGCACCCGATCTGTCTGCCTGTGTATGATCCGGTTTGTCTGACTCTGCTCGATCTACTGACGGCCTCAGCCTGCTCCTGTCTCTTGCTCAGTGGTGTCCGTACGGCACTCCTGCTCTGCTGCGATATACTGACAGCCTCAGTCTGCTCCTGTTTCCTGCTGAGTGGTGTCCATACAGCACTCCTGCTCCGCTGCCATCCACTAACGATCTTCCCCTGCTTAATCCCGATAGTCCATCCAGCCTAGCTTCTATCAAGACCAATAAGAACTCATGCCATCTGCACTCCTGTGCTACCTGTCTGCTCTTTCAGGGGCCCAGATTCAGAGGTGTAGGAGAGGCCTTCCTCATCGTATCAGGCTCTTCCACCAGGTACGTGACACAAGGTGATAATCGGCACAGCTATGGAAGAGTAATTCCTAATAAACTGCCTGTAAAAATTTGTGAATCCAAGAAAACGTTGTGTCGGCTTGAGCCTGGCTGGGAGAGGCCAGCCAGTTCCTAATGGCCAAAACCTTTCCAGGATCCATACGAAGACCCAACTAAGAGACAAAACAGCCTAAAAAGAGGACCTCAGAACATTCAAAAGAACACTTTTCCAACTTGGCATAAAGATTATTCTCTCTAAGGCCCTGGAGTACAATCCAGATTGGTTTCTGTGAACAATCAGGTTTTCAGAAAAGATGACAACGTCATCCAGATAGATGACCACAAATTGATATAGCAGATCTCTGAAGATTTAGTTGACAAAGTTTTGGAACACAGCCAGGGTATTACACAGACCAAAGGGCATAAGCAAGAATTTGTAATGTCAATCTCTAGTGTTAAATGGAATTTCCCATGAATCGCCTTCCCGTATCAGGATTAGATTGTATGCACCCCTGAGATCCAACTTCGTAAAAATGGAGGCACCTTTCAATCTGTCAAACAGTCACCACGTTCAAGCCTCGATAGTCAATGCAGGGTTTTAAAGTACCATCTTTCTTGGCAACAAAAAAGAACCCTGCTACTGCAGGCGAAGAGGGTTTCCGGATTAATCCTTTTTCTAGATTTCCAGCAACATACGATGGCCTGGGTCTCTGGGATGGACAGAGCGTAGGCACGACCCCTAGGCAGAGTTTCTCCAGGAACAAGGTCAATAGCACAATTAAAGGACCTGCGAGGAGGAAGCACCTCAGCTGATTTTTTTGCAGAATACCTCCCGGAAATCACTATATGCAGCGGGAAGAGCAGAAGACACTGATGTGGTGGCAACAAAAAGTCTCTCCTTTGGGGCAACCTTGAGTAGGCAGGACGAGAAACAAGAGGATTCCCAAGCCAGGATCTGCCCAGCAGTCCAGTCAGCATGTTGAGAATGGAGCTGTAACCAAGGAAGTGTAACGCTCCTGCGATTTATGTATGATGTGGATTTTCAGCTGCAGAAATATTCCACTTCAGTAGTCATGTAGAGAAACGCTGAGACACCAATCCCAACTCCCAATGACTCATCATGTGTGGATGATCTCAATTCAGCAAGTAAATACACACACTCAATAAGATGTTTCCTAGAGTGACTTATGTATATAGTAACACAGTGATGATAGGCTGAAGAGACAGGTTGGGTAGAGATTGTAGATGACAGACACTTGAAAGGAAATGTTCTTGAAAGTAAGATAGTAGCAGATGGGATGCAGATAGGTTTAGCAATCATGTATGGTAGCAGATGACAGAGTAGCAGGTGGACATACAAGAGAGATCAACCCAGTGCAAGAACAGGTGGTAGTAGGCTCAAGAGCTAGCAATCTTAGATAATGCAGATGTAGTAATAGTCCTTAGTATGCAGAGCTAGATAGTGTAAGCTTTAGTATGAAGGTTATAGAGGTTTCCCCTGTGGGGTACTTATCACTAATAGCAATGTAGCAGAGGAGAGGTTCGGCAAGAGCGGATGATCCGGTAGCGGGATACAGGGATCAGCGCAGCGTGGTTCCGACAGCGAGGTATGCTTGCAAGCACGAGAGCTTCAAGACAGGTTAGCATCAAGGCACAAAGCAGTCTTGAACGAACACATGTGAGTGAGAGCCGGCGATCTAAATAGCCATCCAGTCCGGCGCTCAGTGATGACAGCATCAGTCTTAAAGGTGTATGCGCACCTTACCAAAAGAGAATGGTGGGGCGCATACACTTATGAAAGAGTAATTAGGGTACCCAAAGGTACCAGAACATTACAGTACCCCCCCCCCCCTTAAGGCCGGCTCCTGAAGGCCTCTGGAGCTGGTTTGTCTGGGTACTTCGCATGAAAATTGCGGATTAATCTAGAGGCATGTATGTCAGAGGTGTTTAGCCAGGTGTCGTCTTGGGGCCCATAGTTCTTCCATCGAACCAAGTACTGAAGTCTTCCTCTGTGGATACGAGAATCCAGAATCTCTTTTATCTCATATTCTTCTCCACCTTCAACTTGTACAGGAGGAGGAGGTGGGATAGTAGGCCTTATTCCTTGGTCAGGAACATGGGGCTTCAGTAGTGACACATGGAAAATGGGATGTATTTTGAGGTCTATTGGCAATGTAAGCTGTACTGCAGCTTTTCCAATAAGTTTCTTGATTGGGAAAGGTCCCAAGAACAGAGGTCCAAGCTTTTTGCTAGGGATTTTCAGTCTTAAATTTTTTGTTGAGAGCCAAACGAGGTCCCCGATAGCGTACTGAGGAGAAGGTCTTCTGCGAAGATCATAGTACTTCTTTTGTTGACTATGAGCATGTGCAATGGTAGTAAATGGTAGTAAATATTGCTCGATGCATTGGTTGACTCTTTCAGTCTGTCCGTTGGTCTGCAGATGGTAAGGAGAAGTGAGCTTCCGCTCGATCCGTAGTATGTGACATAGTTCTTGCCAGAACTTGGAAATAAATTGTGATCCACGGTCAGACAGAAGAGTTTTTGGGATACCATGTAACTTAAAGACATGTTTCATCAGGAGTTCTGCCGTTTGTTTGGACGAAGGTAGTCTGCGAATAGCAATGAAATGTGCCATTTTTGTCAGATGGTCCACTGACACTAAGTGGTATTAAATCCTTTGGAAGGAGGCAATTCCACTATAAAGTCCAAGGACACAACTTCCCATGGAGTTTGGGGTATTGGTAGACTGCATAGTAGACCGGATGGTCTCGTAGTGTCAATTTTGGACCTGGCACAGACATTGCATGAAGAGACGAATTTTTGTATAGATGTTTTCATGTCAGGCCACCAGAATTGCCTGGTAATCAGATTAAGAGTCTTTGTCATACCCATATGTCCTGCCATAGGCACATCATGCGATAATTCCAAGATCTTGGTGCGTATGGTAGGTGGTATGTAAAGTTTGTCGTTGTAGTAGAGGAAGCCTTCTGCATCAGTATTTAGTTGTGGTGGGGGTGAATCCAAACTTATACCATGCAAAACCTCTTCCTTCAAGGAACGGACAACTCCAATAATGCGTTTGTGAGGTATTATAGGAACGGAAGGGATTTCGAAGTAGTTTTCTTCAGTTAGTCGTGATAGTGCATCCGCCTTTTTGTTCTTATCTGCAGGTGTGTAGGTCACTAGGAAGTTAAACCTTAGAAAGAATAGTGACCATCGTACCCGTCGGTGAGAGAGAGTTTTGTTAGTCTGAAGATATTGGAGATTTTTATGGTCCGTGTATATAAGTATTGGTAATTGGGTGCCTTCGAGTAGATGTCGCCAATTCTCCAGAGCCAATTTTATAGCAAGCAGTTCCTTTTCACCCACGGGGTAATTTATCTCTGGACTGCTTAGGGATTTAGAAAAAAAGGCGACTGGATGAAGTGGTGAAGTGTGAGTTGGTCGTTGGGAGAGTATTGCTCCTACTGCCATGTTTGACGCATCTACTTCCAGAATGTATTGGAGGGATGGGTCTGGATGGCGTAGTATGGGAGCGGAAGTAAACCTTGTCTTTAACAGGTGAAAAGCTTTATTTGCTTCATCTGACCATTTGAATGGTTTTTTAATGCTAGTGAGCTGTGTGAGGGGTCTCACAATGGCAGAGAAGTTTCTGATGAACTTCCTGTAGAAATTCGAAAATCCGAGGAATCGCTGTAGCGCCTTGCGTGTGGTTGGTGTAGGCCAATCCTGAATGCAGGATATCTTACTCATGTCCATCTCGATTCCTGTTTTGGATATGATGTAGCCTAGAAACAGTACCTCTTCTTTATGAAACAAGCATTTTTTCAGTTTCACATAAAGGTTGTGTGCAAGCAATCTCGATAATACTAGTCTTACATGTCTTATGTGTTCAGACAGGGATCGTGAATATATAAGTATATCGTCCAGATATACCACAACACAGACATCTAGTAAGTCTCTGAAAATATCGTTTATAAATCGTTGAAAAACTGCAGGGGCGTTGCATAGCCCGAATGGCATTACAAGATATTCGAACAATCCGTATCTGGTTCTGAATGCAGTCTTCCACTCGTGTCCAGCACGGATTCAAATGAGATTGTATGCTCCTTTCAGGTCCAATTTTGAAAAATAGGTAGCTCCACGCACCTGCTCAATGAGCTCAGGGATAAGCGGTAGAGGATAGCGATCTTTTATTGTAATAGCATTCAATTGCCTATAGTCGATGATAGGCCTGAGACTTGAGTCATTATTGCGGACAAAAAAGAGTCCTGCTGCTGTGGAAGAAGTGGAAGGTCTAATAAAACCTTTCTTCAAATTCTCATCCAAATAGTCTTTGAGATGGGAAAGTTCATCCTGTGAAAGAGGATAAACATGACCGAACGGCAATTTGCTATTTGGGAGTAGATCAATGCTACAATCATAGTCTCGATGGAGAGGTAGTGCTTGAGCATTTTTCTCAAGAAAAACCTCAGAGAGATCCTGATAACATAGTGGTGCAATCTCATCTGTCACCACAGACAGGATCTTCCCGAAAGACGGGAGGTTACACGTACCCTCGCAATAGCAAGAGAGGAAGGCCAGGGTCCGTTCCTTCCAATCTATGGTTGGTTGATGTGTGTGCAACCAGGGAAGTCCCAACACAATGGGAAAGTGGGGTGAAGGTATTAGATCGAAGGTAGTGGTCTCCATATGAGACCCGTTAGTAGTGACTAGGAGTGCCTGTGTCTGATCAGTGATCGGACCAGAGGATAAAGGAACACCGTTAATAAGACTCACTGAGACAGGTTTAAGTTTAGAAATAATAGGAACTTTATTTAAAGCAGCAAAACGTATGTCAATATAATTTCCACAAGATCCTGTGTCAATCATGGCCTTAGTAGTAATCCTGTTCTGGTCCCACTGTAATGTTAAGCAAACAGAAAGGTAAGGGTTAGTGATTGAAGTTGTCAATCCCCCTAGGAGGACATGTGAACACTCACCCTTCTTTTTGTAGACTAGGGGACAGACGTTTATCTTGTGATCCGGGGATGCACAGTACAAGCAGAGATTACCAGATCGTCTTTTGGCTCTTTCCATAGTTGATAGAGGTGGGCGTATGGTTCCTACCTCCATAGGAACGGGGTCAACGGCCGAAATCCGAGAAGAACTGGATAATGGCATTCCCATTTTCTCAGCCTTTCTTTCTCGTAGTCTTCTATCTATGGTGATACTGAGTTGTATCAATGCATCCAGGGTTTTTGGCAGATCCGCTCGGGCGAGCTCGTCTTTAACAGCCTCTGATAGGCCAAGCCTAAATTGGGTTTTCAGAGATGCATCATTCCATTCTGAATCAAGGGTCCATCTCTTGAATTCTGCGACAAAGTCTTCTACAGGTCTCCTACCTTGTTTCAAGGATCTTAATTGAAGATCGGCAGTACTCTGCCTATTGGGATCATCATATAGGCTAGTGAGTTCTGCTAGGAACAAGGCATAGGAGTTGAGAAGCTGGTCGCTTTTCTCAAAAAGAGAGTCTGCCCAGGCCCGAGGATCGCCTGTTAGGTAAGAAATAATAGTACAAACCTTAATGTGATCAGTAAGGTAGGTACAGGGTTTTAGCAAGAAAAGCAACTCACATGCGTTTTTAAATTCGCGAAATTTTTTGAGATCGCCTGTAAATACCAAAGGAGGATTTATTTTGGGTTCAGGGGACTGAGCAGTGGTAAGTTGTGTCAGTCTAATTACCTGCTGCGACAGAGCCTGATTGTCTTCTTTTAATTCAGCAAGTGCGTGTATTAACGCAGTTACTTGCTGTTTTAATTGTGTCATCTGAGTGGTTATTTCTGCTGAATCCATTTGGGGTTCGTTCAATCTGTAACGCTCCTGCGTTTTATGTATGATGTGGATTTTCAGCTGCAGAAATATTCCACTTCAGTAGTCATGTAGAGAAACGCTGAGACACCAATCCCAACTCCCAATGACTCATCATGTGTGGATGATCTCAATTCAGCAAGTAAATACACACACTCAATAAGATGTTTCCTAGAGTGACTTATGTATATAGTAACACAGTGATGATAGGCTGAAGAGACAGGTTGGGTAGAGATGGTAGATGACAGACACTTGAAAGGAAATGTTCTTGAAAGTAAGATAGTAGCAGATGGGATGCAGATAGGTTTAGCAATCATGTATGGTAGCAGATGACAGAGTAGCAGGTGGACATACAAGAGAGATCAACCCAGTGCAAGAACAGGTGGTAGTAGGCTCAAGAGCTAGCAATCTTAGATAATGCAGATGTAGTAATAGTCCTTAGTATGCAGAGCTAGATAGTGTAAGCTTTAGTATGAAGGTTATAGAGGTTTCCCCTGTGGGGTACTTATCACTAATAGCAATGTAGCAGAGGAGAGGTTCGGCAAGAGCGGATGATCCGGTAGCGGGATACAGGGATCAGCGCAGCGTGGTTCCGACAGCGAGGTATGCTTGCAAGCACGAGAGCTTCAAGACAGGTTAGCATCAAGGCACAAAGCAGTCTTGAACGAACACATGTGAGTGAGAGCCGGCGATCTAAATAGCCATCCAGTCCGGCGCTCAGTGATGACAGCATCAGTCTTAAAGGTGTATGAGCACCTTACCAAAAGAGAATGGTGGGGCGCATACACTTATGAAAGAGTAATTAGGGTACCCAAAGGTACCAGAACATTACAGGAAGGCCTAATACGATAGGGGTTGAGGCCTTAGGTAAGATAAGGAAGGATACCCACTCCTGGTGGAGTACCCCTACCAGCATCTTAACAGGGAGGGTCTGGAAGCGGATAGGGCCCCCTGGAAGAACAGTGCCACCAATTACCGAGACCACCAGCAGAGTGGTGAGGGGTAAAAGGGAAAGTTTAATGGAAGATGCAGTTCCCCAGTCCACAAAATTGCAAGCGGCTCCGGAATCCAGATATGCTGATATCGATTGAGAGGAAGCGCCAACATGGAGGAACACAGAAAGAAGAAGGTGAGACAGTGAAAGTGACACTTCTAGGTCCAATACTCCATCTTCCAGATGTATTATAGACCTGAATGTTTCTCGACGAAGTGAGCAGGTATCATGAAAATTACCTTTGCCCCCACAATAGAGACACAGGCCCAGAGTTCTGTGCCTAACACCTTCCTCGGAAGATTGCCTGGTCCGGCCCAGCTGCATAGGTTCCTCAGCTGGCAAGAGATGCTCCACGGTTCGAAGAGAGGGGAGCTCAGGGTAACTAAGGGCCAAGGAGTGCTGGCGTCTTTTTTTCTAGGGCCCGCTCCTGAAAGCGAATATCGATCTGGTTACACAAGGAAATTACATCATCCGGATCAGCAGGGATCGTTCATCCCTCTAATTCATCCTTCACTCTGTCAGAGAGGCTATGTAAAAAAGTTGCAACTAAGGCCTCATTATTCCAGATCAGCTCGGCAGTTAGTATACGAAAATTAAGAGCATACTGTCCCAGCGAAGAAGATTTATGACAGAGACATACTGTAACCGGAAAAGGAACGGCAGCAGATTGCGATTGAGGTTGTTGAACTGGGGGTCCTAAGGAGGCTTGTAGCTGTTCATAGCAGGAGGCCAAATCCTGAAGAAATCGCATCACCTGGGTCTGATTAGATTCCTGGGTCTCGAGTCTGCAGACTTTGCCCTGCAGCCTTATTATTGGTAGGTAGAGGCACATCAGCCGGGTCCTTGGCCCAAGCAAACTGTCAGCATCACCCGCGGGACCATGTGACGGGGAGCGCACCGTGGAGGTTGTGAACCCAATGGCTGACTGCTGAGGGTTGATCGCTCAGAGAAGCAGCTACACAGGGTTGCAGCCACGGTCCTGGACAGGGAGCTAGAGCATACGATCCCCAGAGCACAGAGTCTAAGAGCCATCAGGTATTCACCAGAGCCTCTGATGGTAAGGATGGACTTACTCCAGTTCACGGCCCCCAGGGTCTCCTAGCTTTACATATGCTTTATTGCTGCACTGTATGTACTGGGCTGTATGTTACATATTCCTGACCCCTGCACTCTGTACGCAGGGCTAAATGTTGCATATTCCTGAGCACAAGAGACACTTCACGTTGAACTGTCTCTTTATCTGATTTTTTTTTCTTTCTGCACCCTGTGTGATAAGCACTTCTCACAACTGCACAATACAAACACCTGAGCCCTGTGTGTTATGCACTCCTGAGTCCTGTACTTTGTGTGTAACATATTCCTGAACCATGTGCCCTTTGCGATATGCAGTGCTAAGCCTTAACTTATTACATTATAAGGAAGGTGTGATTGAGGGCGGAGTTCAGGCGTGGTGGGGGGGGGGGGGGTTTGGTTGTGGTTGGGGGCAGGGAGTTGGCCAGGAGGAAGAGTTCCTGCACCTATTCTCTGAGAAAAAAAGCCCTGGTTTTGGGTATTCTACTCCAACACCCTGCTGTTCACTGGTTAGTCTTTGTTTGGAACATACCTTGTTTGTCTTACAATTCGTTTATTGAGGTCAAGCGTTTAGCATCCTAGGCTTCAGTCTTTACCTGTTTTTTTACCTTGGTTGATTGGTTGTTCTTGAATTCAGCTTGAGATCCTTTATTTTTACGACAATCCTGTGTCCTTCAATGGAATTCAAGAAAATGATTTCATGATCAGTACAAAAATCTTAATTATACAGGTCATTAGTAAGCTGCTTTCTTAAATAGTACATGCCAAGTACTAGTGCGATCTCCAAAAGCGAAAAGATGATTTCTGGATGCAAGCCTTAGAGCAGGTACCCTGTTACCTGGATCTGGGTATTTAATGCTTTCAACAAGAGACCTGAATATTATTGGCACAGGATAAGGTGCATATCTAGCAGAATGCAGGCTTAACTACTTCAGCTTAAAACTTTCATCCAAATATATGCCACAAGCCATTAAGTGTGGAAATACAGCATCAGCCACCTTTTCAGTAAAACAAAATAGGAATTTGCTTCCCTCTACTGTCAGTTGCTAGTATTACACTGTAATGTAAAATTAAGTATGTCATCTCCTGACTCTGGGACTGTTGGGAAAAGATACTGGAAGAGAGTGAAGGTCTTAGCCACATGTCCTGTCCATGCTACTAATACAAGATCAGAAGAGATCATTATGTAAATAATTCTATGTTCTAATCATTTAATTGCAGCTGCCCATAGCTTCTTGAGTGTATTTTTGAATCCCTGTGACAAACAGAGTATCTCTGCCCTATCACTATCTCACATGCACAGTGACATATAATTAGGACTGTGTTCCAGGATGGTTGAGTAATGGTTGGAGGGTATTCCCATCAACGTAGATCGTGATTTCAGGTCTTTGACACAAAGAGAGATGCCGGATCATCCTCAGGGTACAGTCACGTACCTGGGAGGAGTCTGAGTTGACGAGGTCGGTCTCTCTTATATCTCCGGCCCAGACCCCACTGAAGGTGAGACAGAGGGTGTCAAAGGCCAGGAGGGACACGAGTGCCTGTGGTTGTCGATGGATCAGGATAGGCTGCTTGTCCGGATCCCGGAAACTGGAACATGCAATGATGTATGGAACAGGTGCAGCAGATAGCCAGGCAAGTACTCGGGGTAGTTGTGAGAGACAAGGTTTGAGACAGAGTCAGAGTAGTAGGAAAGCCAGGGTCATCAACAGGCGGTGCAGCAGGGTACCAAATCGTAAGAAGAGCCAAAGTCAGGGACAGAGCCGGTTCAGGTTTAGCAGAGAAGCAGAAGCAGAATCCAAGTCCAAGTTCAGAACAAGCCAGGTCAGCAACAGGGAAGCATACAGGTATCATCAGGTCACAGGAAACAGCTGAAGATCAGTCAGCACAGGAAACAGGATTGAACTTCCTTTAAATAGCCTGTCTGGCGTCACGCCCATTAGTCATTCTTCTGGGAATAGCCTGTGCACGGCCACGCCCCAGACGTCTCACAGGGATTCCCTGACAGGTACCTTTTATTAGGACTTTGCTTCAACATGCATCTGGAGGTATCTCTAAATAAATAACTATGTATACCCAGGTATATGTGCACAATTCCACTAGGACTCCCATTGGGCCCCTTGCTGATAATACTGTATTTGTTTGTACATTTTATTTACTGGTATTATTATTTTCCTATGTAAAGCTTTTATTTCTATACTGGTCTGCTTATATATATGCTTATGGTTAATGGTAAAAGCTGGTTGCATAAACCTCAGCATATTTCTTTAGCTGAAAAAACATATTTCACAATATTTAGAGAAAAGGTGTCATTCTCATGAGAGTGGTACAATAAATATCATCTTCACAGTCTGCTGATACATCTGTTCATACACTACTGATAGCATAATAAACTGCTAATTTTAAATAAAAAACATAAAATATTTACAATGTAGTATTTAAATATAAATAGTTTCATATTTTCATAATTAAATGGATGATTTAGTAGACGTCTGAGGACAAAATGATTATCCAGTGTCAATGAATACTGTATGCATGTGTAATTTCCATATTATAAAAAAATAGTACAGACCAGTGGCGGCTGGTGCTCAAAATTTTTTTTTTTGGGGTGGGGGGGGGGGGCGCAAACAGAAAAATGTAATAGCCATTGCTTTGCAGCAAAAAAACGCTGTAAAAAATTGCGTGACTTTGAGGTCGCAAAAGTGTGAAAGGGGCCTTCAGTAATTAAGGTATAGTGTGCCCCCTTTCAATGCACAGTGACCAGCGTGCCCCCTTTCAATGCACAGTGACCAGCGTGCCCCCTTTCAATGCACAGTGACCAGCGTGCCCCCTTTCAATGCAAAGTGACCAGCGTGCCCCCTTTCAATGCAGTGACCAGCGTACATGCCCCCTTCAATGCACACTGGCCAGCGTACATGCCCCCTTTCAATGCAGTGACCAGCGTACATGCCCCCGTTCAATGCAGTGACCAGCGTACATGCCCCCTTTCAATGCAGTGACCAGCGTACATGCCCCCTTTCAATGCAGTGACCAGCGTACATGCCCCCTTCAATGCAGTGACCAGCGTACATTCCCCCTTCAATGCAGTGACCAGCGTACATGCCCCCTTTCAATGCAGTGACCAGCGTACATGCCCCCTTTCAATGCAGTGACCAGCGTACATGCCCCCTTCAATGCAGAGACCAGCGTACATGCCCTCTTCAATGCAGAGACCAGCATACATGCCCCCTTCAATGCAGTGACCAGCGTGCCCCCTTCAATGCAGTGACCAGCATACATTCCCCCAATGCAGTGACCAGCATACATGCCCCCAATGCATTGACCAGCGTGCGTGCCCCCTTCAATGCAGTGACCAGCATACATGCCCCCAATGCAGTGACCAGAATACATGCCCCCAATGCAGGGACCAGCATACATTCCCCCAATGCAGTGACCAGCATACATGCCCCCAATGCAGTGACCAGCATACATGCCCCCAATGCAGTGACCAGCATACATGCCCCCAAAGCAGTGACCAGCAGACATGCCCCCAATGCAGTGACCAGCACACATTCCCCCAATGCAGTGACCAGCATACATGCCCCCAATGCAGTGACCAGCGTGTGTGCCCCCTTCAATGCACTGACCGGCATAAATTCCCCCAATGCAGTGACCAGCATACATGCCCCCAATGCAGTGACCAGCGTGTGTGCCCCCTTCAATGCACTGACCGGCATAAATTCCCCCAATGCAGTGACCAGCATACATGCCCCCAATGCAGTGACCAGCATACATGCCCCCAATGCAGAGATCAGCGTGCGTGCCCCCTTCAATGCAGTGACCAGCATACATGCCCCCAATCCAGTGACCATCATACATGCCCCCAATGCAGTGACCAGCATACATGCCCCCAATGCAGTGACCAGCGTGTGTGCCTCCTTCAATGCACTGACCAGCATACATTCCCCCAATGCAGTGACCAGCATACATGCCCCCAATGCAGTGACCAGCATACATGCCCCCAATGCAGAGATCAGCGTGCGTGCCCCCTTCAATGCAGTGACCAGCATACATTCCCCCAATGCAGAGATCAGCGTGCGTGCCCCCTTACTTACCTGGAGCAGCAGCGGCGGCACGCGGCTTCTCATCAGTCTCTCGGCGCCGGCTTCTCCTCGGTCTCCTCGGCCAATGGCATGGGGTTCGCCTTGCGGCCAATCAGGGTGCTCGTATCGGACGCGCTTCCTGATTGGCCAGGAGGAGGATCGGTGTGACAATAGCGAATCTTCATTCGCTATTGTCACACAATGGGTGGGCTCGGGACGCACTGATCTGAGCCCCGGGTCCACCCTTTGCATCGCCCTATTAGAGCCTCTAATCAGGTGATGCCAAAAAAAAAGCCCCATTGAACTCCATGCGTCTGGTGCCCCTGCATGCAGATTAGGGGGCCGGACGCATGGATGGGGGGGTGCGGCGCCCTCAGTACACCGGCTGCCACTGGTACAGACTATGTCCAAGTAATGCATTCTTAAATGGCCAGTGCTTCCAAACGTTATACTTTGGTTATAAGTAAAACCTGGTGAGCTAGGTCAGCCCTGGCTTAACACAACATCCCAGATAGCAAAGATAACTTGCCACTAGAGTTGAGCGGACACCTGGATGTCCGTGTTCGGCGGGTTCGGCCGAACTTGAAAAAAAAGTCCGGGTCCGTGTCCCGGACTTTTGCCGAACTTTTCCCGGACACCGAACCCCATTGAAGTCAATGGGGACCCGAACTTTCAGGCACTAAAATGGCTCTAAAACACCAAAGGAAAGGGCTAGAGTGCTGCAAATGGCAGAAAAACGTAGTTAAGAGCATGGCAAGTGCTCTGCAAACAAATGTGGATAGGGAAATAACTTAAAACAACAAAAAAAAACAGAAAAATAAAACAATGTTCTTCATCTCTGAAGGACAAGGCCCATATGGAGTAGGAGGGAGGTTGAGGTGGTGGTGGATGTGGCGGTGTCATAGGCGTGCGCACAGGGTGTGCCGGGTGTACCTGGGCACACCCTAATCACCTAGGGCACATTAGCATTATCGCTCTGTTTGCCAGTGAGGAGATGGGAAAGATCTCCATAGGACCTGCTCTGCTCTATTTCACTTTGCCAGCAGGGAGAGTAATGTATCGGGGCCATGTACATGTAGGCAAACACATGCATGTGTATTTAAACTTTGGGGTGCACACCCTAATGCAATAGGCTGCGCACACCTATGGGCGGTGTAGGTGGAAGCGGCGGTGGAGGAGGACCAGGGCCGGATTAAGAGCATCATGGGCTTGGTGCTGAGGATTTTGAAGGGCCTTAAGGGCCGTGACTTGGCATGCACCCAGAGGAAGGGTGCAGCCATGCATGCCTAATTCAACATGGGATGCTGTCTCTGAAGCCCATAAACACATCCATGCATCGGCAACTGTCCCTCCTTGTCCGGCCTTCGTGCTGTGTGGGGAGGTTCTGAGGGAGTTGCCTGGGAAGCGAGCATAGAAGCCAGACTTCTGTGTTTACAAGTGACAGAAGAGCGGTAACAGTGAATAGGGGCCAACCCGGGGCCTATATTAAGGAAGGGGCCTGGCGCTGCAGCTCCAATAGCCCCCTACGTTAATCTGGCCCTGAGGAGGACGAGGTAGCCAACACTGCTTTTTTTCAGAAATTTTAAATGAGGGTACACCCCAAAAGAGTGAGAAAGAGCAAAAATAGAACAATGGCTGGGTAAGGTCGGTATCCATCGCTATTCTGCACAAGGTACGGAAAAGTCCCGTGGGATCCATGCCTGGTTCATTTTAATGAACGTGAGCTTGTCCACATTGTCTCTGGACAGGCGGCTGCGCTTGTCTGTGATAACGCCCCCAGCCGTGCTAATACCCGTTCAGATAATACACTGGCTGCAGGGCACGCCAGCACCTCCAAGGCGTAAAGGGCAAGCTCAGGCCATGTGCCCAATTTGGAGACCCAGAAGCTGAAGGGGGCAGACCCGTCATTCACTACATGTAGGCGTGTGCACACATACTGCTCCACCATGTTGGTGAAATGCTGCCTCCTGCTAAGACGTTCCATATGAGCTGCTGGTGCTGCTGTTTGTTGTGGCGTGCTGACAAAGCTTTTCCACATTTCGGCCATGCTAACCCTGCCTTCTGAGGTGCTGGCGGTGCCCTGGTTGCAGTTGGCGACCTTTTCCTCCTCCTCTCCTCCTCTGCCTTGTGCTTCCCACTGTGGCCCCGATGTCAGGTGGGAATGCCAGCAGCATCGCGTCTACCAGCATGCGCTTGTACTCGCGCATCTTGCGATTGCGCTCCAGTGAGTGAATTAAGGACTGTACATTGTCCTTGTAACGGGGATCCAGCAGCGTGGCCACCCAGTAATCAGCACAAGTTAGAATGTGGGCAACTCGGCGGTCGTTGTGGAGACACTGCAGCATGTAATCGCTCATGTGTGCCAGGCTGCCCAGAGGCAACGAAAGGCTGTCCTCTGTGGGAGGTGTATCGTCTTGTCCTCTGTATCCCCCCAGCCACGCACCAGTGATGGCCATGAGCTGGCCTGGGTGCCACCCTGCTGTGAACATGGCTCCATCTCCTCCTCATCTCCTCCTCCTCATCCTCCTCATCCTCCAGAACTGTGCCCCTGCTGGACAATTGTGTCCCTGGCGTTTGTGTGTGCAGGGAACCCACCCTCGGAGCCCCTTGCGAATGACTGCCCTGAAAGCCTTGGAAATGTATGTTACCTCTTCATCCTCCTCCTCCTCATCCTCATCCTGTGCCACATCCTCTTCCATCATCGCCCGAATTGTTTTTTCAAGGAGGCATAGAAGTGGGATAGTTAAGCTGACAACGGCGTCATCGGCACTGGCCATGTTGGTGGAGTACTCAAAACAGCGCAACAAGGCACACAGGTCTCGCATGGAGGCCCAGTTATTGGTGGTGAAGTGGTGCTGTTCCACAGAGCGACTCACGCGTGCGTGCTGCAGCTGAAACTCCACTATGGCCTGCTGCTGCTCGCACAGTCTTTCCAGCATGTGCAAGGTGGAGTTCCACCTTGTGGGCACGTCACATATGAAGCGGTGAGCGGGAAGGCCGAAGTTACGCTGCAGCGCTGACAGGCGAGCAGCAGCAGGGTGAGAACGCCGAAAGTGCGCACAGACGGCCCACACTTTGTGCAGCAGCTCTGACATATCGGGGTAGTTTTTAAGGAACCTCTGCACAACCAAATTCAGCACATGCGCCAGGCAAGGGATGTGCGTCAAACCGGCTAGGCCCAGAGCTGCTATGAGATTTCGCCCGTTATCGCACACCACAAGGCCGGGCTTGAGGCTCGCTGGCAGCAACCACTCATTTGTCTGCTGTTCCATGCTCCTCCACAACTCCTCTCCTTGCAACAGGAGCTCTACCAGCAGCACCACGACCCAGGCCACGGCCCCTATTTGACGGTCTCCTCATATTTCTGTAATTATGATCTTGCCCTAGAAAGGTGTTTATTGAATAGCGGAATAAAACAACAACAGTATCGCACGGGTGTATCTCACAGTCAAATATGCAAACTATGCCGCAATTTAATGTTTTTTTACCCCAAAAGGGTGTATATTGAATAGCAGAATAGGAAAAAGGATAAAAAACGGTGTATCTCACACGTACAAACAAAGACTAGGCACCGATTAAAATTTTTTGTACCCTAAAGGGAGGATGAGGGAGAGGAGTAGGAGGAGTTGGGAACAGGAGGCAAACTGAAGCACCCTGCAATCCTTGCGGTGGAAGGAGATGCGCCAAACAAATTTAAAAGGTGTATCTCACACGTACCAGATACAGACTATGCCGTAATTTAATTTTTTACACTCCAAAAGGGTGTATATTGAAAAGCGGAATAGGAAAAATTTATAAATACGGTGTATCTCACACGTACAAACACAGACTAGGCCCCGATTACAATTTTTTGTACCCTAAAGGCAAGATAAGGAAGAGGAGTAGGAGGAGTTGGGAACAGGAGGCAACTGAAGCGCCCTGCAATCCTCGGCAGTAGAAGGAGATGCGCCAAACAAATTTAAAAAGGTGTATCTCACATGTACCGATACAAACTATCCCGCAATTTAATTTTTTACACTCAAACAGGGTGTATATTGAATAGCGGAATAGGACAAATTTTACAAAACGGTGTATCTCACACGTACAAACACAAACTAGGCCCCGATTACAATTTTTTGTACCCTAAAGGCAGGATGAGGAAGAGGAGTAGGAGGAGTTGGGAACAGGAGGCAAACTGAAGCGCCCTGCAATCCTCGGCGGTAGAAGGAGATGCGCCAAACAAATTTAAATAGGCGTATCTCACATGTACCGATACAGACTATCCCGCAATTTAATTTTTTACACTCAAACAGGGTGTATATTGAATAGCGGAATAGGACAAATTTTACAAAACGGTGTATCTCACACGTACAAACACAAACTAGGCCCCGATTACAATTTTTTGTACCCTAAAGGCAGGATGAGGAAGAGGAGTAGGAGGAGTTGGGAACAGGAGGCAAACTGAAGCGCCCTGCAATCCTCAGCGGTAGAAGGAGATGCGCCAAACAAATTTAAATAGGTGTATCTCACATGTACCGATACAGACTATCCCGCAATTTAATTTTTTACACTCAAACAGGGTGTATATTGAATAGCGGAATAGGACAAATTTTACAAAACAGTGTATCTCACACGTACAAACACAAACTAGGCCCCGATTACAATTTTTTGTACCCTAAAGGCAGGATGAGGAAGAGGAGTAGGAGGAGTTGGGAACAGGAGGCAAACTGAAGCGCCCTGCAATCCTCGGCGGTAGAAGGAGATGCGCCAAACAAATTTAAAAAGGTGTATCTCACATGTACCGATACAGACTATTCCGCAATTTAATTTTTTACACTCAAACAGGGTGTATATTGAATAGCGGAATAGGACAAATTTTACAAAACGGTGTATCTCACACGTACAAACACAAACTAGGCCCCGATTACAATTTTTTGTACCCTAAAGGCAGGATGAGGAAGAGGAGTAGGAGGAGTTGGGAACAGGAGGCAAACTGAAGCGCCCTGCAATCCTCGGCGGTAGAAGGAGATGCGCCAAACAAATTTAAAAAGGTGTATCTCACATGTACCGATACAGACTATCCCGCAATTTAATTTTTTACACTCAAACAGGGTGTATATTGAATAGCGGAATAGGACAAATTTTACAAAACGGTGTATCTCACACGTACAAACACAAACTAGGCCCCGATTACAATTTTTTGTACCCTAAAGGCAGGATGAGGAGTAGGAGGAGTTCGGAACAGGCAGGAGGCAGACTGAAGCACCCTCAAATCCTCAGCAGTATGAGATGCGCCCCAAAAATTGGAAAGGTGTATCTCACACGTACCGACACAGACTATCCCGCAATTTAATTGTTTTTACCCAAAGGTGTAGATTAAATAGCGGAATAGAAAATATTATAAAAAAAAAAGGTGTATGTATCTCACACGTACAGAACCAGACTAGGCCCCGATTACTATTTTTTGTACCCCCAAAGGCAGGATGAGGAGTAGGAGGAGTTCGGAACAGGCAGCACCCTCAAATCCTCGGCAGTATGAGATGCGCCCCAAAAATTGGAAAGGTGTATCTCACACGTACCGACACAGACTATCCCGCAATTTAATTGTTTATACCCAAAGGTGTAGATTGAATAGCGGAATAGAAAATATTATCAAAAAAAAAGGTGTATGTATCTCACACGTACAGAACCAGACTAGGCCCCGATTACTATTTTTTGTACCCCCAAAGGCAGGATGAGGAGTAGGAGGAGTTCGGAACAGGCAGCACCCTCAAATCCTTGGCAGTATGAGATGCGCCTCAGAAATTGGAAAGGTGTATCTCACACGTACCGACACAGACTATCCCATAATTTAATTGTTTTTACCCAAAGGTGTAGATTGAATAGCGGAATAGAAAATATGATATCAAAAGGTGTATGTATCTCACACGTACCGACACAGACTATCCCGCAATTTAATTGTTTATACCCAAAGGTTTTGATTGAATAGCGGAAAAGAAAATATTATCAAAAAAAAGGTGTATGTATCTCACACGTACAGAACCAGACTAGGCCCCAATTACTATTTTTTGTACCCCCAAAGGCAGGATGAGGAGTAGGAGGAGTTCGGAACAGGCAGCACCCTCAAATCCTCGGAAGTATGAGATGCACCCCAAAAATTGGAAAGGTGTATCTCACACGTACCGACACAGACTATCACGCAATTTAATTGTTTATACCCAAAGGTTTTGATTGAATAGCGGAATAGAAAATATTATCAAAAAAAAGGTGTATGTATCTCACACGTACAGAACCAGACTAGGCCCCAATTACTATTTTTTGTACCCCCAAAGGCAGGATGAGGAGTAGGAGGAGTTCGGAACAGGCAGCACCCTCAAATCCTCGGAAGTATGAGATGCACCCCAAAAATTGGAAAGGTGTATCTCACACGTACCGACACAGACTATCCCGCAATTTAATTGTTTATACCCAAAGGTTTTTATTGAATAGCGGAATAGAAAATATGATATAAAATTGGTGATTTATCAATAGCACATTTGAACAGCAGTGTCTTATATCAGTCAGCTCTGCTGCAGGCTATGGAGGGAAAAAAAAAAAATTCCCCTTTTAAGTTTGTAATTTTTAACTAGATTAGTACAGACTATGCCACAATTTAATTTTTTTAACCCAAGGGTGTATATTGAATAGTGGAATAGAAAAAAGTGTATAACTTTTGAAATCACTCAATAATAGCACATGTGAACACAGCAGTGTATTATCACAGTCAGCACAGCAGCACTGAAGGAAAAACGCTGCACACAGTGACTGATAAAAAATACTTTTCTCCCTCCTCCTCAGTGGGCAAAAAGATTGTGTTCACACCACCCCACACACAGCAAAATCGATGTGGACCACTGACACCTGCCTATCTCCAGCCTGTCCCTAAAAGGATTTATAAGATCGGTCACTGCAAACCCCCCCCACACAGCAAAATCGATTGTAGAACACTGACCCTAAAAATCAGCAGCCTCGCCCTAAAATGTCCTACAACTCGCCCTGCCTAAAACACTCCGACCCTTTCCCTCAATTCTATTCGGACACAAATGATTTTTGCCTGTCTGTCCCTAATCAGCAGCCAGCACGTATGATGTGTGCTCTGTCCCTGAACTACAGAATAATGAGGCAGCGGCGCTCCGTCTCGAACTTATAAAGACTTGGTCACATGCTTCAGATGGCCAATCACAGCTACTAATACATTTGTAGGCATGGCTGGGATGGCTTAAGGCACACCAGTTAAATGCTTGTTGATTGGCTGTTGAAAGCCCGCCATGAAAAGCGTGCCAATGCATACAAAACCCAGAAATAAAATGACCGAACACGGATTTTTACCCGAACATACAGTAAAGTTTTCGGGTCCGTGTTCGGGTAACAAAAATCCAATTATTCGGTACGAACACGAATAATACAGTCCGTGTTCGCTCAACCCTACTTGCCACAACTTTGTGGCAGTGTTGAATTATAAGCCTGTTACCTTGTTGCACATTTGCAGTGGCAAGTTGTACACTTGCAGAGCACTTGAAGCACAAGTTCTAGTTGACACTTTTCCAATTTGTAGCAAATTTGCTCTTGCTAGAGACTTGCCACACAAAGTTGCAGTGGTGAGACTACAGCAAGAGCTCTGCAAATCTACAGCATGAAAATTCAGCCACAGTGACCCCCTGTGGTGGGATGACTATTGCACAACACAATGAACCAGAACTTGCAGAATGTTTGCAAAGAAAGTTGATTTGGAGTCATGCAATGCAGACTTGCTACAAATGTGCAACAAACTTGTAAAGCATGGCAAGTCTAGCAAAAGCCTTGCAAGTAATTTTCAAACTTGCAGCTCAATTGCTTGCTATCTGGGAAATGTAATAACTCTTAGACTTCTAGCAGCAATATAATAATGCTAAAATGTGACCAAGGGTGTGGAAAGGGGGCTCCAGTATGGAGGCTGTAGAGGTAAATGAAATGTGTGTTTGTGTGAAGATATCACAGATCCAGTACTGCATCATTAGGGACTGGAGAGGTCGCAGCTGGCTCAAGTAAGGAAGAACTGATAATAGAAGAACAGATGGAGTCTTAACAATCATGGAATCTCTAGTCACATATCTCCCCCTGTTTCACTGTATAAAGTGTGTAAAGCCTAGCCTTCATCATCATCTAGAAGTAGATAAATTGACTTTAGAATTTCTGATTTAGCCCAGCCAGGTCTATGACATTAAACCTGTATACTTAACAGCCTTTTTGAGGTTCTAAAAATCCTGGCATTTTTCCTCAGCTAGAATCTGAAAAAACAGCCAAAATATTATCAGTAAGGTAGTTCTGCTCAAAAAAAACCCACAAAAAAAAAATGTAACCCTTTTATTGCCAGAGGTCACTGATTCATAGATGCCCAGCATAGGCATGCGCACGGGGTGTGCTGAGTGTGCCTGGGCACACCCTAATCCAGAGGTTAGCAACTTATCAATCGTAATACTGATAACTCACTGTATTTATTCATAACTGATGCATAGTAAACTGTGTTTGCTATGCTTCAGTTTGTGAGTGATCAGGAAGCTGCTCAGCAAAGAGCACTTCCCATTCATTCACTGTCCAGTGCAGCTGAGTCTGCAGAGAAAGAGACTGGGAATCTCTGTCCTCAGTCCCTTTCTCTACCTCAAAAGTGAGACATCAAGGCTCTTTTCTGACCCCTGATATTTTGCCAAAGCCCCCCCACCCAATGAGGCTTTGTCAAAAATATAATAATAAAAATAAAGAAACTACTGACACCATTCTCTGCCCTACTGAAAGCAATCACTGCTATACTGACACCATCCTCTGCCCTACTGACACGTCCACTGCTCTACTGACACCGTATACATACACATGCACACACACGCATGTGTGGTTGAACTTTGTGGTGAACACCCTAATGCAATACACTGCGCACACCTATGATGTCCAGGCAAAATGTATTGGTAATTGCATGTATTGGTTGACTTAGCAATAATTCTATGACTAATTTGCATACCTTAATTATTTTAACATGTATTTTAACATGTTTTTTTAACCACTTCGGCCCCTGCGATTCGGCACTGTATTGTTTTAACTGACAATTGCGCAGTTGTGCGACGCTATACCGAAATACAATTAATATCCTTTTTTTCCCACAAATAGAGCTTTCTTTTGGTGGTATTTGATCACCTCTGTGATTTTTAGATTTTGCGCAATGAATTAAAAAAAAGCGTCAATTTTGAAAAAAACAATATTTTTTACTTTCTGCTATATAACATTCCCAATAAAAAATATGTAAAAATCAAATTTTTTTATCAGTTTAGGCCAATTTATATTCTGCTACATATTTTTGGTAAAAAGAATTCCCAAAAAGCATATATTAATTGGTTTGCGCAAAAGTTATAGCGTTTACAAACCATGGGATAGATTTTTGAACTTTTTATTTTTTTTGTTGTTTTTATTAGTAATGGCAGTGATCAGGGGTTTTTAGACTGTGACATTGCAGCGGACAAATCTGACACTAAGTGACACTTTTTGGGCACCAGTGACATCAATACAGTGATCAGTGCTAAATAATATGCACTGTTACTGTAAAATGACACTGGCAGGGAAGGGGTTAATACTGGGGGTGATCAAGGGGTTAAGTGTGCTCCTAAATTGTGCTTTCTAACTGTGGGGGGGAAGGTTCTGTGACAGGCACACAGAGATCGGTGTTTCAGCTTAGCTTAGACACACAACCTCATTGTGCCTGTCTGACAGGAGAGCCGTCTGCCTTGTTTACATACGCAGGCGGCTCTCCTGTCAGTTTCTCTGAAGATTGCGGAAGGCTGGCGGCCATTTTGCCCGCTCCTCCTGCAGTCTGGCTCCCCCTGTGTCTAATCACAGCGGGAGCGCATCTCCGGCGGCACGCGCGTGCCACCGAGACCACGTGCACAAAATCGCTTAGATCTGCCGCAGTAAATCTGCGTGGGGTGGTGGGCAAGTGGTTAAAGAACATTCAGTCAGGTTCATAAATATTGGGACATTGACACAATTCTAATCTTTTTGGCTCTATACACCACCACAATGGATTTGAAATGAAACAAACAAGGTAGGTGTATGTGTGTCAAAGACAACAATCAAGAGACTTCCCCAGAGTGAATACAGAGGGTTCACCACAAGATGTAAACCATTGGTGAGCCTCAAAAACAGGAAGGCCAGATTAGAGTTTGCCAAACAACATCTAAAAAAGCCTTCACAGTTCTGGAACAACATCCTATGGACAGATGAGACCAAGATCAACTTGTACCAGAGTGATGGGAAGAGAAGAGTATGGAGAAGGAAAGGAACTGCTCATGATCCAAAGCATTCCACCTCATCAGTGAAGCATGGTGGTGGTAGTGTCATGGCGTAGGCATGTATGGCTGCCAATGGAACTGATTCTCTTGTATTTATTTATGATGAGACTGCTGACAAATGCAGCAGGATGGATTCTGAAATGTTTCGGGCAATATTATCTGCTCATATTCAGCCAAATGCTTCAGAACTCATTGGGCGGCGCTTCACAGTGCAGATGGACAATGACCCGAAGCATACTGCGAAAGCAACCAAAGAGTTTTTTAAGGTAAAGAAGTGGAATGTTATGCAATGGCCAAGTCAATCACCTGACCTGAATCCGATTGAGCATGCATTTCACTTGCTGAAGACAAAACTGAAGGGAAAATGCCCCAAGAACTGAAGACAGTTGCAGTAGAGGTCTGGCAGAGCATCACCAGGGATGAAACCCAGCGTCTGGTGATGTCTATGCGTTCCAGACTTCAGGCTGTAATTGACTGCAAAGGATTTGCAACCAAGTATTAAAAAGTGAAAGTTAGATTTATGATTGTTAATCTGTCCTATTACTTTTGGTCCCTTAAAAAGTGGGAGGCACATATACAAACTGTTGTAATTCCTACACTGTTCACCTGATGGATGTAAATACCCTCAAATTAAAGCTGAAAGTCTGCAGTTAAAGCACATCTTGTTTGTTTCATTTCAAATCCATTGTGGTGGTGTAAAGAGCCAAAAAGATTAGAATTGTGTCGATGTCCCAATATTTATGGACCTGACTGTATTAGGTTCTGCTTTTATTACAGCTAATAAAAACACAAAGATGTATAAAAATATTTTTCTGTTTTATCTAAATTACTATTATTTTTAAAAAAGCAACTAGCTCTGACAGTGACACTATTAATAGATGACACTGCAGCGTTCAATGTGTTCACATGCAGGCTAAAAGGTTTCTATTTTTGTCAAGGAAGTCTACAGCTTGCATGTGATCACTATGTAAGAGCTGACATAGTGGTCACATGACCAGGAACCACTCTAATTAGTTCCTGATCATCAGTGACAGTCGGGACTGAGAGTGAGCAGCTGCACAAAGTGTTGTTTGCTTGTTCTCAGATGCACAGAGCATCATGAATAGCATATAGCATTAAATGGGTTTTAAAGGTGCAAATTGACACAACAATTTGATAAAAAAGTTTTTATTAATCACAGTTAAAATTGAAACATATATACATACAGAATACAAATTCTGAGCATGTAGTAGGCAATTTTTCATATTTATCTCTAAATGTTTCACTGTATCAAAACAGCTTCTTCAGGAGATTTTGGGAAATGCTCCCCTATTTGGAGAAACAAGCATTAATAGTTGTAACAATACCATTCATTATTACATCAACATTAATCAATATAAAAAAATAGTGCTTACATGCATATAGTTCTCTAAAAGGGACAAATCCTCTCGGCAAGAAAAGGTAAAAAGCATGAGGCTGCAAATGTTACAGTTTGCTGCATATAAGAAGATCACATGGGAGACACTTCATTTGAATGTAAATGCTTGAAAACTAGTGTACCGCAAGAGGCAACTTAGTCCAAGGTGGATCTATCAATGAAGAAATTAAATATATATCTATATAGCACTTACTAGATGCATCATATTGTAGATGTATGCCTAGGATGTTGTTTAACAAAAGTGAATTACCTTATATTCATGGACAATCAGAATGGTTAAATCTGCATCACGATATATTGTGCAGCTGGGACTCAAGACCCTTTAAGATATTGCTCAAATGCAACAGATCTTAATCCACTCTGAAAAAGAGGGAAACCAAATACATCAACACCATGATATCTTCACTACACTTTCAGTTTCCATTGATTATAAGGCTGTATTACCTGCAGTGTCTCCTAGTATGGTCTCTAGAGAAGAGCCGAGCACATAATGCGACTATCCCTGGGCTTTATATAGTGCCTCTCACCCCAGCGTGTTGTGACGCTACCGGGGGGGGGGGGGCGTGGACGCCAAATTGGCACGTCACGCATGCGCAAGATGGCGGCGCTTGATGAAGCCAGCGCCGTCATCTTGGAAAGTTCGCCACCTGAGTCAGACAGATTCTAGACACCTGCAGAAGACCTGCGTAGCGGGAATAGGAGGCCCTGCTTCCCACGCAACCCGCCCGGTGTGGCATAATAACCAGATGGGAGCATGGGTTACAGGGCCCCCAGGCGTCCATGCGGTCACCTGCTCAGTTCCAACATTTACTACCCTACTATGCACACACTTTCTACATGTAATGGCATCTAGTGGGATAGTCGTATAATGTGCTCAGCTCATCTCTGGAGACCATACTGGGAGACACTGTAGGTAATACAGCCTTATAATCAATGGAAACTGAAAGTGTAGTGAAGATATCATGGTGTTGATGCATTTGGTCTCCTTCTTTTTCAGAGTGGATTAAGATCTGTTGCATTTGAGCAATATCTTAATGAGTCTTGAGTCCCAGCTGTACAATATACTGTATCTTGATGCAGATTTAACCATTCTGATTGTCCATGAATATAAGGTAATTCACTTTTGTTAAACAACATCCTAGGCATACATCTACAATATGATGCATTTAGTAAGTGCTATATATATATATATATATATATATATAGTTATATAGTTACATAGTAGTTGAGGTTGAATAAAGACAATAGTCCATCCAGTTCAACCTGTGTCGGTGTGAATCATTTCCCATACCCCTGAATGTTTTTATCCTTGAGATGTATGTCCAAGAGTCTTTTAAATAGCCAAACAAGGGGCGTGGCCTGGCGCAGCATGCTGTGAGATGTGGGTGAGGTGAGCCCCGCCGGAACGTAATCCTTTCTACCTTATCCTGTTGCCCTATGGCCACAATACACCCTCGACCTCTCTCCCGCACACTCCGGTCACCCGCGGCGACATGTCTCCACCAAAGAAGGCTGCTGAAACAACGGCGAAGTTGGATAAATTTCGCCGCCAGGAGAAGTAGGCCCCCCTCTCAAGATGGCGCTGCGGGATGGGACGAGGAGGCGGGGACGGCTGCGTGTCCAGATACGGCCAGGGTGCTGGATGCCATTTCTACCTGCCAGACAACACTCACTGGAAAAATCGAGGAGGTAAAGGTAGACATATCTCTGATACGGCAGGACATGCAAAAAGTTAGAGAGCGTGTCACTGAAACTGAGCACCGGATCAGTGAGATTGAAGACTCCCTCCCCCCCTGCAGAACTCCACAGACAGATTACAACAACAGGTGCAACAAATCCTACAGAAACAGAATGATGCGTCGCTGCAATCTGCGCTTTAAAGGCCTGCCTGAGGGGACGGAGGGTGCTGACCCTACCTCATATTTGGAACAGTTGCTTATTCTAACTTATGGAAGAGACTCCTTCTCGCCCACCTTTGTGGTGGAGCAAGCTCATCGCCTGTCGGGCCGTCCACCACCCCAGGGTGCACCCCCATGCACATTTATAGCGAAGTTCCTCAATTATAAGGACAGGAACGCTATCCTGCGGTTGGCATGGGAGAAGGGGAATATCCCGCTCGGAAATGGCAGAATTGCAGTCTTCCCGGACTTTTCTGCGGAAGTCCAAAGGCTCCGCAAGAGTTTCATGGAGGCCAAGCGCAGACTGCGGATTAAACACGTGAAGTACGCCATGCTGTTTCCGGCCCGCCTCAGGGTGGAAGGCGAGGAGAAGGTCCACTTTCTTGATGATCCAGAATCGGCCATTACCTGGCTGGAACATCTTGAGGCCCGTGGATGATATGGCTGCTGACCCCTTCCTCTGTAGCCCCCCATGCACCACCTTATGACCATTCTCCCATGCTATTCCCTCAGCTGGACACCCCTAACTGGATTATCCTGCCCTACCTCTTTGGGAACTTTTGTCTTCCGTGACGCCCTTTGTTCCTCGTGGACTGTGTTTACCCTCCTGACAGCGCACTCAAGCCCCTGGCTTCTCTTACAAGGCTTACTGTGAACTCCCAGTACTCCTGAACCATGGCTAGTGGGACTCTATCAAGTCGCATGCTTCGGCGGAGTACCCAAGCTCCACGTTTGTTTTTTTCTCTTCTATGCTCTCCCCAATTTTTACCTCTTTTCTTCTTTTTGTGTTTAACTTCGACCCCAAGGGTGGATATGTGTTTTTACGTGTCTCTATATTTGGTGAACCCCTGCTTATAATGGCCTCTTACATACTGCCCCCCTTCTCCAACTCTGTTGTATTGGAGGGGTTTGCCTTCCTAACTCAGCACCCGGCCTTACCGGCTGTCTGGATTGGGGACTTTAATAATGTTCTTGACCCTACTCTGGACAGACTAGGCACTTTCCCCCAGGTGTCAGCTCCGGCCTCAAATACTAGATTTGCCCGCTTGTTGGCGAGTAACAATGTCCAACCCCTGTTCCCACTGGTAAAATCCAAAATACAGGTGTGGTCCAGATTGCCTTTGGGGGTAATGGGCAGGGTCAATCTGATAAAAATGGTCCTCCTCCCCAAAGTACTGTATATTGTATGGCAATCTCCAATATATCTAGCCCTAAAACATTTCATGCAATTGGAATCCCTTCTTAAGGCCTTTGTCTGGGGATCAAGTAGGCATAAGATCTCTTGGCGGAAACTCAAGAACCCTATGACCTTGGGTGGCCTAGCACTCCCGGATTTTAACCTTTATTATCTAGCATCGCAGCTGTCCCAACTGTATCATATAGACAAAACCGACAGGGAACGATTCCTGACTCTTTTGTGCCCCAAATGGGCTTGTCCTTCCCAAGACCCACTGACGGTTATACTTCAGGGCATACGTGGGACGGACGAAAGACTGGACCCTAAATCCCTACTCTACCATTATAGCCGTGTTTGGGAGGTGGTGATGCATCGACTGAACGGTCCTTCCCTACATAACCTTACCCCTTTGTGGCATAACTCTTCAGGAATTCTGTTCGCTCCCTGCCTCCTCTTTGTGGAGCGGACGGGGTGTATTCCTGCTGCAACATATACTGACGGGGGGTACCCTATAAACATATGCGGAACTAAAAGAGCAATTTTCACTCCCAAATCATATGTACTATAAATACCTTCAACTTGCCCACGTATTCCGCACTCAGTTTTCGGAGGCCCCACCGACTCCTGAGCCTGTCCTAATTTTAGAACTAATCAAATGCCCGGAACCTAAACACTAATGGGCCATACACACTATAAGATTTTCTGAAGACTTTTTCCTTTAGATTTACCAAAACCAGATAATATCAGGTCAAACCTAAACACTTTCAATTTGTATGCAATCTGGCAGGCCCTTGTACTACATAGAAAAGGTAAATCTGAAGGAAAAAGTCTTATAGTGTGTATGGCCCTTTAATCTCCCTGTTCTATGCTGAACTTCACACGCCGTGCTCCACTGAGATAGCCTATTTGCTCAAGACCCGTTGGATTCAGGATGTGGGGCCTATTGAGGATGAGGAGTGGTGGGAGGCGCTGGAGACCTGCCAGAAGGTGTCACCTAAATTGTCACACAGACTTACCCAGACGTTCATCGTTCACCAGGCTTACCTTACACCCCTCAGGATGGCCAGATACCAAACTGATTGGGACCCTGGCTGTCCAATGTGCCACGCAGCTGGAGGAACCTTTTTCCACTTACTCTGGAGTTGCCCTCAGCTCCAGGATTACTGGCAACAGGTGGTAGCTTTCCTGCATGATAAGATGGGATCTCCGCTACAACTGGACCCTAAGCAGTGTCTCCTTGGTATATACCCGGATGGGGATATGAACAAATTTATGACTGCTTTCATACAGGAGACACTGTTTGGGGCCAGGGAATGAATAGCCAGGAACTGGATGCAAAGCAATCCCCCAACCTTTGGTATGTGGATACGGGAGGTAAATGCCACTCTTCCCTTTTATAAATTGCTCTACAAACACCGAGGGTGTCCCAATAAGTTAGATAAGATCTGGGACAGATGGGTGCAATACTCTGATACGTGTATAGGCATATGGTTGTTGATACTACACCCCGCACCGTTATTACACTGTAACGCCCTGTGTTCATTGGTTGTAATTTGTATACATACATCTTGTTGTTGTTTTTTCTGTGTACACTGTCTGTACTGCTACACTTGTTCAGTTTGTTTCTTCTGTTATCTCAACTTGTACTGTGCTGAAATTTTAATAAACTCACTGTTTGAAAAAAAAAAAAAAAGTAGCCAAACACCCCGCAGTTACTACCAGTTGTGACAGAGAATTCCACAGTCTTGTAGCCCTTACTGTAAAGAACCCCCTGCGTAGCCTAAGGTTAAATCTCTTCTCCTATAATCACATTGTATGGCCTCGTGTCCTCATGCATTCCTTGCGACTGAATAGTTTTTTTTCTATGCTCTGATCACCGTTGAGGTATTTGTAAATTGCTATCATGTCCCCTCTCAGGCGTCTCTTCTCCAGGAAGAAAAAATCAAGCACTTCTAAACGCTCTTTGTAATAAAGGTCCTCTAATCCCTAAAAAGTTTTGATGCCCTTCTCTGTAGCTCCAACACATCCCTCCTGAGGACTGGTGAGGTGACCAGAACTGAACAGAATACTCCAGAAGTGGTCGGACCAGTGATTTATAAAGTGGAAGGATTACAGTTTTGTCTCTGGAATACATCCCCTTCCTTATGCATGCTACTATTCTGCCAGCTTTGGCAGCTGCAGCTTGACATTGCATACTTTTGCTAAGTCTATCTTCTACTAAGACCCCCAGATCTTTTTCCATTTTTGATACCCCCAGATGTTCCCCCCCCCCAGCGTGTAATTTGCTTTTACGTTATTAGTCCCTAAGTGCAATACCTTGCACTTATCCACATTAAACCTCATTTGCCATGTAGTTGCCCACTTTGTTATTTTGTTCAGGTCATTCTTCAAGATTTCTGCCTACCAATGTGACGTTATTGCCCTGCTCACTTTTGTGTCATCTGCAAAAACTGATATTGAGCCACTGACCCCGTCCTCAATGCTATTTATGAATAAATTGAACAAAATTGGACCCAGAACTGAGCCTTGGGGGACCCCACTTACCACCTCAGACCAGTCCGAGTATGCATTATTTACTACCACCTTTTGGACACGCCCATTTAACCAGTTCCGTATCCAAGAGCAAACCTTGTGGTCGATGGTCGATGCCTATGGTCCTTCATTTATAATTCAACCGTTTGTGGGGAACTGTATCAAATGCCTTAGCAAAATCCAGGTACACCACATCCACAGGTCTCCCACTGTCTAGCTCACAGCTAACCTCCTCGTAGAATGTTAACAGATTGGTTTGACACAAACGCCCCTTTGTAAATCCGTGCTGATTACTGTTGATGATATTATTGATTTTAGCAAACTCTTGGATATAGTCCCTTATAATTCCCTCCAGAAGTTTACATACTATTGACGTCAGGCTGACTGGCCCATAATTACCCGGGATATGCCTCTGCCATTTTTTTGAATATTGGTATCACGTTAGCTTTCCTTCAGTCACCTGGTACAGTTCCTGTCATAATACTGTCAGCAACGATCAGGAGCAGTGGTCTAGATATAACCTTACTGAGTTCTTTAAGTACTCTCGGATATACACCATCCAGGCCTGGTGATTTACTTGTGTTCATTTTATCCAGCCTTTCCCTGATTTCACCCTCTGCTAGCCATAGCGGCAAGTCCTGTGAAGTACTGCTAACCATACAGTCATGGTCAGTGTACCCCTCCTTTTTCTGTGTAAAGATTGAGGAGAAGAAAGCATTAAGCACAGTTGCCTTTTCCGTGTCCTCTGTAACCATCCTCCCATCATCGTTAATTATGTGTGCAACATGCTCTGACCTCGTTTTTTTGCTGTTGATATATTTAAAGAATTTCTTAGGGTTCTTTTTACTATCCTCCGCTATTTGTCTCTTGAAGTTGATTTTAGCCATTTTGTTTTCGTATTTACATTTCTTATTTAATTCCTTGTATTTCTTGTATTTCTTGAAAGCCAATAACGTCCCCTCCGATTCATATTTCTTGAAGGGCATTTTTTTTTTTTCTAATACGTTTATTTACGTTACGGCTAAGCCAGCCAGGTTTGGCTAATATGATTACTGCTTTGCTACATTACCCAACAGTGCCATAAATTCCAACTCTACCTCCTCCCTTTGGTTGGGTGGCCTATAGCAAACCCCCACAATTACTTTCCCCTTATCACCTTCCCTACTGAGTTCTACCCACACGGATTCTAACTTCGTACTCATCCCTTCCATAATATCACTCCTCTCCGACACCCTCACATTATTCTTGACATAGAGACATACCCCCCCCCCCCCTCTTTTTCCTTCCCTGTCCTTCCGATACACAGAATACCCTTGGATATTGGCCAACCAGTCGTGTGAGGAGTCAAACCAAGTTTCTGTTATTCCCACATGGTCTATGTCCTCCTCATGTACTAACATTTCCAGTCCTTCCATTTTATTAGCTAGGCTCCTGGCATTTGCATATATCCCTCTTAGTTTAGTTGAAGTTGATATTGCGTAGTACTTAATCTTATTTCTGTGCGTTTTGCGGTTTGTCCGAAAATGAATATATATATATATATATATATATACATATATATATATATATATATATTTAATTTCTCCATTAATAGATCTGCATGTAAGCACTGTTTTTTTATATTGATTAATGTTGATGTAATAATGAATGATATTGTTACAACTATTAATGTGTGTTTCTCCAAATAGGAGAGCATTTCCCATAATCTCCTGAAGAAGCTGTTTTGATACAGTGAAATATGTAGAGATAAATATGGAAAATTGCCTACTACATGCTCAGAATTTGTATTCTGTATGTATATATTTTTCAATTTTACCTGTGATAAATAAAAACTTTTTTATCAAATTGTTGTGTCAATTTGGACCTTTAAAACCCATTTAATGCTATATGCTATTCTTGGATCTACTAATGAGGGTGTGGTGCAATGTTGAACTTGATTGGAACATCCACCCAGTAACACATTAACACTTTGCACAGAGCATCATGTCGATATAGCCAGGTCCTTGGCTAGCGATTTAGGGCACTGTACTGGAGTGCTTTCTGGGTCCCCACTGGACTTCAGCTGAATGTGTTAACACTACCTCCACCCACCACGTTTACTGTATCACTGGGGATGGTGAGAGGACACTGCTGCCTTTAACCTGTTGCTGGTAGCAGAGACTGAGAATATATATTTTGGCCATCTAGCTAGCTGCATTATTTACTGTATGCAGACTTTACTGGGACTGTACTCTTGTGCACTGCCGTAAAGACTGGGCCCCGATTCTAGCTGGCTGAAAAATTATGGTTAAAGACTGCTCACTCAGATAGTTGCTATCAAGAACTTTGTTTTTTATTCATAGTAAGAGTTACCTCTTTAGGGAGTCTTACATTTAATCACTGCCATTTATTTATAGTGCACTCTAAAGTGGATATAGCCAACTGTTTGTAGAGTAATTTTTGCAGTATTGATTACCATCGGTGTTACTGTTTTCTAATTCCAATACATTTTTCTTTTATGGATTACTCAGGTTGATTGTAATTTAGCTTCATAGAACTCCATTGTATGCTGCTATAGCTTAGTGAACATTTTGTGTAGTTGTCAGGTCACCTGTGGCCAGGTGAAAACTGCACCCTGTTGGAGGCAGGGGCGCAGCGCAAGGTAGTGAACCCTATAGCAGACTGCTGCGGATGGACCGGAACATGAACCCAAGATTCCCCAGGGCGCGGAGTCTAAGACCCAGCAGGTGTTCACCAGGGCCTCTAGTGGTGAGGATGGACTTCGCTGCAGCTGGGCCCAGGTCGCGGCCCCTGGGGTCCCCCAGGTCACGCTCCGTAGGGAGTGAAGGGAAGCAGCCACTCAGGACACACAGAATGGTGAAGGGTAAGCCGAGGTCGGGGTAACAGGCAGACAAGGGTAGTCAAGGGACAGGCCAGAGGTCAGGGTAACAGGCAAACAGGAATAGTCAGAGACAAGCCAAAGTCGATACACAGAGGAGTAGTTTCAAGCACACGGCAAACAGGAAACAGGAAACTATACTGTTGAACAGCAAAGCAGGCCTGCAGTGCGTTGGTTAATATAGACTTCCTGTGATGACCTGGGCGGAGCAGGAACAGGAAGTAGAGGTGATAAAAAGGATCCAGAAATGCAGTCTGACCTCTAATACAGATATGAAGGTACAGGTAAGCTTGCCAAGCTCTATTGCAAGTCCATGACAGTACCCCTCCTCTTACGAGGCCTCCCCCTACCCTGCCTGGGTCCAGGTTTAGAGGGACACCTCAGATGAAACCCTCTTAACAGACGAGGTGCAAAGACCTCCGATGCAGGAACCCAAGACCTCTCCTCAGGACCAAAGCCTTTCCAATGAACAAGGTACTGAAGAACGCCTCTACAGAGTCGGGAATCCAGAACTTGACTGACCTCGTATTCCTGATTATCCTCAGAGACCGGTGCCATGGTAGGGAAAGGACGAGAAAACTTATTGAGGACAAAAGGCTTCAGAAGGGAAACATGGAAGGAGTTAGCAATCCTGAGGCTTTTGGGTATCTGAAGTTTGAAACAAACTGGATTCAGTTTAGAAATGATGGTATATGGACCAATGAATCTTGGAGCAAACTTCAGGGAAGGCACTCGAAGCTTGATGTTCCTGGTGGAGAGCCAAACTTTGTCCCCTGGCTGAAGAGAAGGTGGTTTACGCCTGCGGCGGTCAGCAAAGCCTTTGAATTTGTCGGCAGCTGCCGGAGGGAATCATGAACGTCACTCCAGATAGAATTGAAGGACTCCTGAGCTGAAGCCAAAGCTGGGATATCCGGAGAACAGGCCATGGGAAGCGGAAGTTGAGGATGTCTTCCATAAACTGCGAAGAAGGGTGTTTTCTGCGAACTGGTATTTACATGATTGTTATGTGAAAATTCCGCCCACGGAAGTAGAGAGGACCAATCGTCATGATGAGCGGAGACTAAGGTGCGAAGAAAAACCTCTAACTCCTGATTAACCCTCTCCGTCTGCCCATTAGATTGAGGATGGTAAGAAGAGGAAAAATCCAAGGCAATATTGAGGGATTTATAAAAGGCTCTCCAGAAACGAGACGTAAATTGAACGCCCCTGTCAGAAACAATGTGAGAAGGAACACCATGGAGGCGGAAAATTTCTGGAATAAAAATCGGAACCAGGGCAGGAGCAGAAGGAAGACCAGGAAGGGGAACAAAATGAGCCATCTTGGAAAACCGATCGATTATCACCCAAATGACTGTATTACCGTCCGACAGTGGGAGATCGGTGATAAAATCCATGGCAATATGAGCCCAGGGTTCCTTAGAAATGGGCAAAGGCATGAGGAGACCAGCAGGAGCTTGTGTGGAGGATTTAGACTGAGCACAGACATGACAAGCCTTGACATAGTCTTTGACCTCCGAGCGGAGATTAGGCCACCAGTAGTGACGGCTGATGAGCAAGAAGGAGCGGAGAAACCCTGCGTGGCCTGCCACCTTGGAATCATGCCCCCAACGAACAATCTTAGTTCTTAGCTCAGTGGGGACAAAGGTCTTACCAGGAGGAATCTTCGGGTCCAGGGTGGTAGAATGGGCAAAAATGCATGAAGTGGGGATGATCGGCTCAGGTTCAGGAGTGGACTCCTCGTCCAAAGTATCGAAGGACCTAGAAAGTGCATCAGCCCTACCGTTACAGGAACCAGGATTGTACGTAATCGTGAAATTAAAACGCGAAAAGAAAAGACTCCACCTGGCCTGTCTGGGATTCAAACGTTTAGCATTCTGAAGGTACTGTAAATTCTTGTGATCGGTGAAGATCGTTATGGGGTGAGGAGAACCTTCCAAAAGATGACGCCACTCTTCCAGCGCCAATTTGATTGCGAGAAGTTCCCGGTCACCGATAGCATAATTTCTCTCTGCCTGAGAAAATTTTTTGGAAAAGAACGCACATGGTTGATGTTTCTTCTCAAAGAGTTGAAGAAGAACAGCTCCCACCCCCACTGAAGAAGCGTCCACTTCAATAAAGAAAGCATCCCCAGGATTAGGTCTCCTCAAGAGAGGCCCGGAGACAAAGGCCTGTTTCAGATCATGAAAAGCAGCGACAGCTTCGGGGGGCCAGACTTTGGCATTAGCACCCTTCTTGGTCAAGGCGATAATAGGTGCAGCAATGGAAGAGTAATTCCTTATGAACTGCCTATAGTAATTGGTGAAGCCAAGAAAGCGCTGTGTGGCCTTAAGACTAGCAGGAAGGGGCCAGTTGGTAATGGCTAAGACCTTCCCAGGATCCATACGAAGGCCCAAACTTGAGACAAAGCATCCTAGAAATAGGACCTCAGAACATTCAAAGGAACATTTCTCCAGCTTGGCATAGAGATTATTCTCTCGAAGGCGCTGGAGTACAGTGCGGACATGGTTTCTATGGACATGCAGATTTTCCAAAAAGATCAGAATGTCATCCAGATAGATGACAACAAACTGGTACAGCAGGTCCCTGAAGATCTCATTGACAAAGTTTTAAAACACAGCTGGGGCATTACACAGCCCAAAAGGCATGACCAGGTATTCGTAATGACCGCCCCGAGTGTTAAACGCAGTCTTCCATTCATCACCCTCTCGAATTTGAATTAGGTTGTACGCCCCTCTGAGATCCAACTTGGTGAAAATGGAGGCACCCTTCAACCTATCAAATAGTTCAGATATTAAGGGTATAGGTATCGGTTCTTAATAGTAACAGCGTTTAAGCCTCGATAATCAATGCAGGGTCTCAAGGTACCATCCTTCTTGGCGACAAAAAAGAACCCTGCTCCTGCAGGTGATGAGGATTTCCGGATGAAACCTTTCTCAAGATTCTCGGCGACATACTCAGACATGGCCTGGGTCTCTGGGATGGACAATGGGTAGGTACGACCCCTGGGCAGCGTTGCCCCGGGAACAAGGTCAATGGCACAGTCAAAAGACCTGTGGGGAGGAAGCACGTCAGCTGATTTCTTACAGAACACATCTCGGTAATCGCTGTATGCAGTGGGAAGGTCAGAAGATACCGATGTGGTGGCAATGGAAATTCTCTCCTTTGGGGTCACCTTGGAAAGACATGACGAGAAACATGAGGGGCCCCACGCCAGGATCCGCCCAGAGGCCCAGTCCACATGGGGAGAGTGGAGCCGTAGCCAAGGAAGGCCCAACACAATGGGGTTAGAGATTTTGGGTAGGATAAGAAAGGATATCCACTCCTGGTGAAGAATCCCTACCGACATCCTAATGGGTAGCGTCTGGAAGCGAATAGGGCCACCTGGGAGAACAGTGCCATCAATTGCCGAGACCACCAGCGGCGTAGAGAGGGGTGAAAGGGTGAGCTTCATAGAACAAGCAGTTCTCCAATCCATAAAGTTGCCGGCAGCCCCAGAATCCAGATATGCAAAGGTCGACTGAGGAGAAGTGCTTACGTGGAGGCACACTGGAAGAAGAATATGGGAAGGGGATGTTTCTGGGTCCAACATTCCACCTTCTAAATGAATTACCCAAGCGTTTCCCAGGGGAAGCAAACAGGAGACACAAAGGTGTCCCTTGCCTCCACAATAGAGGCATAAGCCCAAAGTTCTGCGTCTAGAACGTTCTTCGGGGGTAAGTCTGGTCCGGCCCAACTGCATAGGTTCCTCAACAGGCAGAGGATGCTCCACGGGATGGAGCGAGGGGAACTCCGACTGGCTAAGACCTAAGGAGTGTTGTTGTCTCTTTTCTATGGACCTCTCCTGAAAACGAATATCGATCTGGTTGCATAAAGAGATGACATCGTCCAGACCGACGGGGATGGTTCTTCCCGCTAATTCGTCCTTCACTCGGTCAGAGAGGCCATGCAAAAAGGTAGCGACCAGGGCCTCATTGTTCCAGCTCAATTCAGCTGAGAGGATACGGAACTGGAGAGCATATTGTCCCACTGAACGGGATTCTTGGCGGAAACGTAAAAGAGCACTAGTCGCTGAAGAGGCCCGAGCTGGCTCCTCAAAGATGTTACGAAAGAGCTTCTAGAAGTCGGGCTGATTGGAAACTACCGGATCATTCTTCTCCCATAGGGGGGCAGCCCAGGCTAGAGCTTCGCCGGAAAGGAGGGAAATAGTATAGGCTACCTTCGCCCGATCTGACAGGAAGTTTTGCGGCTGAAGCTCAAACAGGATGGTACATTGGCTAAGAAATCCCCTGCAGGCCTTGGAGTCTCCAGAAAAACGGATTGGAGGAGGTAGTTTCAGCGGATGCGAATCTGTGACTGGCGCGACAGGCCCAGCCACTGGTTGTTCTTGTGGTTGCAGATTCGGGGTCCCCAACGAGGTCTGAAGCTGTTCAAAGCAGGAAGCCAGATCCTGTAAGAATCGCATCACCTGAGTCTGATTAGTTTTATGCGTCTCGAGTCTGTGAACTAAGCTCTGCAATGGATCATCTGATAGGAGCGGCACGTCAGCCGGGTTCATGGCTGTTCAAACTGTCAGGTCACCTGTAGCCAGGTGACAACTGCACCCTGTTGGAGGCAGGGGCGCAGCGCAAGGTAGTGAACCCTATAGCAGACTGCTGCGGATGGACCGGAGCGTGAACCCAAGATTCCCCAGGGCGCGGAGTCTAAGACCCAGCAGGTGTTCACCAGGGCCTCTAGTGGTGAGGATGGACTTCGCTGCAGCTGGGCCCAGGTCGCGGCCCCTGGGGTCCCCCAGGTCACGCTCCGTAGGGAGTGAAGGGAAGCAGCCACTCGGGACACACAGAATCGTGAAGGGTAAGCCGAGGTCGGGGTAACAGGCAGACAAGGGTAGTCAAGGGACAGGCCAGAGGTCAGGGTAACAGGCAAACAGGAATAGTCAGAGACAAGCCAAAGTCGGTACACAGAGGAGTAGTTTCAAGCACACGGCAAACAGGAAACAGGAAACTAATACTGTTGAACAGCAAAGCAGGCCTGCAGTGCGTTGGTTAATATAGACTTCCTATGATGACCTGGGCGGAGCAGGAACAGGAAGTAGAGGTGATAAAAAGGATCCAGAAATGCAGTCTGACCTCTAATACAGACATGAAGGTACAGGTAAGCTTGCCAAGCTCTATTGCAAGTCCATGACAGTAGTGAACTGTGATTGACTGCATCTCGTGACACGATATTGGTTCCATTTACCACTAACCATGTCTGATGTTTGCTTTTTGATACTGAAACTTAGTTGTGTGCAGAGTATCTATTTTTTTGCTCCCAGTATTAGGGTACTTTCACACTGCTCTGTAGCAAAATTGCGGTAAAAACATAAAAGTGTAGTAACCATTCACTTAACCTAATGTGTCTGTGGAGCTAAGGTTGTTCACAGAGTTGAGGCAGAAGAACAGAGAACCCAATCTTTTTTTTTTTCTTCTTTAAAAGTGTTTATTTAATTTTGCATAAGAATACAGATACAGAGTATAAGAAGCACAGTAGAGCCAATAAACTCAAGTATTGGCGTAACAACATAGTCAAGATTACAGAGAACCCAATCTACCAAGCAGCTCCTGTTGGGGTACCACTGCTTTGTCGAACAAATTAAGGGTGAAAGGGGTTAAAGTTTATATATGCAGCACCACTAACAGGTGGTTTAAAATACAGGCATACCCTGCTTTACATACCCTCACTTTACGTACACTCACGAGTACGGACACATTGGTGTCTATGGGAAATCTTGATCAGCTTGACATGGCACTGCTCACAGTTTTTATCATTGGCGTCCATGGGAAATCTTTGTCAGCTTGACATAAGACTGCTCCCGTCTTTAACACTGGCGTCTATGGGAAATCTTGGTCAGCTTGACATGGGAAATCTTGGTCAGCTTGACATGGGAAATCTTCGTCAGCTTGACATAGACTGCTCCCATCTTCAACATTGGCATCTATGGGAAATCTTTGTCAGCTTGACATGGCACTGCTCCTGAGCCAAAAGTGACAGGTACACAAAACTTGGGGAGCACCGAGAGGGGACCATGGACTACAACATATCCGATTTTAGGGTTGGCCAGCTTCTCTAGGTAATCTGCCATGTCTTTGTCCTTGGTCCCCTTAATGTGCTCCCCAAGTTTGGTGTCCCACTGTCCCTGTCACTTATGATTCGGGAGCATTGCCATGTCAAGCTGACCAAGATTTCCCATAGAGCTAGTCTATTCACAGTACATGCATTGAGAAGTGAAAAAAAGGTTTTGCTTCGCTATAAGTACATTTCCTTTTACATACATGCTCTGGTCCCATTGTGTACCTAAAAGTGGGGTATGCCTTTATAAAACAATGTTATACATTCATATTTTCAAATAGTAAAATAGAGAAAAACCTTATAAAAATACAGAAGAAAGTTTTGCATGAGTAACTTTGGATAAGGGATAACATGCAGTATTATTGTTATTTTAAAGTTAATCTAACACAATTTCAAATTGTTTTGTTTTCTTCATATATTAGGCCAAATTAAAATGTTTATAGGGTACAAAGAAAATTCAGCAGTACACCAGCAAGTCCTTGCTTGTGACAGTTTATTGCAAGTGACTCTCCTGCCTCAGTCTATTCCTGTACTGCCCTCTTAAAATTCTTGGAACAACCGACTCCTGTTACAAAAACCATGTAATCTGTTGTCTTTATATCCAAGTCTATGCTGAAATAAATGTAATAAGGTAAGGCTGAAGTTCAGATCTGATTTGGTCTGCACTGTTGTCAGGGTCAGGGTCCTGGTGAGGGTGGGGTTGGTGATATCACACAAGAACAGGTGAAGGTAGAAGAAGGTCAGTGTCAATTTCAAAAGTAGGCAGAACTGACCCACCCCTTATGCCACCCTGGCTTGCTCATATCCAGCTGCTAGTATCCTATCCAAACACTATTTAGCATAGCAGGTGGTGTCATTGGCTGCCCCAAAACCTACAAAATGTTCAGTACAAGCTGAAAAGTCTTGTAAAAAACATACCCTGGATATGTAATTTTCGGTCACCTCTGCTTAATACAGATGAGCAGATTCGATTGATGTCACCCTACCACCCCACCTTCTGCTGCTTCTGTTATCAGCCTCTTAGTCTTTTCTTCTCAGATTCTAAAAAAAAAAAAAAGTGTAATCAATGCGAGAACTCTGTAGTATTTTTTTTGCACTTTGCAGCGGATTTTCGTGTCCTAAAATGGAAAAAAGGTGCCGATCAGTTAATCTGACAGTAGAGCTGACTTTAGGAAGCTTGTAATTCCCCAGTTCACTAATGATTATTTTAATATTGCTTAATTACAAAAACTAAAGTTTACAACTTGCATTGACACAAGAAAAATAACTTCTTGAAAGAAGACGCTAAAAGAGAAGATGCCTTTTTGACCATTAAAAAAACTAAAACATTTCCAAGCTACTTGACCTGATGGCATCTCAGAAGTTCATTGCAAAAAAGTAATGAAGAGTAAATCTTGGCACTATTTGCACTTTCGACAGTTTTGGCACACACCAAGATTTGTTCCTCAGTCTAAGCACATATTCCCAGTTCAACTAGCATATAGTAAAAGTAAGCAAACTACTAGACCTCCTAATGGCTCATTAGGGAAGAACACAATCCATCCCTAAGCATGTGTGGAATCTGATGGAGATTTTGTTTTTATTAGTTGAAGAGGACACAAGGGATGATAGGTAGAAAGTATTCATCCTCTGGTTTTATACAGCTAATGCAGAAGTACTATACTTTCCTAATAGGAGTAGTGCTCCTTGGGTTTAATTCAACACAGAGAGGGGGGAATTCTGTCCCAGTACCCCTACAATTCCAGTATGATCCTGAACCAGACTAGGTGTCTGTGTTAGGGTCAGGGAGTTTGTTCTACACACAGAAGTGGTGTACAGCTCATCCAGAAAGTATTCACAGCGCTTCACTTTTTCCACATTTTGTTACAGCCTTATTCCAAAATTGATTAAATTCATTATTTTCCTCAAAATTCTACAAACAATACCCCATAAAGACAACAAGAAAGAAGTTTGTTTGAAATCTTTGAAAATGTATAAAAAAAAAAAAAAATCCCATGTAAAAAAAAATCTTATGTACAGTATCTCACAGAAGTGAGTACACCCCTCACATTTTTGTATATATTTTATTATATCTTTTCATGTGACAATGACACGTTGCTACAATGTAAAGAAGTGAGTGTACAGCTTGTATAACAGTGTAAATTTGCTGTCCCCTCAAAATAACACACAGCCATTAATGTCTAAACCGCTGGCAACAAAAGTGAGTACACCCCTAAGTGAAAATGTCCAAATTGGGCCCAATTAGCCATTTTCACTCCCCGATGTCATGTGACTCATTAGTGTTACAAGGTCCTGGGTGTGAAAGGGGAGCAAGTGTGTTTAATTTGGTGTTATTGCTCCTACTCTCTCATACTGGTCACTGGAAGTTCAACATGGCATCTCATGGCAAAGAACTCTCTGAGGATCTAAAAAAAAGAATTGATGCAGAGGTTGAAGAGGTGGGAGGTCAGTCTGTCAGTGCTCAGACCATACGCCGCACACTGCATCAAATTGGTCTGCGTGGCTGTCGTCCCAGAAGGAAGCCTCTTCTAAAGATGATGCACAAGAAAGCCTGCAAACAGTTTGCTGAAGACCAGCAGACTAAGGACATGGATTACTGGAACCATGTCCTGTGGTCTGATGAGACCAAGATAAACATATTTGGTTCAGATGGTGTCAAGCGTGTGTGGCGGCAACCAGATGAGGAGTACAAAGACTAGTCTTGCCTACAGTCAAGCATAGTGGGGGGAGTTTCATGGTCTGGGGCTGCATGAGTGCTGCCAGCACTGGGGAGCTACAGTTTATTGAGGGAACCATGAATGCCAACATGTACTGTGACATACTGAAGCAGAGCATGATCCCCTCCCTTCAAAGACTGGGCTGCAGGGCAATATTCCTACATAATAACAACTGAAACATCATCCATCACTGGTGCTTGCATCTTTTCCTTGTTTGCTTCTGGGTTCTACAGTCTTCAGCCATCTTGATTGGCCATTGCAGTGGATAACATAGAACTAAGACAATGATAAAAAACCCAAAGCCAAAAATGTAACACGTTAAAGCTTACCAATTATTAGATGGAGAGGTTTTTTTTAGGCTTTTCCCCTCTGTTTTGTGACCTGGCCAGTAACACACCTCCACTATTATACAGATACCACTCTGGATGAAGGAGCATAGGGGGCAGATTTGGACAGCAGCATTGTCAGTCTTGGAGAAGGCAAGTGTTAGACGTACTAGCAAATTTTAATGCAGTAACAAATTGAAGCTGAACTCTAGCTAATACTTTATAATAAGTTACAGCTAGGGTTTTCATGTCCCTTTGGGATACAGGTTTTACAAACAAAAGGTTTGACAAATAAAAGCTGATCATTTTAGGCACCTCTGTGTTAAATGTTTCAGTCTCATCCCTGTAACAGCAAGAGAGCTTTATTGTTGAAAAACAGACTTGCTGGCTGGATCACCAGATAATAATAGAAGAAATAAAGCCGAAAAAAGAAACTAATACAGCTATCACATATGCAGTGCCTTGCGAAAGTATTTGGCCCCCTTGAACTTTTCAAACTTTTGCCACATTTCAGGCTTCAAACATAAAGATATAAAACTGTAATTTTTTGTGAAGAATCAACAACAAGTGGGACACAATCATGAAGTAGAACGAAATTTATTGGATATTTCAAACTTTTTTAACAAATAAAAAACTGAAAAATTGGGCGTGCAAAATTATTCAGCCCCCTTAAGTTAAATACTCTGTAGCACCACCTTTTGCTGTGATTACAGCTGTAAGTCGCTTGGGGTATGTCTCTATCAGTTTTGCACATCGAGAGACTGAAATTTTTGCCCATTCCTCCTTGCAAAACAGGAATGGGCAAGGAGTGAGCTCAGTGAGGTTGGATGGAGAGCGTTTGTGAACAGCAGTTTTCAGTTTTTTCCACAGATTCTCGATTGGATTAAGGTCTGGACTTTGACTTAGCCATTCAAACACCTGGATATGTTTATTTGTGAACCATTCCATTGTAGATTTTGCTTTATGTTTTGGATCATTGTCTTGTTGGAAGACAAATCTCCGTCCCAGTCTCAGGTCTTTTGCAGACTCCATCAGGTTTTCTTCCAGAATGGTCCTGTATTTGGTTCCATCCATCTTCCCATCAATTTTAACCATCTTCCCTGTCCCTGCTGAAGAAAAGCAGGCCCAAACCATGATGCTGCCACCACCATGTTTGACAGTGGGGATGGTGTGTTCAGGGTGATGAGCTGTGTTGCTTTTACGCCAAACATAACGTTTTGCATTGTTGCCAAAAAGTTCGATTTTGGTTTCATCTGACCATACTGCTTCCATTTCAATATTATCGCTTTCACAGTGCTCCTTGTGATATTTATAGCTTGGGAAATCTTTTTGTATCCAAATCCGGCTTTAAACTTCTCCACAACAGTATCTCGGACCTGCCTGGTGTGTTCCTTGTTCTTCATGATGCTCTCTGCGCTTTAAACGGACCTCTGAGACTATCACAGTGCAGGTGCATTTATACGGAGACTTGATTACACACAGGTGGATTCTATTTATCATCATTAGTCATTTAGGTCAACATTGGATCATTCAGAGATCCTCACTGAACTTCTGGAGAGAGTTTGCTGCACTGAAAGTAAAGGGGCTGAATAATTTTGCACGCCCAATTTTTCAGTTTTTTATTTGTTAACAAAGTTTGAAATATCCAATAAATTTCGTTCCACTTCATGATTGTGTCCCACTTGTTGTTGATTCTTCACAAAAAATTACAGTTTTATATCTTTATGTTTGAAGCCTGAAATGTGGCAAAAGGTCGAAAAGTTCAAGGGGGCCGAATACTTTCGCAAGGCACTGTAAGAATCGGCAAGCTGCAATATAATAAATGTTTGCTTTTGGGTTTAATACTGTTTTAATTTGGTGCTCAAGTACAACAAATGCAATATCATTATATATCTGCTATGGATCTGCAATAAATGTGCTGTGAGTGAATGTCCTTCAAATTTACTGATCTATCAAATCCTTTTATTGGACGTTCACTGAGAATGATGATGTTTACTGGGTCAGAGCTAGCAATTGCAAATTGGTGAATACTTTATCTCTGTAAGCAGCTGCAGAAAATTATAAATAGTGCAAGTGTTGACCTTCGATGAACTGACAGCTGAAAAGGTACAAATGATCACAGACCATTACAGATCACAGATCATTACCCTTTTAGAAAAACTAGCAAAGTGTGTCCATTGCAGAATGGGGCAGGTTAAACCCCTTCACCAGCATTCAGTATATTAGGTGTGGAAGAATGTGGCAAAAATCTTTTCGTTCTCTCCCCTCCTCATCCAGCAGACCAACACTCCACTCAAGTTTGGCATTGCCACCATTTCTTGTATCCTCCGGAGTTTGACCACAAGCAGCAAAGCCAATCCACAATGCTTTACTGCAGGCATGACAGTAAAATTGGGGCATTCAGCAGCTGCTAGTCCATGCACGTGGGCTGAAATTAGCTAGTTGGTGCTGTCCCAGATGGAAGGGTAAGAATTAATGCTTTCCTGGTCCTTTGATCTTTTGGTGGATTTTTCTCTGGGTCAGACCCACTGATCCTCTGTTATATAAGAGGAACAGTGGTCCAGAGTGGGGAGCCAGGGGAGATCCATGAGGGTTCAGGGCCCATAATAGGCCTGAGAGAGAGCTGAGAATGTACCTGTAAGGGAGTGAGATGGAGAACAACACCCATTAGAAGCAGAAGGAAGGCGCTCATTACTTTTTTGGATGTAAAGTTATCAAAACCTGGGGTTCACCCTGAACACACCAGCTTCTAGAGATAGACTCTGTAATTGCATGGACACTACCTTCGCAGGTATCTTGGGGCAGCATATAGCCTGTAGTTTAGCGATGTAGGGAAAAATTAGGTCTTTGAATGCTGAACCTTGTATTACCTTTTGCACTTTTCTTAGTAACGTTTTTGAAACCTTGTTCCTGCCTGGTCTGAAGGTACTAAAAGGGGTTAAATGCAAGTAGCCAGCACCAGCCCATGGTTCAGGACACTAAAGTACTTGGGATATGAAGACATCACTGTGGAGGCAATGCAGTGAGAACACATCAGTGGTTACCTGGGGTAAGGGAAGTCTAATAAGCAGCCTGTCTATATTGTGTGTCTGTTATAAGTGAAACAGCCTCTAGTAGCCTTCTGCTACTGGTCTGTCTCCCACAGGAACAGGAGTGGATTTACGCCACAGAGGTCCCTATCCTGTAATGGAAGTTAAAGAATTAAGTTAGGTGCATGTGTGGAGCCCAAACAAGGTGCACACAGGGCCCACTATGCTACTGGGGAATGGTCGTGGAAAAAGCTGGACAGGTGACTGTGGACAAGGCTCAGTCCCTCCTGAATGCAAGTTATGGAGAAGGTGTACATTGTCACAGAACCTGAGAGTTAACTGGAGAACAGTTGCATAGAAAGTATACATGGTGCACATTTATCTCTAAAAGTAGATGTCCGCCTTCAGGTCGAGAATTCCTCCATGGCAGCCTCAGCCTTGTCCCCAGGACATTGATGAAAATAGTAAGAGTAAAGGTACCCCATATGTAGTAAAGTGAACCTGTTACAGGTGCCTAGGATAGCCCAGAAGTAGTGCTAGACCTTTTTGACCCTTGCTTTGTGCCCAATGAAGTGGGAAGCATGAAGGACATGATGACCACCGTACCCCTGCCTACCAAACTCACATAGCCACAGGGAGTACATGCGAAGAGTATATAAGATGTGCATAACTCATTATTTAAACTGCTCCTTTTTTGTCGTTGTGCAATTCTTTATATGCTTGTATGATTAAATGTTTAATAAATACATCTCAGTTCTTGATCTCTATGTGGCCTTTCTTAACCACTTAATCCATGGAGGATTTGGCTGCTCAAAGACCAGGGCCTATTTTGCTATTCGGCACTGCTTGATTTTAACGGACAATTGCATGGTGGTGCGACGCTATACCTAAATGAAATTGACGTCCTTTTTTTCCACAAACAGGGCTTTCTTTTGGTGGTATTTGATCACCTGTGCGATTTTTATTTTTTGCGCTATAAACAAAAAAATTAGCATCAATTTTGAAAAAATAAAAATATTTTTCAAATTATTTATATGAAATTCTCAAAAAAAATGTAAAAAACAAATTTTTTTAACATTTTAGACCAATTTGTTTTCTGCTACATATTTTTGGTAAAAAAAATCGCAATAAGCGTATTTTGATTGGTTTGCGCAAAAGTTTTTGCGTTTACTAACTACGGGAAAGATTTATGTCATTTTTATTGTTTTTTTTTAACTAGTAATGGCGGCGATCTGCGGTTTTTTTTTGTGGGACTGCGACATTGCAGACCCCTAACTGACATTTTTAACACTTTGGGGGGTACCAGTGACATTACAACAGTAATCAGTGCTATAAAAATGCACTGTTACTGTAAAAATGACACTGGCAGGGAAGGGGTTAACTTTACTGGTGATCAAGGGGTTAAGTGTGTCCCTAGGGGCATGATTCTAACTGTCAGGGGGCGTGGCTTTTGAGATCATCACAGAGACATGCGATCCTATATAGCAGGATCGCATAGTCTCTGTGATCATCTAAGGGAGAATGACAGACGGCTGTGTTTACATCAGCCGTCTGTCTTTCTCCCTCTGCTGCGGGAGATCGCGAGTGGCCGGCGGCCATCAGAGCCGCCAGTCACACGCGCTGGCTCCCCAGGGAACGAGTGGGGATGGCACTCACCCCCACAGGCGCCTGAGCGAGCGACGTAGCGTTCTGCTGCTTTGCCCAGCTGCGGCAGAGTGCCGCAGTATATGTACGGTGGGCGGGGCACAAGAGGTTAAAGGGTAAGTACACTTTTGAGGGAAAAAAAGCTAATTAAAGAAAATATTCTAGCGTATACAATTGCGACTCAAGTCATATTGTAATTGAATGTTTTTAAAAATGACCTTTCCTTTTCAATCTGCAGCTCTGTCATTTTCTGTAAAATGCAATGAAATATGGCAACCGGAAGGTGTTCTGTACACAGACTGCCCCCCGGAAACATAATTTGCTGCTGGTGTGATTTGGCTCACTAATTTTCCCAGAAGTCTTTAATAAAGCCTAGTGCACACCACTATTTTTTTTTTTTCGCTGTACTAACATCAGATTGTTATTACAGCAGCTTCAACCTGGGCTGTCAGCAAACGAAAATAAATCTGACAGCTACGGTTGGAGCCACTGTACTAACAATCCAATGTTAGTACAGTGATCTACCCTGCTGTTCTATTGTGTTCTGACAGGGGGGCAACCCCCCCCCCCCCACCACCACCACCACCACCACCACCACAACCAACACCAGAACACTCCAGTTAGCACTCTCAGCCATTGGCTGAGAGCACTGATTGGGAGTCAGTCAGCTGCTGGTTTTCCAGCATGCTTGTCCGACATAAGCTTCTGAAAGTAAAGGGATGCAGACCCTGTAATTTTGCGCACAGAGCCATGCAGGTGAAGCAGCTGAATGATAATTATGAAACCGCTCCCATTAGATTCACTTACCACATGGACACAGAAAAATATACAGTGATTTCTTCAGAATAACAAGAGGTAGGAATCTGCAACAAAGTTTGTTAAAATCATTGTAATGTACATACAGTAGATCACCCAGAGGGCAATATTTTTTTCTCAACAAAAGTGGAGTTGCTATTTAAGGTAAAAATACTTTGGCAAGCAGCTTCCCCCCAGCCCCCCTACATACTTACCTGATCCCAATCACAATCAATGTAGATGAGAGAACCAATAACAGCCAGTGAGGAGAGATCGGGGGACAGGGCTGAGTTGCCCTCTGTGTTTCTTATGGACACACAGAGCTGACTCAGGAGTGAGCCCACATGAGTGCCCCCAAAACAAGCCGCTTGCTCTGGGGCCAGGAGCACCAGCAAAGGACCCGAAGAGGAGGATTAGGGTGCTATGTGCAAAACCATTGCACAGGGAAGGTAAGTATAACATGTTTGCTATTTTTTTAAATAAAAGGTAAGCCTTTAGAATTAATTTAGGAGTGAATGATGGCCCCAGAATTATAGATCTCACTTCAGCTCAGCTTGGAGAGTGATACCTAATACAGTATGTGTGGTGCAATCTTTGTTTTTGTTTGCCTGTGTAAGCTGGTGGATGTTCCATGTTTTTATTTTCAGTTGATGTCTGTGGTTTTTATTTCTACATTAGAATATTACACTGTTTAGTTGTGCTTGCCCTTCTGTGGTGATACTCCCTGGGGGGTAAGGGTAATACTGCTGGCCAGGTTTTCCTGGGCTTTTTGGGGAAGTAACAACCTCTGCTGAGGCAAAAGCAAAAAAATAGGGAGGGGCATTGTAGTTAGCAAAAAAGCTAAAGGTACAGTTCCAGGTCTCCCCACTCAAAGAACATAATGCTGCCAAGGATGCAAACTTTAAAAAAATACTTTAGTAAATAATATTTATTTTTATTTACATTGGCCTGGTCTGAAGTTACTTGAGGGCAATCTTAAAGGGGCGCAATGCATGTAGGCGTATCACAAGAGCAGGGCTTAATAAGGGGACAAATTGAGATAGAGAAGATGCAGTACAAATGTCTAATGTGCAGTGAAGCTATTCAGAAGAGGCTATATTGCTGTTGCTAATAACTACAGTACTAATGTTAAGTGCAGGGCTGCTGATAGAAATCACGAGGCCCCGTACAGACTACATGACAAACCCCCCCCCCCCAAAAAAACATTAAAGCTTTATTTCGATAAAAATACAATAAAATCATTAGCAGACACAAATACAACATAACTCACAGAATTCCTGCTAAGTGCCCATTCACACTAGGGCGACTCACGAGGTGACTTTTGTCGCCCCAGGTCGCCCCAGGTCGCTTGACATAACCAAAGCAATGTAATTCAATCAGTGCCGTCTTAATTGCCACTACTGAAGTCGCTCCGACTTCAGAAAAGGGTCCGGTACTACTTTGAGGCGACCAGTGATCCGACCTGTCCCATATACTTCAATGGGAGTCGCCTCCTTATCTTAATTGAAGCGACTTGTGATCCGACTTGTCATCCGACTTTGCAAAAAAATGGTATTGAACAAGAAAAGAGCATAATTTTTATTAAAACATGAATATGTCTTCTGTCAACCTGGCCGTTTTTCTTGCAGGCATTTATCGGGCATTTTTTTAGTCAGGCATGTCTTTTTTTGTATTTATTGTCTGGGGGGTCTAAAAAATGTACCTGTCAAGTTTCAGCTCTGTAGCATGTCCAGAACCCCTAAAAAACAGCATTTTTCTTATCATTTCAGTAATGCGGCTTATCTCCGGCTGGCTTTTTTTCTTGCAGGCATTTATCGGGCATTTTTTTAGGCAGGCATGTCTTTTTTTGTATTTAGTGTCTGGGGGGTCTAAAAAGTGTACCTGTCAAGTTTCAGCTCTGTAGCATGTCCAGAACCCCTAAAAAACAGCATTTTTCTTATAATTTTTAGTAGAAAACGAATGCGGTGTCTTTCCAGCTGTCTTTTTTTCTTGCAGGCATTTATCGGGCATTTTTTTAGGCAGGCATGTCTTTTTTTTGTATTTAGTGTCTGGGGGGTCTAAAAAGTGTACCTGTCAAGTTTCAGCTCTGTAGCATGCCCAGAACCCCTAAAAAACAGCATTTTTCTTATAATTTCAGTAATGCGGCTTCTCTCCGGCTGGCTTTTTTTCTTGCAGGCATTTATCGAGCATTTTTTTAGGCAGGCATGTCTTTTTTTGTATTTAGTGTCTGGGGGGGGGTCTAAAAAGTGTACCTGTCAAGTTTCAGCTCTGTAGCATGTCCAGAACCGCCCCAAAAATAGCATTTTTCTTATAATTTCAGTAATGCGGCTTCTCTCCGGCTGGCTTTTTTTTGTGCAGGCATTTATTGGGCATTTTTTGGGCGTCTTTGGAGGCATGTGCTTCTTAAAAATTATATGAAAAAAGCTCTTTTTTTTTTTTTAAGTTTCTGGACAGACAGACAAAAGATGTTTTTCCTTCGATGTGAGTGACCTCAATTAGCATTCTTATCTACTTTCTAGCATCAAGCTAGACATTCAACAGTTCAGCCACTCCTACACCACCCCCATAAACGTTATCTGTACATTGGTCTGCCATACTTTTTTGTAATATGTAAAAAAAAAACAGGAAAAGGAACACATCATATTGTGATTGGCCAAATAAAAAGTCGCCTCGCGCTGAAGTCGCGCCAAAGTCGCGTCAAAGTCGCGCTGGAAGCGACGCGACTTTAGTGGTCGCGGCAGTGTGAACCGGCACTAAATCTAAAAGATGAAACTGAGTTGATAAATAAATCTCTGTGTGTGAATGAGGTCTTGGGGCTCATACACATGGGTGCTTTGGTCTTTACAGTGTGAATCAGTGGTTCATTTATGTAGCTTGAACCACCTGGATCCGTATGAACACAGCTGCAGGTCCTAATTTGACAGGTGTACAGCCCGAACACAGACAGTGTGCATTTGGGGACCACTCACCTGCACACCTGTCCAATTAGGGCCTGTGGCTGTGTTCATACAGGCGCTGCATCCCCATAGAATATCAGGTGGCTCCAGCCCAAACCCCTCCTTCACACAGCCAGAGTACCGGTGTGAATGAGCCCTAATTATAATTTTCTAACCTAAAACACAGATCTCTCAAGTGATATGCTGTCACTACTAAGAGAGATCCCATCTTAATCTGGTCTTCTCTCTGGTTTCTTTGGCTCCAGTCCTTTGGCCAAACTGCGATAATGTAACTCACACTCATGCACGTGCGGGTGTCATGGTCACAGCACAGCTCTCTCAATGGATGGTATGTGATCCATTGAGAGTGCAGTGCACATGTGCTGGTGCTATCACAGGCTGCTACGCTTAGGAGATTTTCACTGTACCTACAAGTAAGCCTATTAAAGGCTTACCTGTAGATGCAAGAAAAAAAAAAGGAGTTCACTCCTGCCAGATCAGTTAGTAAATGGGTAAATAGAAGGAGTTGATACATGGATGCAGAGGGAACTGACAGTGTAGGGGAGAAGAAGTAAAGTTGCATAGATCAGGAAGCAGTCTGGGGGAGAAGAGTGGGAAGCCCAGCTACATAAAGCACACTAAACTGCACTGGGACAAGATAACAGGCAGCTATGGAACCAGTGTAACAGTAAATTCTTCAACGCAGGGAAGTGCAGCCGATCAGCTGTGACTGTGTCAGGAAGACAGAGCAATGGAGGAAGAGAGATGAAAAAAATATACAGGCTGGGACAAAGAGTACAGGAAGAACTGCAAGGAGAGAAACAAAGTTACAGAGATAACAAAACTCAGGAGCAGAGCTAACATTAAAGCCAGTGCTGATAGATGGATTAGTGAGGGAAAACTGTCTCTTTCTTAGCAGATAAAAGCTGACAGCAGGGAGAGGGGGAGAGATCATCTTTCAGGTGCTGGAGGAAGATTTCTGTAAATGTCATTCATCACTTATACCTCTCCCTGTGTGGGCCCCCCTGTTTGCTCGGGCCCCCTACAAGAGGACTGGTGGTCCCCCCTATCAGCAGCCCTGGTTAAGTGCATAAGCAACCAGCAGGTTGGGAAGCAGTGCCTTGACTAAAGGGGACTGAGGCCCTGGTAGTAAAAGAGCTTGTGTGCTTAGGCTCCTTCCCTATTGAATGGAACCCCACTAATGGGTCCGACATTGCTGCATGGGGCATCCTAGGGACCCAGCCTGGAAGTCACAAAAGAATGAGTGAGGCCTCAGGAGACAATAAGCACAGGATATGCACAAGAGTTCAACTTCTTAGTATTCAAGTAAAACATATGAATCAATGTCACTGAGAGTGAAGTGATGGGCTGCTGGGCTGATGGAGTCTGGTACAGGTTCAGCGGTACCAGCTTAGAAATTCTGCACAATACAGAGAGAAGAGTCCTGAAGTGTCTTGAGGAACTGTTATCCATAGTATACAGAGTGTAATAAGAAACTGATGTCCGTAAGTAACAATGTAAAGAGTACAGAAGCTGGGCTATGGAATGACAAGGGGGTTAATTGTGTTCTTATGGAGAAGCATCCCCAATGGAAGCCTCAGCCCACCTTATGGGGCACTAGCATTCAGCATTTTTTCTGTTCTTCAGCTCCTCTCCGCAACGCAACTTAGTGTTTTTTTTTTCAGCTTGTAAATGCTCTTCCTCTAATACGCATGTAAACGCTTATGTGTACATGGACACCAAGGCTAAAATAGGGGTGCTTTTACAGGTTAAAGTGAGAAACGTACAACGCCCGTAACAGCATCTGTTTGCATGAGGCCCTAATATGAAACCTGTAGTTGTAGTATTGTATTTATCTTTAAAATATCTAAAGTGATGTGATCTGATATTTTCTATTTGCCTGTAATTATTGCTACAATAAATATAATGGTGACAGGGGGTATACCTGCCTCATGTAAATTAAAATATTAAACAGTTAGGCTTCTGAACGTGGACTTCAAGGTTGCTGTACAAACTTAGAAATCAATTAGTAAAAGCCCTGCCACAGACATTGAGCAGCGAAGGCCAATACATTTTATTTTAAGACTAAAGCTATTAGAGTAAATTATGTTTTAATCTTTTTAGTTACAACATAATAAATATTTTCCCAATGTTGTCTGAAGCTTGACAAAAGGGTTTAAAATTATCTTGGTCTTTATAAATCAAGAAACTAATTAAAATGATTAGCCAATATTGCAGAAAATAACAACAAAATTAAATGAGCAAATAGGCCTATAAATTATAGTTGACAAGGGGCTTACGGATGTTAGCCTGAACAGAGGCGGCTCTAGGCTTTGTGAGGCCTTAGGCAGAATTTAGACATGAGGCCCCACTCACCCCCTTCGCAGAGGTTAAGGAAGAACCCCAAGGCCGAGCATCTTATTACTGCTGCTTGTGTGGGTGGGATGTGTACTGTGGAAACCACATGGGATGAATAGGAGAGGGATGGGACTGGGAACCATGGGGTAGGGGAGAAAGAGGAGGGGGTAAAAAGGGGGGGAGTGGGTAAATGATGAGGGATGGGTAGAGGAGAATTGGAGTGAAACTGAGGGATCCTGGTCTGTATAGTAATAAAAAAAAAAAAAGAAGGATTTGTGCTTGCATGAGGGGGAAAGACAGACAGGGGGACAGATGGACAGACAGGGGGACAGATGGACAGACTGGGGGACAGATGGACAGACTGGGGGACAGAGGGACAGACAGGGGGACAGATGGACAGACAGGGGGACAGATGGACAGACTGACAGGGGGACAGATGGACAGACAGGGGGACAGATGGACAGACTGGAGGACAGATGGACAGACTGGGGGACAGGTGGACAGACTGGCTGGGGGACAGATGGACAGACTGACAGGGGGACAGATGGACAGACAGGGGGACAGATGGATAGACAGGGGGACAGATGGACAGACTGGGGGACAGATGGACAGACTGACAGGGGGACAGATGGACAGACAGGGGGACAGATGGACAGACTGGGGGACAGATGGACAGACAGACAGGGGGACAGATGGACAGACAGACAGGGGGACAGATGGACAGACAGACAGGGGGGCAGATGGACAGACAGACAGGGGGGCAGATGGACAGACTGGGGGACAGATGGACAGACAGGGGGACAGATGGACAGACTGACAGGGGGACAGATGGACAGACTGGGGGACAGATGGACAGACTGGCTGGGGGACAGATGGACAGACAGGGGGACAGATGGACAGACAGACAGGGGGGCAGATGGACAGACAGACAGGGGGACAGATGGACAGACTGGGGGACAGATGGACAGACAGGGGGACAGATGGACAGACTAGGGGACAGATGGACAGACTGGGGGACAGATGGACAGACTGGGGGACAGATGGACAGACTGACAGGGGGACAGATGGACAGACTGGGGGACAGATGGACAGACTGGGGGACAGATGGACAGACAGACAGGGGGACAGATGGACAGACTGGGGGACAGATGGGCAGACTGGGGGACAGATGGACAGACTGGGGGACAGATGGGCAGACAGGGGGACAGATGGACAGACTGGGGGACACATGGACAGACTGGCAGGGGGACACATGGACAGACTGGGGGACAGATGGACAGACTGGGGGACAGATGGACAGACTGGGGGACAGACGGACAGACTGGGGGACAGATGGACAGACGGACAGACTGGGGGACAGATGGACAGACTGGGGTACAGACTGACAGGGGGACAGATGGACAGACTGGGGGACAGATGGACAGACTGGCTGGGGGACAGATGGACAGACAGGGGGACAGATGGACAGACAGACAGGGGGGCAGATGGACAGACAGACAGGGGGACAGATGGACAGACTGGGGGACAGATGGACTGACAGGGGGACAGATGGACAGACAGGGGGACAGATGGACAGACAGGGGGACAGATGGACAGACAGACAGGGGGACAGATGGACAGACAGACTGGGGGACAGATGGACAGACAGACAGGGGGACAGATGGACAGACTGGGGTACAGATGGACTGACTGACAGGGGGACAGATGGACAGACTGACAGGGGGACAGATGGACAGACTGGGGGACAGATGGACAGACTGGGGGACAGATGGACAGACAGGGGGACAGATGGACAGACAGACAGGGGGACAGATGGACAGACAGACTAGGGGACAGATGGACAGACTGGGGGACAGATGGACAGACTGGGGGACAGATGGACAGACAGACAGGGGGACAGATGGACAGACTGGGGGACAGATGGACAGACTGACAGGGGGACAGATGGGCAGACTGGGGGACAGATGGACAGACTGGGGGACAGATGGACAGACAGACAGGGGGACAGATGGGCAGACAGGGGGACAGATGGACAGACAGACTGGGGGACAGATGGACAGACTGGGGGACAGATGGGCAGACTGGGGGACAGATGGACAGACTGGGGGACAGATGGGCAGACAGGAGGACAGATGGGCAGACAGGGGGACAGATGGACAGACAGACAGGGGGACAGATGGACAGACAGACTGGGGGACAGATGGACAGACAGACAGGGGGACAGATGGACAGACTGGGGGACAGATGGACAGACTGACAGGGGGACAGATGGACAGACAGGGGGACAGATGGACAGACTGGGGGACAGATGGACAGACTGGGGGACAGATGGACAGACAGGGGGACAGATGGACAGACAGACAGGGGGACAGATGGACAGACAGACAGGGGGACAGATGGACAGACTGGGGGACAGATGGACAGACTGGGGGACAGATGGACAGACAGGGGGACAGATGGACAGACAGACAGGGGGACAGATGGACAGACTGGGGGACAGATGGACAGACTGGGGGACAGATGGACAGACAGACTGGGGGACAGATGGACAGACAGACTGGGGGACAGATGGACAGACAGACTGGGGGACAGATGGACAGACTGGGGGACAGATGGGCAGACTGGGGGACAGATGGGCAGACTGGGGGACAGATGGACAGACTGGGGGACAGATGGGCAGACAGGGGGACAGATGGGCAGACAGGGGGACAGATGGACAGACTGGGGGACACATGGACAGACTGGCAGGGGGATACATGGACAGACTGGGGGACACATGGACAGACTGGGGGACAGATGGACAGACTGGGGGACAGATGGACAGACTGGGGGACAGACGGACAGACTGGGGGACAGATGGACAGACGGACAGACTGGGGGACAGATGGACAGACTGGGGGACAGATGGACAGACTGACAGGGGGACAGATGGACAGACTGGGGGACAGATGGACAGACTGGGGGACAGATGGACAGACTGGCTGGGGGACAGATGGACAGACAGGGGGACAGATGGACAGACAGACAGGGGGACAGATGGACAGACTGGGGGACAGATGGACAGACTGGGGGACAGATGGACAGACAGACTGGGGGACAGATGGACAGACAGACTGGGGGACAGATGGACAGACAGACTGGGGGACAGATGGACAGACTGGGGGACAGATGGGCAGACTGGGGGACAGATGGGCAGACTGGGGGACAGATGGACAGACTGGGGGACAGATGGGCAGACAGGGGGACAGATGGGCAGACAGGGGGACAGATGGACAGACTGGGGGACACATGGACAGACTGGCAGGGGGATACATGGACAGACTGGGGGACACATGGACAGACTGGGGGACAGATGGACAGACTGGGGGACAGATGGACAGACTGGGGGACAGACGGACAGACTGGGGGACAGATGGACAGACGGACAGACTGGGGGACAGATGGACAGACTGGGGGACAGATGGACAGACTGACAGGGGGACAGATGGACAGACTGGGGGACAGATGGACAGACAGGGGGACAGATGGACAGACAGACAGGGGGGCAGATGGACAGACAGACAGGGGGACAGATGGACAGACAGACAGGGGGACAGATGGACAGACTGGGGGACAGATGGACAGACAGGGGGACAGATGGACAGACAGACAGGGGGACAGATGGACAGACAGACTGGGGGACAGATGGACAGACAGACAGGGGGACAGATGGACAGACTGACAGGGGGACAGATGGACAGACAGGGGGACAGATGGAAAGACTGGGGGACAGATGGACAGACTGGGGGACAGATGGACAGACAGACAGGGGGACAGATGAACAGACTGGGGGACAGATGGACAGACAGGGGGACAGATGGGCAGACTGGGGGACAGATGGACAGACTGGGGGACAGATGGACAGACTGGGGGACAGATGGGCAGACTGGGGGACAGATGGACAGACAGGGGGACAGATGGACAGACAGGGGGACAGACAGAAAAGAAAGAAAGGAGGGGAGGGAGAAAGAAAGGAATGGAAAGAGATGGAGGAAGGGTGCCCCTTAGATCAGAGTACTCACTGGAAGGGATGGATGGATGGAGGGATCAGGACTCAGGCACCATCTTTCCTCTTCTTGTTCCTGGTCTGCAAATTCTTCCCGCCCATACCTCATCTTCTAAGATGAAAACAGTCAGGGAGTGTGGGCGGGGCAAGCACAGGTGGAGAGGTCGAGAGGAGGAGCAGAAGCAGCTCTTTCTCCTCCCCCGTCTGTGGTCTGTGAGGGAGAAGTGTCAGCGCTGCGGCTCCAGTATTTGGCTGTGATCAGGAGATGTCAGTGAGCTCCCATTCCGCGGTGAGCTGCTCCTGATCACAGCCCCGAATCGTAGCAGATTCTCCTGCTTACAGACTGGCCGGGACTTGGAGTCGGGATTGTACTGATGGCAGGGAGATCCCTGCTGCCAGCCTCAGAGTCGGCTCTGTAACTCGGCATATTAGGCGGCCGCGAGGCCCCTGTGAGTGCGAGGCCTTCGGCGACCGCCTAATTTGCCTAATTAGAGAGCCGCCTCTGAGCCTGAACATTGAAATGCTGTGGCTATAGTATCACCAGCCAAGATATTAACCTTCTATGAAGAAGTGAGTTGCCGTCTAGATAAAGGATGGCCTGTGGATGTGGTGTATCTGGACTTTACAAAGGCATTTGACACAGTTCCCTACAAACGATTACTGTAGAAACTAAGTGTAGCACCCTACAAGGTAGGAGCTAGGTAAAATCATAATGGGCTTTGGCTGCCTAACAGCAGGGCCATGATTTTCAGCTGGACTGTAATGTCTCCCAGGTGTGACTGCTGAGAGGAGGGTCTCCCCACTGGCTCCATGAGAGTATTCTCATTTGGCAGTGGAGGAAACCCAATCAGTGGCTCATTCAGGCCTGTATCTACCCCAGAAGGCAGATTCTGCCGCAGAGGATTCTGGGAGTGGGTATACGTTTGAGGGGAGCGCATGACGCATTGTCTTTGGCAGGAAGCAGAGTCCCAGGAGGGAGGGTACGGCTGTCTCTCCTTCTGTCAGAAGGATCGGGTGTCTCGGATGGCTGCCTGAGAGTCCAGGGAAAGAGCTGAGCTGAGCTGCAGAGAGGATCCGGTGTGCCGAGGACCAGTGGAGATAGAGGGGTTCAGTTCCAGGAAAGCATGCCAAGTTTGTGAGTACTGTGAGTTGCCCCCTGAGGGTCTGCCTGAAGTGTAGAGGGGACCACTCCAGTGAAGGTCCCAGGGATCCAGGAGCCTGCTAGTGTTAAAGGGTGTGCTTAGTAAAGTGGACCCTAAAGTGTTAGAGGAGGTGCCTAGTGAAGAGGAATCTGAAGTGTAGAGGGGGTGCCAGCGGTTGGGCCCTGAAGAGTTAAGTGTACAGTGTTAAGAGTTGCAGCAGCACAAGCAGTTACAAGGAGCTACCTCAGTAAGTGAAGGGCTGGAGGGAGCTGTTCAATAAACTTTTGATATAAACAGAGTGTCAGGAGTCAAATATCTTACAGTCCTGGATCTGCTGAGTTAATCTGAGGATTAAAGTCGAAGTTTCAGCATAGTTCAGCAGAACAGAATCTTCAAGCGCCAGGGAGCATTGGCCGGCATTCAGCTGGCGTCAAGACAGCGCTAACAGGCATTTTTCTGTACAATGTCCCAGTTGAACTTAGTTGAGCCAGAGGAGTATCCCACTCATTCCCTTCTCCCATCCCCATTACAAAATAAACAAAACAAACCAAAGATGCCGAAATGGTCATTGTCTCAGTTCTCACACTTGGGTTTTCAACTTAAATGCGTTGGAAGTGTTACCGGTAACGATGGCAGAGCCATATCAGGCCCAATGCCTGAAAATATTGCTACATAAGGTACGTAGGTATGGACCATAGGGTAAGTACCTGGATAGATAACTGGCTCCAGGGGCGAGTCCAGAGGGTGGTGATAAATGGGGAGTACTCAGATTGGGCGGGTGTGGAAAGTGGGGTCCCCCAAGGATCTGTTCTGGGACCTGTTTAATTTATTCATAAACAACCTAGAGGATGGGATATCCAGCACAATCTCGGGATTTGCGGACGATATAAAGCTAAGCAAGCCAATATCTTCTATATATGACATGTAACCTTACAAGCAGACCTGAACAAAATAATGGGGTGGGCAACTACATGGCAGATGAGGTTTAATGTTGAAAAATATGAACACAGATTACTTGCGGGTGGGGGGGGGGGGACCTATGGGTGAATCTAAGATGGAAAAGGACTTGGGGGTCCTAGTGGACATCAGGCTTGGCAGTGGCATGCAATGCCAAGCCGCTGCAAGCAAAGCCAACAGAATACTGGCATGTATAAAAAAGGGGATTCACTCCAGAAATAAAGAGATTATTCTCCCACTTTACAAGACTAACATCATGAATATGCCGTCCAGTTCCTCAGAAAGGATGTGCTGGAACTGAAGAGAGTCCAGAGAAGGGCAACAAAGATAATTAGGGGAATGGAGGACATCAGCTATGAGGAAAGACTGCAAGCATTGAACTTATTCTCTCTGGAGAAGAGACAATCGATTGAGAGGGGATATGATATCAATGTACAAATACTGTACTGGGGACCATAGCATAAGGAACAAACTTTTCAGAGAAAGGGAATACAATAAGACACGGGCCACTCACTAAAACTAGAATTCTTTACTGTCAGAGGATTTCTCTTCCGCAAGCAGTCGTATCAGCAGGGAGCATCGATAGTGTCAAAAAACTATTAGATGGGCACCTTAGAGACCACAACATACAGGGGTATACAATGTACGGTTAACAGTAAACACACACACACATTATGGGTTGAACTGGATGGACTGATGTCTTTTTTCAACCTCACTAACTATGTAACTATGTAACTTTGACATACCCATTGAAGGTTTTATTATAGGGAAAAGAATATTTTTAGACTAGTACTGGTCAAACTGGCTCACCTAAACCTAGATTTGTAGCAAATCTGATGAATCCATATTAACCAACTATTTGCAATAGATCTACTGGGCAAACCAATCTGCTCTTTGTACCAGTAAAGGAGTACTTTGGACTGACTCATTATTGTCCTTTTGTATACTATATACAGTGCACCTGGAAAGTATTCACAGCGCTTCACTTTTTCCACATTTTTTTATGTTACAGCCTTGTTCCAAAATAGATTAAATTCATTATTTTTCTCAAAATTCTACAAATAATACCCCATAATGACAACCTGAAAGAGGTTAGTTTGAAATCTTTGCATATTTTATAAAAATAAAAATAAAATAAAAAATCCCATGTACATAAGTTTTCACAGCCTTTGCCATGACACTCCAAATTGAGCTCAGGTGTGTCCTGTTTCCACTGATCATCCTTGAGATGTTTCTACAACTTGATTGTAGTCCACCTATGTTAAATTCAGTTGATTGGACATGATTTGGAAAGGCACACACCTCTCTATATAAAGGTCCCACAGTTAACAGTGCATGTCAGAGCACAAACCATGCCATGAAGCCCAAGGAATTATCTGTAGACCTCCGAGACAGGATTGTATCGAGGCACAGATCTAGGGAAGGGTACAAAAAAAAATCTCTGCAGCATAGAAGGTCCCAATAAGCACAGTGACCTCCATCATCCGTAAATCCAAGAAATTTGGAACCACCAGGACTTTTCCTAGAGTGGGCCACCCGGCCAAACTGAGCGATCGGGGGAGAAGGGCCTTAGTCAGGGAGGTGACCAAGGACCCTATGGTTACTCTGACAAAGCTCCAGCATTTCCCTGTGGAGAGAGGAGAACCTTCCAGAAGAATAGCCATCTTTGCAGCACTCCACCAATCAGGCCTGTATGGTAGAGTGGCCAGATGGAAGCCACTCCTCAAAGGCACATGGCAGCCCACCTGGAGTTGGCCAAAAAGCACCTGAAGGACTCTCAGACCATGAGAAACACAATTCTCTGGTCTGATGAAACAAAGATTTAACTCTTTGGCCTGAATGGCAAGTGTCATGTCTGGAGGAAACCAGGCACCCCTCATCACCAGGCCAATACCATCCCTACAGTGAAACATGGTGGTGGCAGCATCATGCTGTGGGGATGTTTTTCAGCAGCTGTAACTGTGAGACTAGTCAGGATCAAAGAAAAGATGAATACAGCAATGTACAGAGACATCCTTGATGAAGACCTGCTCCGGAGAACTCTGGACCTCAGATTGGGGCAAAGGTTCATCTTCCAACAGGACAATGACCCTAAGCACACAGCCAAGATAACAAAGGTGTGGCTATGGGACAACTCTGTGAATGTCCTTGAGTGGCCCTGCCAGAGTCCAGACTTTAACCCGACTGATCATCTCTGGAGAGATCTGAAAATGGCTGTGCACCCATCCAACCTATTGGAGCCTGAGAGGTCCTGCAAAGAAGAATGTGAGAAACTGCCCAAAAACAGGTGTGCCAAGCTTGTAGTATCATACTCAAAAAGACTTGAGGCTGTAATTGGTGCCAAAGGTGCTTCAACAAAGTATTGACCGAAGGCTGTAAATGCTTATGTACAGTATCTAACAAAAGTGAGTACACCCCTCACATTTTTGTAAATATTTTCTTATATCTTTTCATGTGACATCACTGAAGAAATGACACTTTGCTACAGTGTAAAGTAGTGAGTGTACAGCTTCTCAGTTCTCTTTCATTGCAAAAATTCACATCGAATCACTGCCTAGTGAGTTTACAGAGGTGCCTGTTACTCTTTATAAAGTATGTCACAAAAGTGAGTACACCCCTTACATTTTTGTTAATATTTTTTTATATCTTTTCATGTAACACTGAAGAAATTACACTTTGCTACAATGTAAAGTAGTGAGTGTACAACTTTTTTAACAGTGTAAATTTGCTGTCCCCTCAAAATAACTCAACACACAGCCATACATGTCTAAACCGCTGCCAATAAAAGTGAGTACACTCCTAAGTGAAAATGTCCAAATTGAGCCCAAAGTGTCAATATTTTGTGTGGGCACCATTATTTTTCAGCGTTACCTTAACCCCATTGGGCATGGAGTTCACCAGAGCTTCACAGGTTGCCACTGGAGTCCTCTTTTACTCTTCCATGATGACATGATGGCTGTTAGAAACCTTTCACTCCTCCGCCTTCCATTTTAGGATGACCCACAGATGCTCAATAGGGTTTAGGTCTGGAGACATGCTTGGCCAGTCCATCACCTTTACCCCCAGCTTTACAATCACTGATCCCAGTTTGACATCTGTGTGGGTTCATGTGCATGCCCTTAAATGCAGGCAGTGTGCGTTCAGGGACATAAACACACCTGCACCTGCATTGCTGTAAAATTGGGACCAGTGGCTGTGCCCATGCAGAAGCTGCATTCCAATAGGCATGAATGGGGCTACCTGCATGCAGTCCTGGGACAAGGTCACCAAGAGCCCCGGGCGAACCTGCCAAATTGCACCCCCCCCCCCCCCCAAGATGTATGAACATTATGTGTCAGCAAAAATCCCCTCCCCAAAAAAATCAACCATTAATCGGAATGCTCACTCCTAAGCATAAATCTCCCCTTCACCCAGCACAAATCTTTGCCCCTGCAAAAAAAAAAAAAAATCACCCTCCCCAAGCACAAATCCCCTGCTTCCAGCACAAATTTCCCACCCCAATCCCCTATTTTAGCACAAGTCCCCCCACACATTTCCCCTCCTAGCACAAATACCCTCCGAACCATTCCCCCTTCAAAAAAATAAATATTTCCCCTCTACCATTATTCTTTTATAGCACAAACCCCCCAAATCCCCCCTTCTAGATCAAATCCTCTTACCCTTCCCAACACAAATCCCCACACATCCCCAAGTTTGCTCTCCTAGAACAATTCTTACCCCCCACCGCCCCCAAAATTCCCATTCTCAACACCCCCAATCTCCTTGTGGTGCCCCTCCCCAGCTCACATGATGCTACAGTGCCCAGGGCAGCTTCCCCTTCTGCCCACCCCTTGTCCCAGCCCTGCCTGCATGCCTTCCCAAGGGTGTACGCATAGATATTAGTGTGTGAATGTGGCCTTGAAATGTCTGAAAAAACGTGCAGGTAACTGCTGTTTAGCTGAAGACAACAACACTAGAACTGTCCCTCACTCGCCCAAATAACCAGAAAACAAGCAGACACAATTAGAAAATACTCAACACACTTTTAATTTTGACAAATCAGTGGAACACAAACTCATGTCCACGGCAGCCATTCTTTTACAAACCACCCAGAACACAATAAAGCAAATAAATTGTTACACGATAAAGGAACAATTAGCATTGTCATTCCAGTTTTGTGTAATCCATTCTAAAGAACTATAGCATATCTATCCCCCTCCCCCACCAAAAGAAAAATTTTAATATATAGCAGCTTATTAGTCCTTAGATGTGGCTACATTAGTTTTCTTTTTTCAGGATTTTTGTTACTTAATTTTATCTGGCAACTCTGTCCTAGCATAGCTATGCTTGCTCCTACACATAACCTATGGCGGGAACCATGAACAATAATGTCTGCCTATTTTTATTACCATTACATAGGGTTGGTGGTGGGAATAGTAGTTTAAAGAATAGAGAGAAAGCTCTTTGTGCTTTTTTAAGCTCACAGGAAGTGACAAGGACACGGCACTTCTGGAAAATCAATTGGTATTTTCTGTATTTGCTAACAATACTCTTAGCCCGAAAAAAAAAAGAAAAGTAACAGAACCAGCACATCTAAGGATTGGAAAGCTGCAATATATTAAATTTTTGTGCTTCCGTTTAGTTATTCTACAAGTACAAAGATATTAGGGACTTAAAACATAATGGATTCATCAATGAACATACTAATAGCAGTTGAAAAGGAGGACAGTATAAAACAGAAACATAAAGAAGTGCTAACAGGATGTTGGAAATCAATAATAAGCACAGAAAACATACAGTAATTGAAGGGAAAACAATGTATCCCGAAAATAAGTAATTGGAAGCAACAGAAGGTGATAAAATGAAGAGATCAAGCAAAGGGTGAAAACATGAAAAGATCAACTACAGGGAAGACAAGGTGCATGACCTATTGTTCTAAAAGCCCCTAAAATCCACCTTTTATTGGACTGAGATTATTAAAAAACTAAAGGGCCGTACATATGGGCTGAATATTGGGTGGCGTCGGCCGGTTCAATAGAAACCGGCCGTCATTCAGCTCGTATGTGCAGGCAGTCCAACAGAAGCTGGTCATTCAGTCGGCTTCTGTCAAAGGGGCATGACAGAAAAAGGTCTGCTGATCGACATCTGATCAGCACTCTCAGCCAATGACTGAGAGCGCTGACCGTTGAGTTCTGGCAGGGGGGTCGCTGTATCAACATTGCACAGTTAGTACATTGGCTCCTCCTAAACTCTTCAGTTTTTTTTCCTTCAGCCTGCTGGGTTGAATGAAAAAAAAAACAACAGTATGTACTAAGCTTAAAAAATTTTTTAAAGGCCATTATTCATGGTAATGTCAGGACTGTGTATTACAGATAGACTGGCGGCACACTTCTTTGATTGTTGTTGTAGATGTATGAAAGGGTGCTTTAGGCTATAAGTTGAGGGTGAACCTGAATCTAATTAGGCAGAAGTGGACCAAGTATTGTAAATTATCAATGTACACCAAAATGGTATGTACATTTTTTGTAGATGTTCTATTTAAAGCACTGATTTTTCTTATATTTTTGGGGGACACAATTACTAAGATGTCTGTGTTTTTTGGGATTGTACACCTGCTGTAGTCATTATATGAAGATTCTACACTGCCTCCTGAACTTTTTTTATTTTAGATAATGGAAAAATGCAACAGGACTCACTGTAACCTCCAAAGACGAGAAGGGTATGGAAGACAGATTTTGCTGTTGGAGGGTCCAACACATACAGTATACAATGTCAGAGCCTGTTTAAACCCACCAGGCTCTACTTAAATATATCTTTTTTGGGTGGACTGACCCTTTAATGCCAGTATGTAAAACTGTATCTTTGTGGACCAGATATGGTCCCCTAAATTCTTGCTTGTGACTCCCAGTGATATCGGAAAACCTTCTGTTCTTCAGGTATTACTTTAGTAATTTTTCATCAAAATATTTCAGGAAATGTATTATAGTCCTTTTTAATGGGATACAATATTGTACATTGTAGTTGTTACTCTAATGTTAATCAACAAAGAACTATAATTCTTTGTTCTTTAATTATGTAGGTGTGGTCATCAATAGACAGAATATAGACATAATATGTCCCTTTATTGATACCACTCAATTTGGATTAATGTTTCATTCAAGTTTGATATGCCTGCCTTTGTACACATATTTCCATAGTCATAATAGTTTGTCCAATGGCATAAAAATTAATAAATACAGATAGATATAAAAATAATTGTTGCACAATGAATGTTGAATGTAATTGCAGCAAAATGCAAGGTTCACATCAGGCATCCACTCACATTTCAATTTACCACATGTAAAAAAAAAAACCTGTTGGAAAAAGTTTGAAAATATACTTACCTTACAATTGGCTACTCCAGAAACTTTGCAAAGCCATTGAAGAGGTGTGGACCAACATTCCACAGGTCACAATCACCAACCTGATCAACTCTATGCCAAGGACATGTGCTGCACTGCAGGAAGCAAATGGTGGTCGCACCAGATACTGACTGGTTTTCGGACCCCTCTTGGACCCCCCAATACAGTAAAACCGCACATTTTAGAGTGGCCTTTTAATGTGGCCAGCCTAAGGCACACCTTTGCAATAATCATGCTGTCTAATCAGCATCTTGATATGCCACACCTGTGAGGTGGATGGATTATCTCGGCAAAGGAGAAGTGCTCACTAAAGTGGGGTACACACTAGTAGAAAATCTGCCGAAAATTCCCCTCCGAGGTAAAATCGTACAATTTTCTGCTAGTGTGTACACAACTTTCAGCATCTGCATTGGTAACATCAAGGTCCTTCTGGCAAGATCTCAAGCTTACATGTAGGCAGTTGCAGCTAGCAAGTCTGCCACTAGAATGGTTTCTGGCTACAGCAGACAGTGTCATTAGGTGCTAGGCCCCTGTTGAGGTGGGGGCTAGAGCGGGTTGCAAAAGGCCTTGCTGGCCAGGCCAAGAGTCCCTGAGTTAGGCTATTCACCTGGAGGGTCCAAGGAGAAGTGTACCTATGGAGTAGATACATACAGAGAACCCAGTCATGAGAGTACTAATGACCCCGGGTGGAAGGAGAGATTGTTCGAGGGAGATGGCTGCATGAAGTGCTGCATGTGCTTTCACATGTGACTGCTGCAGACCATCAAATAAATGTGATTGACTATGTTTTTCTGAGTGACTCCGTAATGTATGTCAAGGTGAAGGGGCTATTATTATGGCATTTCCTGGGTGCCATCAGTAAAGTTCAGCAACTCTATTCATGTGTGGACATTCCTTCCTTGGGGTATAAATGTCAATGACCAGGAATGTCATGTGGAGGGCTCTGGCATGAAGTGGGGCACAATATGGTAGAGGGTTTGGCCTCAGCAGGAGGGACAGTATTGTAGCAAAGAGGGGAGCAGGGTAGGAACACACTGACACCATTATTAGCCAATAGGAAAGTGCCTGTTACATGCTGAGTACCCCAAATCCAACGTGGTGGTGGAGCATATATTCATGCGATTATACTAAGCATTCCCTGGGATCTTGCTGAAAGGATCATGACTTGACTTTCTCTAGTGCAGAAGCTGCCAGTAGGGTACAGTGAATATGTTTTCTAACTTTTGGGTGACTGCTGTTTAGCTCAAGACAGCAACACTAAAACTGTCCCTCACTGGCCCAAATAACCAGAAAACAAGTAGACACAATTAGAAAATACTCAACACACTTTTAATTTTGACAAACTCATGTCCACGGCAGCCATTCATTTACAAACCACCCAGAACACATTAAAGCGAATAAATTATGACACGATAAAGGAACAATTATCATTGTCATTCCAGTTCTGTGTAGTCTATTCCAAAGAACCATTTGCTTTCAGACATTTTTAACATATCTTCCCTCCCCTCCAAAAAAAAAAAAAATTGTAATATATAGCAGCTTATCAGTCCTTAGATGTGGCTGCTTTCATTTTTTGTTTTTTTTCAGGATTGTGTTGCTTAATTTTATCTGGCAACTCTGGGAATAACATTTTGTCCTATGATTGCTCCTGTAGGGATTGGGAACCATGAATAATGTCTACCTATGTTTATATCACCATTACATAGGGGTGATGGAGTAGTTTAAAGAATAGAGAGAAAGCTCTTTGTGCTTTTTTAATCTCACAGGAAGTGACAAGGAAACTGCACTTCTGGAAAATCAATTGGTATTTTCTGTATTTGCTAACAATATTAGCCCGAAAAAAAAGAAAACTAACAGAACCACCACATCTAAGGAGTGAAAAGCTGCAATATATTACATTTTTGTGCTTGGGATTAGTTATTCTAAAAGTACCAAGAAATTAGGGACTTAAAACATAATGGGCATCAATGAACATACTAATAGCAGTTGAAAAGGTGGCTACTTAAAGTGCTGCATATGTTTTCGCATGTGACTGCTGCAGACTGTTGACTAAATGTGATTGACTATGTTTTATTGAGTGACTCCAGAATGTATGTCAATATGATGGGACTATTATGCCATTTCCTGGGTACTCAGTAAAGTTCAGCAACTCAATTCATGCGTTGACATTCCTTCCTTGGGGTATAAATGTCAATGACCAGGATTGTCATGTGGATGACTTGACTTTCTCTAGTGCAGAAGCTGCCAGTAGAATACAGTGAATATGTTTTCTAACTTTTTCCCCAAAAGCATGTTTTTTTACAGCTATCATGCAGAAATTTGAAATTAAAGGGAGGTATGGTGTAAAGATTACAACTTGCATTTTAGTTTAAAACTAAACTAAATGCAACACAAATGTAAACTAAATGCAACACAAATGCAAACTGAATCTCCTTTTTACCGTGCTTAACACTTAGCTTTCAGTTGGGTTGAATAAGCAATTTATTTATTATAAATCATTATCGCCAAAAATACACTTCATTATTTGAAGTCCTATAAACATAAAAAAAATGGTTTATGCCCATTTTTTTATGGTTAAGGTACACTGCCAGCTAAAAATAAATTAGGCAGCCTTAATACACCTTAACACACAATAACATGTTGCCTTATTGCTTGTGTGTTAATGCAATGCACACATACTTTATCGTGGCTTACAACAAATTTCTAAAATTGAAAAACGTTTTTATTTATTACTGAATTGCTATTGAGGATTAATATTTACAATTATGAAAGAGATTAAAAAAAAATCACTTTACAGAAATCATCAACCCCAAAGGTTTTAACATTATTGTTTTCATTCTAACAATATGTATAAATGTGATCTTCTCCAAGAAAACACGAACCTTTCAAAATAACAATGTACCTACATTTTGCATCTGTATGTATCATAATTCATACATTTTTGCAACTGCACTAAACTAGCAAATTTATTTTTAGTGAAAAGGTAGCATTTAGTAACATCCTCCAATGGAGAAGTAAGAAATAAAGCAAGATGTACATGGTAAGTCTGAGAACCAACAATAACATTTGTAAAGAAAGTAACAAGCCAGGCCAAACTCATCTGCACCACATTGTACTGTGTTTTTTTTAGTGGCACAACAGTTTCTTATCTCAACATTTCTGCAAGCTTTTCCTCGTAATATTTGGCATTTTCCTCTAAATCTTCCCACGGTATAAAGACTCCTTGCTCGCCTTGTTGCTCAACATGCCCTTCTTCATCAAGTATGATGTCAGGCTCCACAAAATTTTGCCATACGTGCAAGTAGTCGGAACTTTTCATCATCCGAAGCTTACAGCCTGCAGAGGTGATGCCTCGCAGTGCCCCACGGATTTCTGATTCTTCCCACTGGAAGAGCCGTGCAAAAACCAAGTGAAGTTTCAAAGTTTTGTTACGTCGTAGGCACCGAGCGATGGAGGCAGCACAGTTGACACAGGGGCTGGATGACACATAACAGGTTACGGCAACTGGACTTGAGGAGATGTATTGTGGTAGGACATTGGTGAAGAACGCCTCCTCTGCATGGGCAGAGACATGTTCATCCTCTAAGTACCCATGGAAAATCTGACCTTCTCCTCGTTCCACAGTGTAGCACAGAAGAGTTTTATTTCGTCCAGAACTGTACTCCACATTCTTAAACTGGAACATAAAGGAAGAGGCAGGGATGCGACTCCTATAGATAGAAATCAGACACAGTTATTATAGGTTTCTAAAATTCATCTATTATTAAAAACATATAAAATATTGAAAACATTTTTTTTTTTTCATTTTAGATAGGTGTGGGAAAGATTTTATATTTTTTGGAAATATTTCTTTCTTTCTATAAGCTCAGAGTTATTTTCCCTAATTTTTTGCCTTTGCGATGGCTATAGAAGAAATGGACAGAAAATAAAAACAAAAACTTATTTTTGTTTTTTCTGTGTCCATGTAGGAGAAATTACTGTCCCCATCTTCACGTTCATGCATTAATACTGTGCACAAGACTGGAGAACTCACTTATGAAAAATATTGATAAGATAGAAAGAGTCCAGAGGCGGAAAATAAAAACGGTCAAAGCCTGAGGGATAAAATATATCAGAAGAGACTGGAGAAACCCAACATGTACAGTCTTAATAAAAGAAGGGGAAGGGACAACATGACTGAAACCTTCAAAAACAGTATATTAAGGGTTTGAATAAGGTTTAGGACAGTAGTATTTTTCGTATGCCCCAAAAATTTTGGGCCCCTCTGTTGACTTGATGGAACCCAGGGAAATATAAAGTAGGTAGGAGTGGGGGTGTGGTCTAGAAAAATCAATTTATTCTTTTAGCCAGAAATGAACAATAAAGCTGTCCCAGGCCCCCTGTTTAGCTAATGGGGCTTGGCCCCAGTACAACAGGACCAGTTGTACTGCCTTATCAGTGGCCCGGAGTATCAGTACTCGCCCAAATGCTCCCAATACTGAAACTGATGCTTTGCAATGTGATTTGCATCAATACGAAATGAATAGGTGCAAATCGCACTGCAAATAATCGCATGCGATTTGAACAAGAATGTGTTGCGATGTGTGTGTGCGCCTGTGTGTGTGTGCGTGTGTGTGTGTAGAAAAGGATTAAAGCGCCATCTAGTGGGCAGTTTAGAACTCAAAGTACATATCTGGTAGTAAATCAGGGCCGAGATGTAGAGGCAGTCCGCCCCCTAACTGACATCACTTCCGCCCTATAGCCACGGGGTCCACTGGAACTTTTCCTCCAGCCCTCTGATCACCTCCAGCAAACCTGATTTTCTACCAGATATGTACTGTGAGTTTTAACTGACTAGATGGCACTTTAATCCCTTTCTATACACACACAAGGACAGGATTGGTGGGGGAAATCTCCTGCGATTCAGACAGGAATCGCACTGCATTACTGTTTAAATTGCAAATGAGTCTTTGCAGTGCGATTTGCGCCAATGTTTTGGGGATTGACTTCAAATTGCACCGCAAAGTATCAGTACTCGGTATCGGTGAATACTTGACCAAAAGTATCAGTACTCGTACTCGCCAATAAAAAAAACGGTATTGATGCAATCCTAGTTATTATTATATTGTTTTATGGGAAGAGTAGTGGATGCTTGGAACAGACTTCCAGCACAGAAAGTGAGCCAGAGAGTGGATTTAAACATACTTGTTAAAATCGAAGATCTACACTAAAAACACAATCAAATCAAAAGTAAAATAGTCTTGAAAAACTGCTTGGTCTCTATGTTTCTGTATCCAATAGGGATGCAGATGACAGTAAAACATTTTAGCTTTAAGGCGGACCTTCAGTCATTTATTTTCATCTTTCTATCTATTAAATGTTCTGCCCTTGCTGTTTTAACTTTGGATAGTAAAACATTTTTTTTCTGCCAGTAAATACCTTACATAGCCCACTTCCTCTTTCTTGTCTGGTAATTTGCCTAGGCTTATGACATCATGCACAGCTCTCTCTCTCACTCTCGTGAGAGTTTGCCAGCAAGGGAGGAGGAATGAGTCAAAGGAGAGCTGCAGAGCTGGAGGAGGGTGGAGATAACAGGAGACTGCAGGGATCCAGGAGTATTCATCAAAAGAGGAGAAATGTGCAGGCAAGCAGTGGTGTGAGTGTGTCTGTATATATATATATATATATATATATATATATTATATATGTGTGTGTGGGGGGGGGGGTGTCTGTCTGTATATATGTGTATGTGTGTCTGTGGAAATCCAGGAAGTGAACAGGCAGCAGCTTCAGCTGCCCACAGTTAAAATGGCTGTAGCCAGACTTGGTGGAGGCAGATTTCTGCAGCATATTTGGCAAGTACAGAATCACCGTATATATATAATATAACATGCAAAGTGGTTGGGAGGAAGCTTCAGAATGGTAAATATGTTTTTATTACAAATTATGTGAGCAGTTCCTCTTTAATCATTTCTAGCTACCCAAAATGTAATAAAAAGTTTTGTCTGGATTTTGGCTTTACTGCATGCCAACCAGCCGCCGTATAACTAAGTTATACGGCGGCAGGCCAGCAGGTTCCCGCGAATCGCCGTACCTGTACGGCGGTCCGCTGAGGCGATCCTGGGGGTACGCGCCCACTCGCCGGGGGAACCGATCCATGGGGTCGGCAGCCGCAATTACTCCCCATGAAAAGAGAATGTTTTTATCTTTGGAATCAATGCAGAGCTCCTGTGTTCCTCCAATTTAGGAACACAGGTCTCTGTATTGATTTTACAAGCCCACCCCACTCACAGATAGAAAACACCCCCTAGGCTCACACTTAACTCTTTCATCACCCCTGGGTTAACTTTCCCTTCCCTGCCAGTGTCATTAGTACAGTAACAGTGCATATTTTTAACACTGATTACTGTAGTAATGTCACTGCCCCCCCCAAAAGTGCCTAAAATGTCAGTTAGAGGTTCGATCTGTCCGCAGCAATGTCGCAGTCCCGCTAAAAATTGCTGATCGCCACCATTACTAGTAAAAAAATTTAATATGACATAAATCATTCCCCTAGCTTGTAGAGGCGATAACTTTTGCTCAAACCAATCAAAATACACTTATTGGGATTTTTCACCAAAAATATGTAGCAGAATACAAATTGGCCTAAAAAAATGAAAAAAATAGATTTTTTATTTTTTTTGTGAATGTTATATAGCAGAAAGAGAAATTTTTTTTTAATTTTTTTTCAGAATTATCGCTCTTTTTTGGTTTATAGCGCAAAAAATAAAAAATGCACAGGTGATCAAATACCACCAAAAGAAAGCTCTATTTATGGGTAAAAAAAAAAAAGACATAAATTGTATTTGGTTACAGCATCAAATGATCGTGCAATTGTTCATTAATGTAACGCAGTGCCTGAATCGCAAAAAATGGCCTGGTCATTAAAGGGGAAAATTTTCCGGTCCAGAAGTGGATAAAATGTAACTACAGACATAGTAAGCTGCGTCAATGCTATTGCACCAAGCAGCACAGGGAACCCAGTAGTACTGTGTGAAGGCATAATGATGTATTTAGGCAACTGTAGCATATGGCAACTAATTTTGTAAACGGTATGCAAGCAATGTGCAAGCTGAATTTTTAGCTGTTGTACTAGAAAGGCATATTTCTCATTAGTAGCACAGCCTTTAAGATAGAAGTTTAGCTCTGTTGCCCTGTCATGTACATTTATGACCCTGTATAATAATTAGGATGTCTATAGCATAGCACAGAAGTTAAAGCCTGCAAATTCCGATAAAGGGATCACATTCACCATTGTTGACTCCACCTGTCACTGTCACCATACAGAGGAAAGGACAAGTTCCTTGCATAGGGGTAACAGAAATTCTTCCTTTACATGTTCCATACAGCTTTCTGTATTGTATTCCCTACAGAAGCATTACCATTCATCAGATCTTTCTTCCATACGTTACCGTGTGTACTTGATGATACAATTCATGATATGCTTGCATTTGTATCATACTGGAGAGGGATGAATGCATCCCATGTGCAATAGTTTCTTTCTATGGAAGTGTTGCCATGTTAGAGATAACAAAATGTATTCCCTTTTGCCTATGTGATTGTGATGCCCTGCAAAAAGCATCTGTCACCGTAACCTCTCGGTGTCACAGAAATGTTGAAGGTATTTTTAGCTTTGCTCTAGGCTTCTCCTATCATCTGTCATCGCTATATTAATCCAGAATATCTCACAGCAGAAACAGGAGTCGCCAAATGTATTGTCAGAGATTTCAGCATGGTTACTGTTTAGGTTGGGGGTAGGGATTGCAGCAGACAATACCTAAGACTGGTCATATGCTCTGCTATTATTAGGCAATAAGACCAATTTGGGCATCATTGCAAAAATTGGACCATTTTTGGAATGTGACATCGTGACCATTCAAAACTCAAACTCCGTCAAAGACATTGTGTAGCCTGTTGTAATAAATCTTTTCTAATTGAAGTTCGTGTATTGCAATCGGTTTGCATGAGTCAGGAACAGCAGTAAGAAATGGTGGCTTTAGGAAGAGGAAAATTGTGTAGTTAAAAACTTGTAAAACAGAGAACAAAAAGCAATCAGATTCGAATCCTTTCCTTATTTCAGTATACAAAGAAACAAGTTCCAGTCAAAACTCAAATCAATTTACTGTTTCTTTAGCACATTTCAACATTAATCAGGATACAGCAGGCTGACAAAATTAACAACATTCCAAGAATGTTGTTGCAGTGAATAAGATACACTATATCAGGGCCGATCCTGGGCTGGTGCAAGGGGTGCACCGCACCCAGGCGCCTCCAAACTGCTGAAAAGGGGGGCGCCGGGCTAAGCTGCCTCCATAGTGATTGGCAGCAGGCAGTGTGGCTCCTTCGTTCAACCTGTGGCTGTGTGTGTGTGCCCCATTCTCCAGTGAGCAGTCCCCCCCCCCCTACAGGAATGGGAGAGGCTGCATCTGCACTGCCTTCTCCCGCCCCCCTCTCTCTCTCCCTGTGCCCGCCCACACACTCAGTACAGCCCATGCTGCTGTAAGTGAAAGAGATGTGTGGGCGGGAAAGTTTACCTCAGGCAGCCGGCAGCTACATGGTGACCTGAGTGAGTAACTGTGACTGGACATACTCCTCCCTACCCTGTCCCTGTCTCCCCCCCTCCTCTGTCCCTGTCTCCCCCCTCCTCTGTCCCTGTCTCCCCCCTCCTCTGTCCCCGTCTCCCCCCCTCCTCTGTCCCCGTCTCCCCCCCCCTCTGTCTCTGTCTCCCCCCCCCTCTGTCCCTGTCTCCCCCCCTGTCCCTGTCTCCCCCCTCCTCTGTCCCTGTCTCCCCCCTCCTCTGTCCCTGCCCCCCTCCTCTGTCCCTGCCCCCCCCTCCTCTGTCCCTGTCTCCCCCATCTCCTCTGTCCCTGTCTACCTCCCCCTCTGTCCCTGTCACCTCCTGTCTCCCCATGTCACCCCCCTCACTCTCCCTGTCGTCACCCCTCTGTCCCTGTCATCACCCCTCCCCCTCTGTCCCTGTCATCACCCCTCCCCCTCTGTCCCTGTGGTCACCCCTCCCCCTCTATCCCTGTCGTCACCCCTCCCCCTCTGTCCCTGTGGTCACCCCTCCCCCTCTGTCCCTGTCGTCACCCCTCCCCCTCTGTCCCTGTTGTCACCCCACCACTCTGTCCCCCCCTCTCTCACTCTTCCGTGTCACCCCCTCTCTCACTCTTCCGTGTCACCCCCTCTCTCACTCTTCTGTGTCACTCCCCTCTCTCACTCTTCTGTGTCACCCCCCTCTCTCACTCTTCTGTGTCCCCCCCTCTCTCACTCTTCCGTGTCACCCCTCTCTCACTCTTCTGTGTCACCCCCCTCTCACTCTTCTGTGTCACCCCCCCTCTCTCACTCTTCTGTGTCACCCCTCTCTCGCTCTTCTGTGTCACCCCTCTCTCACTCTTCTGTGTCCCCCCCTCTCTCACTCTTCTGTGTCACCCCCCCCTCTCACTCTTCCGTGTCACCCCCCCCCCCTCTCTCCCCCTTTCTGTCACCCCCTTTCCCTCTTTCTGTCACCCCCCCTTTCCCTCTCTCTCTCTGTCACCCCCTTTCTCTGTCAACCCCCCCCCCTTTTCTCTCTCTGTCAAATCCCCTCTCTCTTTTGAATCTCTCTCTCTCTCTCTCTTTTTTTTTTTTTTTTCTCTGTCTTTTTTCGCTCTCTTTTTTTTTTCTCTCTCTTTCTTGACAATACCCCACAGGTTCTCTTTTCTGTTCAAAAGTTTAATATTGTGAAGTTCATATTTATGTTCCAAGATTTTTGTGCTACAACTATTTGATTTACATGCACTTTACAGAATTGTCAGTAAATTAAACATTTATTTTGACTTGTCAAAGCTGTTGACTAAGCCCCCGTTCACACTGGGGCGACGCTACTTCGCACCGCGACCTCCGAGGTCGCGGTGCGAGCAGCGCGCCGCGACCTCTGAGCGGCCGCCACGGACTTCATAACATTGAAGTCTATGGCGGTCGCCTCCTGGTCGCCCCAAAGAAGCTCCGGACCCTTTTTCTGAGTCGGAGCGACTTGTGTCGCTCCTATCAGAACAGGTCCGCAGCTTCCCTATGGGAGACGACCTGCAGCGACCTGTGAGGCGACCAGGTCGCCTCACAGGTCGCCCCAGTGCGAACGGGGGCTAAATGATTGTCCAAGCATTAAGATTACAAACAGTGGTAGGGCTTAAAGATGGAGAGGTGGAGTTGTTGCCATAAAACAGTTTAAAGGGGAGGAGTTAGTAAGATGACCACGCCCACGTGGGGGCGCCAAAAATATTTCTGCACCCAGGCGCCTGTGACCCCAGGATCGGCCCTGCACTATATTACCAAAAGTATTGGGACTCCTGCCTTTACACGCACATGAAATGTAATGGCATCCCAGTCTTAGTCTGTAGGGTTCAATATTGAGTTGGCCCACCCTTTGCAGCTATAACAGCTTCTACTCCTCAGGGAAGGCTGTCCACATAGTTTGTCTAGGGTAGTGATGGCGAACCTTGACACCCCAGATGTTTTGGAACTACATTTCCCATGATGCTCATGCACTCTGCAGTGTAGTTGAGCATCATGGGAAAAGTTGTCTCAAAACATCTGGGGTGCCAAGGTTCGCCATCACTGGTCTATGGGAATGTTTGACCTATCTTTCAGAAGCACATTTTTGATGTCAGGCACTAATGTTGGACTAGAAGGCCTGGCTCGCAGTCTCTGCTCTAATTCATCCCAAAGGTGTTCTATCGGGTTGAGGACAGGACTCTTGCAGGCCAGTCAAGTTCTTCCTCCCAAAACTCGCTCATCCATGTCTTTATGGACCTTGCTTTGTGCACTGGTCCAAACCATTTGGCGGAGGAAGAAATATGGTGTTGGGTTGTTTATCAGGGGGTGGGCTTGGCCCTTTAGTTCCAGTGAAAGGAAATTTTACGGCAACTGCATATCAAGACATTTTGGACAAATTCATGCCCCCAACTTTGTGGGAACAGTTTGGGGATGGCTCCTTCCTGTTCCAACATGACTGTGCACCAGTGCACAAAGCAAGGTCTATAAAGACATGGATGAGCAAGTTTGGGGTGGAGGAATTTGACTGGCCTGCACAGAGTCCTGACCTCAAACCGATAGAACATCTTTGGGATGAATTAGAGCGAGACTGCGAGACAGGCCTTCTTGTCCAACATCAGTGCCTGACCTCACAAATGCACTTCTGGAAGAATGGTCAAACATTCCCAGAAGAATTGAAGCTGTTATAGCTGCAAAGGGTGGGACAACTCAATATTGAACCCTGCGGACTAAGGCTGGGATGCCAGTGTATATTCAATCAAGCCACTACAACAGGGGCAGTCAGGGGGGCACCTACAGAGGTACTTCCACCTTTAAAATTTGTGAATGTGTCCAATTCAGCCACATTATGATATCATTATTATTCAGGATTTATAAAGCCTCAGCAGTTTGTGCAAGTTGTACTATTTTAAGAAACCATACAGTTACAAAACATTTCAAGACAAGATGGTAACGAAGGCCCAGCTTATGAAGATAAAAAATAAAAGTCAAGGGCAAGTGATGTAAAAGGTAATAACTGTGAGGGGATGAGTTGGTGGAGAAAGTAAAAGTTTACTTGTTACGTAGAGGCGGTATAGGCTTCCCTAACGAGTTTTCAAGAATTGCCTAAAGGCATACAGAGTAGGAGATAGCTGGACAGTTTGGAGGGGGTTCTTGAAAATGGGAGATGCTCTGGAGAAGTCCTGGAGATGAGCATATTATGAGGTGATGAGGGAACTAGAGAACAGGAGTCTTGGGGAAAGTGAAAAGTAAGGTTTGGGTGGAATTTTGGGACAAGGCTGGTGATGTAGTTGTGAATGGTTTTGTATGTTGTTGTTTGTATTTTGAATTCTATTTGTTGGGTGAGCAGGAGCCAGTGAAGGGATTGCCAGAAAGGGGAGGCAGACAATGAACAGTTGGTAAGGCGGATGAGTTTAGTAGTCGCTTTTCGCGAGGCAGGCCACCAAGGAAACATTTGCAATGGATGAAGAGATGAAGACAACTGGATGTAAGGCTGAAAGGAGAGGTCAAAGTCCAGTATTACACCTAAAATGGGGGGGGGGGGGCTAACAATTGGGCTGTTGAAGCCAGGGGAGGGGACATAGTAGAGAGGAAATATTATGAGCTTAGTTTTAGAAAGATTGAGTTTTAGGAAGCGGTGGGATATGTCTGTTAGTAAATTAGTGATACACAACAGACAAAAGAATGAGCCAAGGAGTAGAGAGATAGTTTTGGATGTCATCAGCATAGATATGGTAGTGGAAACCATGGAAATTTATCGACTATTCAAGAGAGGAGATGTAGATACGTTGTAGATAATAGAAGTGGTTCAAGGACAGAGTCTGGAAGATCCCTACAGAAAGAGGAAGAGGATAGGAGAAAGAGTTGGTTGGTGACACCTAAGGAGGGATTCGATAGGTAGGAGAAGAACCAGAAAAAAGCAAAGTCTTGGAGAACAAGGGAGTGCAGCTTTTTCAGGGGGAGTGGGTGATGAACTGTATCAAAGATATGAGTGTGGAGTTGTGTTTATTGGTTTTAGCAGTTAGTAAGTTGTTAATGTCTTTTAGTAGGGCAGATTCTATGGAGTGCTGAAGGCAAAATCAATATTGCAAGGCGTCAAGAAGGTTGGTAGTAGCTCAGATGGTTGCATCAGTGGTATCCTCAAAGTAAAACTAAAGGCAAAACGTTTTGTATCATTTTGGATAGAGTATCAGATGGTTAACTGCCAGATTTTTTCCACCATCTGTGTCCCATTGCAGAGATATCCCTTCACTTTCTGTCCCATAGCCAAAAAGGAAGTGAGAAGAAATCCCTGCAAATTAAGGGAATTCCTCAGGGACCCCCAGGTCACCAGAACTAGAGTCCCCCATTGGAAGATATCCCCTCTATGACTTTGCTGGGCACAACCCAAAATTTTGGATTTTCTTTTGCTTTCATTTTCAATAATAATGGTGAACAGGGCAAATCTCATTAATGGGGGCAAAGACAACAATAAAAAATAACAGGGGTTTTAATTCCTCTCCACTCAGTCCAAAAACAAAAATAAAAGCTGTGCCTTTAGTTATACTTTAAAGGAGATGCTTTTTAATTTGTTAACAAATAAAGAAAAATCATTACAGTACTGAATCTGTAAAAGTATAGGATGAATATATTATTTCTTTAAAGCCCAATACTCAAAAAATAGTTTCAGTTTCTGACTCTGCTTGTACTTGTCACCCAGCATCATATGTAACATTTCAGGTAACAAATGTTAATGAATAAATTTAGCACTAAATAGCAAGTGAGGTTGAGCTATATAACTGAGAAAACCCTTACAAAATTTTTCAAAAATTGTTGTTTTAGGACTGCTGTTTTACTATCCACCAGTGGCGGCTGGTGCATATGGGGCACCGCCCCCCCCCCATTTATGCGTCCGGCCCCCTAATCTACATGCGGGGCTCCAGACACAGTTCAATGGGGCTTTTTTTTTTTAAACCATGTTTTTAGAGCCAGAGGCTCTCACAGCCAAAAAAAAAAAAGGGTGGGCTTGGGGCGCAGAGCCTGGTGTGGTCTGGGGGGGTGTATGTTGCGGTTCGTCTGACGCCCCCCCCCCCCCCCTTCCGGCCCATGGAGCACCAGCTGCCACTGCTATCCACCATAAAGATCAGGTAGTAAACATCCAGGTGTTTTCAACTTTAGGAATAGGACTGGTTAAACGGATCTACCATGGTAGGTGGCTTGGGTTTTATTTCAGTATTAGTATAATGATAGTTTGCTTAAAATGCCCTTAAGTTCACAACTTTTATCCAAACTGGTATGTGACAAATGTATGAGAGAACATAAAAAATGAACTTATTAATAATTTTATGAACAAAATGATTTCTATGATGCAACAGTATAAAAAACGCTTTGCAAACAAACATTTATGTCACCATCCTGATTTTAGAAAATGCTGTCTTTTAAAGTGATTGTAAACGATCACCTTGTAAACAACCTATTCATTTTAAATTAGAAATGAAAGGCAAAACATTTGTGTATAGATAGAAAAACATTATAAATACTCTTTTTCCCTTTTTATAAGTGATCACATTCCCTCTTTTCTAAGCTGCATAGGAGCTGGGGGAGGAGAAAGAGCAGTACACTGATATTCCCAGCGAAAGGCAATGCAAGGGGATGGGGGGATCAGGACAAGCCTGATCATTGGAGGAGAGCAGGCTGCGTTCTCAGCATAGTTAGAGAACTGACCATTCTGTGCTCTCAAGCCTAGTGTGGTTAGTTTTTAATAGGAAAGCAGAGGGACTGGCAGGAACACCAAAAACAAAAGAGAAGAGGATACTTTTTTATACAAGTACCTGGTGCAGCAGGCCCATATCAGGAATATGAAGTGTTGGGTTTACATATTCTTTAGCAATAGGTTCATGACAGCTGGCTCTGACTTACAGCTATCCAGTGTTTTTCTCACTATTACATGGGTTACTGAGGGTATTAAACTGAAGAAATAAAAATAGACACGTAACAGGGCTATATTGTTTGCTGAGCAGCTGTGGCTGTGATTAACTGGAGAGGAGGTCATTGCTGTCTCTACTCTGGGAACAGTAAAAAACAGGTCAGTTTTTTTGCAGAAGAAATGTATTGCTAGATGTCCCATTAAAGACAACAACATGTGTTTTACAGGCTTTAGAGAACTAAGGCAGGTACATATTAAAGTTTCTTTAGCCATCAGTTTACAGCACAGATGTAGCCTAATATTATAGAACTATTTAGGCCTAACTAGCCTGTATTTGTGCTGAAACCAGTGGCTCTGGATGCACAGTTGGCCTAATGCCCCGTACACACGTGCAGATTGTCGGCCGAAAAGATTCGGCCGCCGAACGATCGTCCGATTTTCGGCTTGTTAGTATGATGCTTCCGACAGCCGACAGCGCACTTTCGGCCGAACAGAATCTGTCGTGCAAGCATTAAAATTTTTGTATGCCGACACCAGAACGGCCGATTGTTTGCCAGTCAGTACAGAATTCGGCCGACAGACAGCAGATTTGCAAGACTGGGCATGCTCAGAGAAGAAAAAACACACGGAAAGTTAACCATGCAGTCGGCTGTAGTCGGCGGACAACATTTGTGTGCAGTCTTTTGCACTTTTCAGCGGACATGACAGCCCGGGGACAAAAGACGGCCGATCGGTCGGCCGACGATCGGTACGTGTGTACGAGGCATAAGAGTATGTTGGGATGATTTGCATGGCTCTGACCATTATCCCAGATTAAGGAAATAAAACCCATTATTTTTTTAAACAAAAAAATAAAAAGTATGATGTGAAAATTCAAAAAATTGTGAAACACTCCCAAAATATGGATGTGAAACAATCTTTGATACGAAGTAGATATCCACCATGTGCATAAGTGATCATCCAGTGATTTAATCCAGCTCAGTTATGCAATAACCAGGGATATGCAAATAAACAGCGAATGCAATAACATTACACCCGCTGTTGTGAAAACAAAACCACCGTCCGTGAGCCTCCACCAGCATATACACTCACCGGAAATTAAATGGAAGTGAGCCTTAATCAACTCATATGGAGTGGGGGTCTTCCCAACTTCTCTTATCAATTAGATGACAAGAGGCCTCAGGCTGAGTTGCCTGGTGAAACCCAAGCATTTGAAAAGCAGTCGGAAGCACCTAGAGCAAACAAGAATCATACCTGTAGTAGTCGGTAGTGGGTAACTCGGTGACGGTGTGAGGATTGGATTTAGCGTGTGGTGGGACGTGGTTACGTTAGATATTGCAGACAGGTGGGAGGAGGGGCAGCCAGTACAACTCCAGCTTGTTGTGACGGAGAAGCCGGACAAGGAAGAGGGTGATCGGGGCCCGACCGACCCCACCGCCGCCAGCATGCCGCTCTTTAGCTCTTCGAGCAGTATGGCACTCTTGTGGGCTCCCGTTGGTGAGCTTTTTTTTATACAACTTAAGTGCTCTCCTGATTCATTTCTCCATCTAATTGGTAAGACCCCCCACTCCCTATGAGTTGATTAAGGCTTACTTCCATTTCATCTCTGAGGAGTGTATATGCTGGTGGAGGCTCACAAACGGTAGTTTTGTTTTTCCAACACCCAGGTGGAATGTTATTGTGGTCTAAGGCTCTTTATTTACATATCCCCGGTTACTGCATAATTGAGCTGGATTGAATCACTGGATGATCATTTATGCGCATGGTGGATACCTACTTCTTATCAAGGACTGTTTTCACATCCTTATTTTGTTGGGATTTTCCCTTATTTTTTGGACTTATGATGGAAATATGAAATTCAGATGCTAATCCCCACCTATCTGTCAAACAGTATTGTCCTTGTTTTAGATACTCACCTGCTCAACAGATCCAAAGCTGTCCTGCTGCGATCTGCTGATCAGGTGCAGCAGCCTGGGTTCCATGCCGCCATCTTGGTCCTCCTCAGCCATTGGAAACTGGCAGCCTCTTCTGAGTTCAGGCAGCCAGTCTCTGATGACCTGAGCCAGCTCCACCCACTGGCCGCTGTGAGTCCCTACTCCTGCAGCCTTTCGGGATATGTAACATGGTATCCCAGGAGGCTGACTGAGCAGAGACATTATTATTATTATTATTATTCAGGATTTCTATAGCGCCAGCAGTTTACGCAGCGCTTTACAATGTTAGAGGGAGACAATACAGTTACAATACAATAAAGTACAAGAGGATTAAGAGGGCCCTGCTCAGAAGAGCCTACAATCTAATGGGGTGGGGCATGTCACTTTTGGCTGGTACAGAATGGCAGCAGGGCTGGGCAAAAATAATAATAATAAAAAAAAAGTAAAAACAGACAAAACAAATGTAAAAAAAAAAGTGATAATTTATATTGCCAATGGGGGGCAGGGTACAGGGATGAAGGGGATTAAGGTAAGAAAGAAAGTTCTATTGTGCCTCAATCTTTTAATCAGCATGTTGAAAACAAAATCCCATACCATGCAGTTGAAAATACATGAATTAATTAATACATTAGTATATACATAACTATTGTCTCTTTAGAATAACACAGTAAGCACTCTAAGCAGTATATCATCAATACTGTATACACCCCTTATAAATGACAAACATATATTTGGCCCATTAATAAGATTCTGGTTCTGATTCAAAAAGTAGAGCAAATAACCGTAAACTATTCCAAAAGCTACCAATAAAATTCCCTGTTTCATTCTTCTCCATGTTAGCAAATTATAGCAAAGATATTACTGGCTATGTTTTCTTTGTTTCAGCCCCTGTTACTCTTTACGAACATGAAATTTGTCTACCACCCGATTGACAAGCAGGGAAATGTCATCTCATTTTAAAATTGAATAATATTACTAAAAATGAAAAATATCATGAGATCAAAATACTTGCTTAGCTAACCTTGGTCCTTTAACATTTACCATATTAACTGAACAGTTATCAAAATTACATACAGTTTTCATGTACCTTCTATATTAGGGAAGTGTCATTGTACCAAAAATGATGGAATATGATTGTGAAAAAATGTCCCAAAGTAAATTCCCTGAACCTCAACTGACGGTTCAAACATATCTCATGAAAACGTCTACAAGATTAATGAGCTTGCCAACATCAAACCCTCTTTAAATGAAATCTCTAATATTAAAGTACCATCATAAAATATATGTAATAAGTTCCTAAAATATATCAAAAAGATATTCTAATAAAAACTGATAGCATCTCATAAAACTTGGTGTTATAGACAACATAAGTGCAAGTACATGCTTAACAGTTAAATAGCTTAAGCTATTACTTATATATAGTGACATTTATTTTAGTTTTATCAGTGGTGACACAGCAATGTAAAGTCAATAGTAACTTACCCTTCCACCACCTCGAAAGGTGGCAGTTCTTCTTGTTCTTCCTTTTTTTTTTCACCATTTGCTTCTTTGCCATTTCCACCATTTTGAGAGGGCTCTTCTGGAGCTGCGACAGGTTCTGATTTGTTCTGTTTCAGGGACATGTTAATTTTTTATTCTAGGATTTTTAAATTAAAGAACAGAAAAGGGAACGTATCATGGGAGAGGCAAGCAGCAGAAAGGATCTAGGGAGGCTTGCTGTAAACTGATAGAGACAGGGGTGGGCTAATAGAGGAGATGGATGGAGAGCTGTCTTATCCAGATTCTAAATATGGCACTGGGGAGTGACAGTGACAGGGTGACCTCTGTGAAATGGACATCCCCACTCCTTAACACTCACTTATCCCCTCATTGCCTGTGAACTGCAGCTATAGAAACAGAGGTAAATCAACTTTATTTCCTATCAGGAGTGACAGAAAGTGCATAGCTACTCAATTTAAGCAAATCGACAGGTGCAGGATCTAGAGGAACAGTTGTTGGTTCAAGAAAAACACAGTTGTCCTCTACAAACTGCATCATGCAGTTGTGTTGATTACTTCTAGAAAACTATTGTTGTAAAGCTTACACTTTAAAAAGAGAAACTAAAGTGAACATTCTAGCACTAAGCACCTGATTACATTTCATCTTCTTCAAGATCCTATTATTAAATGTGGGTGTTAATGGCGGTCACAAATGCTTCAGTTTTATCAACCATAAACAATTCAATAGCCATAACTTACCTTCGGATTCATTTAAATGGCATTATTTTAAATGGAGTCAATGGGCCAGGGTGGAAATGTTTTTGCTCATGAATACCACCATAATTTCAATGGATCAGATTATGTGATTAAAATAGAGATACAATCGATAAATTACAATCATAATGGTGGACAAACATGCTTCCATAAAGGATTCATTTCTTTTCTGATCAATTTCTTCTAATAGGAATAATTGATCTATAGTCAGCAGACTATAGAATCAATCTACCATACGCTGGAAAGTGGATTTAGATAGTTAAAATAGGATAATAACTTATCAATCGCATTTTTTTTTCTTGCCATGTAATAATGAACAAAGTATCTCAGTGCTGCCAGTTATAGCAAAATGATCTATAATATTATACCCTGGTTGATTGACGTGATCGAATCCGATCAAAATTGAGGCTAAAGGCGAAAATCTGTAGGGAAAATTAGTACGATGACCGATCTGCCAATTTTCGGATTGTTAGTATGGTGCTTTTCGACAGCCGACTCCGACTTTACAGCTGAAAAAATCCTGATGTGCAGGCTATATAATTTTTATCGTCCGTCAAAACAACGTCCGATTTTCGGCTCATTAGTACAGATTTCAACTGAAAAAAATCTTAAGAGCAAGACTAGGCATGCTCAGAGACGAAAGAACACATACAAAGCAATCCAACACATGACATCACTTCTGAAGTAGAATTCTGTCGTACGGGAAAATTCGTATGAAAATAACCTCTTCACTTTCTACATCAGACTAGCATGCCACAAAAAATGGACGACAGATCGTTCGATAATCTGATTGTGTGTACGGGGCTTAAGGCTGGGTTCACATATATGCAAATTAGATGCGGGTTTCTCTGCATCCAGTTCGCATGACAGGCAAGTGTGACTGGCTCTCAATGGAGCCGTTCACACAGGTCCAGGTCGGCCGCGGTCAGATTGCAGAAGGGTCCTATGTGTCTTTGAGTCTGGTTCATGTGCCAAGTCAGGCAAAAATTTGAACCTGAATCGCACCTGAACCAGTGAACAGACACACACCGGACCCCAGGCCTGAACCCGCAGCTGCGCATATGTGAACCTGGCCTAAATCAAACGGAAAAGGCAAGTCATTGCTAATCAATTGTTTTTGGATTCAATAATTTTGATGGTATCGCACATGAACCGGATAAAAAATCAAATTGTTTATGGCTACTATAAGTTGCGATCATATCTTAACTATTGAAATCCACTTTACCATATGTTGCATATCGATTGAAAAAGTTATCAACTATGGTTTGATTATTCCTATCAGAAGAGATAAATCGGAAAATAAATTGATCGCTTTCAAGGCAATTATGGCCACCAAAAGGTCAACCTAGATATTGCCATGAGCTGACTTTGATAATGTGAGCAAATTTAATGTTATGTGGATGTTCTGGGTTTTCATTTTATATCATTAGTAATCATGTGCTCAGTAGCAATGGGCCACACTTAATTAATAGAATACATAAGAATTTAGTTGGCTACATGCACAAGAACAGACAGTATTTATAGTAAATAGGTACATGTAAAGGATTCAGAAAAAAGAGCAAGTTCCCAGAAAATTGTGAAGATGCTTCAAATAATAAGCAATAGAAACTAGGATGGATTTGTAACATATTCTAGAGTACTATGCACATAGAAGATACATTCCGAGATTCTTGTCAGCTGAAAGCAGACATTGGTATAATTTAATCCCGGTAGTGAAAGATGTTTACATTCCAGTAGTGAATAATGCTTAGATTCAGAAGGTAATTAGCAAAAAAAACAAGCGTATCCCTTATCCCTTATCCCTAGCTTTTATCCCTTGTGCTGAATAAAAAAAAAAATCAAAGATTTCTTCAGAAGCACGCTCACTATAGGTAAACAGCCAATATAACCTAAATTTAAAGTGGAGTTCCACCCATTTTTAATAACTTGGATTACATAGATGTATGTAATCCCCTTTAAAACTTTTACCAATGGAAACTTTTTTTTTTTTTTTTTTGCTAGTAAATACCTTATTTTCTTCTTTATTCATGCTCTCCTCACTTCTGGGTCCGGCCGCCGATCGGCGATTACATCATTCGGCGATTCGCAGGGGGTGCTGGGATGTATCTCATGGCATGAAATCTCGCATTATTACACAGGAGTCCTGAGCTGTACTGTTTGTATTAAGGCCGTGCTCTGCCCCGCCTCCACCCCGCCTCCTCTCAGTGAGCTGTACCGTATGTATTGGATTGAGGCCATGCTCTGCCCCACCTCCCCCCCGCCTCCTCTCAGTGGGCTCAGTGAGGATATAATGCTTTCAGTCCACGCTCACTGAGAGGAGGCGGGGCAGAGGCGGGGCAGAGCACGGCCTCAATACAAACAGTACAGCTCAGGACTCCTGTGTAATAATGCGAGATTTCATGCCATAAGATACATCCCAGCACCCCCTGCGAATCGCCGAATGACGTAATCGCCGATCGGCGGCCAGACCCGGAAGTGAGGAGAGGACAAATAAAGAAGAAAATAAGGTATTTACTAGCAAAAAAAAAAGTTTCCATT